>NC_088410.1:15619172-15791100 GCF_034236695.1 Oncorhynchus nerka
GCATTACTTTTTCTCTCTGCCGCAAATGTCGTACATTTCACAGTGTAAGGAATCCGTAATTTAATCCCCGATATTTAATAAATATGCATTCGCATTCTCTCATGGCTCCTTTAATTTACTTATCTTGGGTAACTCTCATCCGTTCCGGAACAAAGAGTTCTATCTAAAACCGACAGAACACACTGTTCAAGTTTAATCAACCCCTAAAATTGACCATAACCAGTAAACAAATAACCAAAACATTTTTATATCAAATTCTTAAGAGTTACTCAAAACCCCGATACACACACTAACAACCATACATTTTGCTCCGTTATTCCCAGTCCCTGGTGACAAAAGTGTCTCGCTAGTGACGTCATCATCAAGCGCTCAACCTGCCAATTCGTAGCGACTTCAAATGAATTATAAATAATTCTTGTTCGATTAACCAAACCTAATTTATCACATCTGTTCAAATCCTGAATTATAATTTACCACCCCAACCAACATCTCTAAATTCGCCAATTTTATAAAAGCTTTTCGATGGGTATAAATCATAATTGTCTCTTTGTTGTCATTTAGAATCCATTTTGCTCTAAATACCTGTCTCGTCTTTGACTTAGTATTTGAATTACAACTCTATTCCCAATACGTTATTCACTTGTCTAATTACAAACTCAGACCAGCATTAGTGAGTGCTCGCCTTAAAAATGCCTTGTCTCTGGGAACAGGGAAATCCCCTTAACCCAAACATTTACTCCTACAACGACACCCAATAATTCTTATGATCCCTTCACGTCGTTCGTTTTAAGTCTCTTGATGTATCATGTAACTTATTTTTCTATCTTTGAATTGTCGTCCCACAATATTTTTTCCACTGTCATACACTCAAACCACTGTGATTACCGTGCACTGTCCCTTTAAGATAAGACATTTTATTTGTTCCCCGCAATGAGGACGGAATTCAGGTCATTTTTAGAATACGTTACTTTTTGTTCAAATTCACTGGTGTTACCTTAACCAAAAATCAATAATCAGAAAAACAATCACAACTTCTTACGATTCAACTATTCTTACCTAATTTATAGTCCAAAGCGTTGCACTATATAGCCCCATTGAGTGTCTAGCAATTCCGTTGCTGGCCATAGCCACAAATCTGCCCGCCTTTGTAAAATATATATTCCCTATTCAGATTGAGTTCAGTTTTAAATTCTAATCATCAGAGTAAACCCAACCGAACTTCTCAATTTACTATACCCTAACATTAAACGTACCATGTTTTTGTGTTAAACTTCTCATGTCAATTGATTCATAAATAGCCATAACGTCCAGGCAGGCTGGAATTGTATTGTATCTCTCCGTTATCCCCTCCATTTAACTTTAGGTAACTCTCTTCTATGATACATCTATTTAATTACGACTCCCATCTCAATACATTATTCCACCAGATCATTTTGGGCGAAATAGCGTTTTACATCGAAATTGTCTCGCCGTTATTTTTAATGACTTCTTTTATCAATTCTATCTAGAACACAAAATATCCGTTCAGTTATATCTTTTGCAAACACTGGCGACCGTATTTTTCAGGCAAAACATGCAAATAGGTCAATTACGATCTAAAATCAATTTTAGTTAAACGGGAACCGAACCGTGGATTACCGTTGGTGAGACTGCCGCGCTCACCACTCCCTTACCAGCACAATGGAATTTGACTGAGACTCTCCGCAAATATACCCATTTTCACAGTTAATTGTATTTGTTACTCCGACATCTAGACAACAGAAAATAGCCCAAATTTAAACGCCCAACGTTTTCTCTCAGTTTAGGATTCTCATTAATCTCGCTCCCTTTGTATCTGTTTTAGAAGGGATTCTAACTTTTCGACATCTAGGCGTCCGTCAAAACCATACCTTTTTTCCCATTTAGGACAGAAATCTACATTCCTTCTATCTTTTTGTTTCATATAACGGTAATCTTCCGTCTCTTCAGAAAGCAGTTTAGAAGGGTTACTACCCATTATAATAAATTCCTGCCCCTCCTAATAATTCCAATCTTCAATCCTTTATGTTAATTTCTCTTTATTGGAATCCTTATTTACTTACGCCTAGTAATTCCAATATTTAACACCTTATGGTTAATATCTCTTTTATTGGAAATCTTACCAATAGCTTTGACTTTTGAAACAAACATTAGGTCTAACCTTACAACTATAAGCCCAGGGTTTGTAAAGCCCTAATATTTTCCGGTTGTGTCAGAGGGCTTTTAAAGAACGCTAATAATCGTTATCTCACGCCACTATTTGTTAAACTTCCCTCTCGCATGGAACTGTCATGTCTAAAGAATGGCTTTTATCTCATTTCTTTAGATTTTTAATTCCCTCTCCTCCGTATTTGGATATTTCCGTAGTATTAGTTGAATCGGAACGGTGATCAATACTGCCACTATTCAAATGATCAATCCAGTTATCTTGCGCATTCTTGCCGTCTCCCCACGCCTAGTATTTTTACAAGATCACCGTCCTATCCCCTAGTACCTATTTAATATCCCGTCTTAATCTCGGGCGTTTTTACCTCTCATGATTAAGTTTAGTTTATTTACGGTAGTGCACATTACCACAGGTTATTTTCCAACCTGCTTCAGTGTATATCGGTTATACAAAACCCAGTGTATGATGGTCATACATACCCTGTGGGAATAGCAAGGCCCCCATTATTGATGATTTCTGAAAATTTCAGAACATCAATTAAAGAGCTCAAATCCCCCCAGAATCGAGAATAAAGGCTACTTTACCTGCTGCCGGCTGGGAAAACATTGTTCGTTTGAATCTAGTCACCCTCTCTGTCCTCTGTGATAATACGCAGGCCTGTTTCAATTTTAACCTCAATTCAGAGGTCAGGTCTTTAGTAAAACGAGTCAAAAAACTTGTCCGTGCACGTTTTCCAGCGTACTACCTCCAGGCACAGTGAGAGATATTTAGATCCGGCATTCGAAGGACCAAATTGAGAGAGGAATTCTAAATTCCTTTATGCTTTAATTGCCAAAACCAATTCACACTCATTTCTAATTCATTAATGAATTGTAAGTTCATTAATTATGCATGAAGTAGATCGAGACCAGTCTTAAAAGCCAGGTAAAGAGCGTTTAATTCCAGAGAGTACTGAATGCTTACACACATTTCCACAGGTTATAAACTGAAAATGACGTCAGCGTTTTCCAAACATTCCGTTTCACAAACAGAGGGCCCCTCTAGCTCTCAAGCCTTCGCGTTATCAGCACGAAGTCAAGGCCAGTCAGCATAAATCAACATTCCCGACCATTTGGAGATGGCCCGTTCCCACCACCTGGAGATTTGTACAACTGAATGAACTAAGGAACAGACCTACATTGTTACTAACTCCTGACTACATTATATACAATTGGGAAAGGGAGCAAGAGGGAAAACTCACATGTACAGTACATTATAGCATTTGGACTAGTCAGTTTCTGATTGGAATGTATACATAATTAGTAATTTCAACCATATTTTCCTCTATCAAGAACACAGACCAGGGAGGGAGGATAGAGGGAGAACACAGACCAGGGAGGGAGGGTAGAGGGAGAACACAGACCAGGGAGGAAGGGTAGAGGGAGAACACAGACCAGGGAGGGAGGGTAGAGAGAGAACACAGACCAGGGAGGGAGGGTAGAGGGAGAACACAGACCAGCGAGGGAGGGTAGAGGGAGAACACAGACCAGGGAGGGAGGGTAGAGGGAGAACACAGACCAGGGAGGGAGGGTAGAGGGAGGACACAGACCAGGGAGGGAGGGTAGAGGGAGAACACAGACCAGGGAGGAAGGGGGAGAGGGAGAACACAGACCAGGGAGGGAGGGTAGAGGGAGAACACAGACCAGGGAGGAAGGGTAGAGGGAGAACACAGACCAGGGAGGGAGGGAGAGAGAACACAGACCAGGGAGGGAGGGAGGGAGAACACAGACCAGGGAGGGAGGGTAGAGGGTAGAGGGAGAACACAGACCAGGGAGGGAGGGTAGAGGGAGAACACAGACCAGGGAGGGAGGGTAGAGGGAGAACACAGACCAGGGAGGAAGGCTAGAGGGAGAACGCAGACCAGGGAGGAAGGGTAGATACATCAATCCCGTAGATATCTAGATACCTAGAATGTCTTTACCCATTCTAACTTATTAACTATCTCTGAGTTAAAACCTGTTAGGGCTAGCCCTGAATACTGCCCCTTCTGGAGGAATTCGGCACCCATATAAACCATGATAAATTTTTGTCAAAAGTTGCTAATATATGCAATTAAAAATTGTTATCGAATAGGAAACACTCTAAAGCTTATAAAACCGTTTAAATTTTGTCTTTAGCTAAAGCAGAACTCTCAGGGCATGCATTCTCCCAAAGTCTCTCTTGTAATGGGAAAAGTTGCCCTCACTTTGACGTCATTGTTTACACACTTCCCAAAGAGCTATAACCATGGAAACACGTTCTATGTCTTCAGCGTGAAGCCTGCTTTCGATGAGGCCTGTAACTGCGAGAATCACGTGCTCACGAGAAGTTCAGCGTGACCAAAGGTCCCGGTGACGCACAAAAAAAAATTCACCAATGGGAGACTGAAGATTTCTCTCTCTTTCTCCCAGGACAGACTGAACAACGTGTGCTAATCTGTTCGCCCTCACGATTGCTGTAGACCTTTATAACATGCTAAGGCTTAATTATAAACATAGTTTGATAAGTTTACTCGAAATATAATGTATACTTTCGACGTTTTGGTGCGCAGCCACTTGAAATTTGCATACATTTCGACCGAAAAGTGTCTAGTTTGAGAACGGAAAGACACAGACTTGCAAACTGAACGCTAACTTGGTGAGTATTAACCCTTCCACGTCTTCTGAAGCAAGAACAGCCATGGTAAGGAATATTTACGTCTTCATTTTGGGTTTCTGCCGACTCCATGATAGAGGAGTCAGCATGCTAACTGAGAGCGCCGACTCTCTATTATAGCCTAGTAAACGCCAAATGTAACGTTAAAAATAATTGTAACATAGCAATTGCATTTAGAAGAAGTTTATCTTGCCATACATATGTAAAACATGCATATTTAGTCAAAGTTTATGATGTGTATTCCTTGTTTGCTGACGTTATCTGCCGGAGCTATTTATTTCTCCTGACATTGGAGTAGCATTTTTGAACGATGCATAATTGTAAACAGATATTTATGGATATATATTGCATATTATTGAAAAAAATGAATGTACTGTGTAACATGTTATATTACTGTCATCTGATGAAGATTTCAAAAGGTTAGTGAAATTATTTTTCTTTTAATCCTGCGTTTGTTGATTGCATATTTTTTCCTACTTGGCTAAGCTAATGAAGTATGTATGCAGTGGTGGTTGGACATAAATATGTGCTATGTTTTCGCCGTAAAACATTTTAGAAATCGTTCCCTGCGCCACATTACAGCTCAGGGGGGGTGGGGTGAGTTCCCAATGAAACATGATTTCAGATTTTCTGTCTGTTTGTTTTTGCTGAATTATAAATGTCATCCTACAGTATGTTATTATCCCTAAGCCTCTGAATAATAAACATGTTAAATAAGTGATCATATTAGAAAGTGTTGAACAATCCCTGATGGTTGTCATTGTACAGTATTAACCCACTGCTACTACTTGACATTAAAGATGAGGAAGAGAGTGGTACTTCACACTGCCACCTCTTCCTCATCTTTACTTACTGAGGACCTTGTAAATATTCAACTACATCTTCAGCTACCTCTTCTGCAAGTATAGCAATTCCAACTGGAATTGCTGCTGGTCCTGCTACCACCGCTGTGGCAACAGTTGCAAACAATCTCACAACTTTTCCTGGTAGGTCCTTTAGGTTCTTCTTCTGGATCTCCTCCTGTTTCTTCCTCTCCTCCTCTCTCACCTTCTCTTCCAGTTTTCTGAAAACCTCTTCCTGTTTCTCCCTCTCCTCCTGTTCTCTCTTCTCCTCCCCCTGTTTCTTCCTCTCCTCCTCCTCTTCGATCTTCCTCTGAACCTCCTGGTACATCTCATTGGTGTAGTGTTGTCCTCCATTCTTCATCACCATCTCATCTATCTTCTTCAGCAGCTCTGGGACCTGAGTGTTGTCATTCTTCTTTTTATTATTGAAGACATGATTTCTGCCCTTAAAGACCTTGATGAGTTTCATAAGCTCCTCACTCTCACTTAGAAAGTCCACCATTGATTTGTCCTCCAGCTGGTCTCCACCAGTGAACAGAATGATGATGTACTTTGAGGCATCTTCTCCAAAGTTCTCCTGGATCCACTTCACAGTGTTCCTCTCCTCCTCTGTGAACCTCCCCAGTCTGATCACCAGCAGGAAGGCGTGGGGTCCTGGGACTGACATGTAGATGGCCTTTTCTATTTCACTTTTCATCTCTTATTTAGACATTGTTGTGTCATAGAGCCCCGGGGTGTCGATGACATCAGTCTTCCTCCCATCCACCACCCCACTCTGTTTCTCACAGTGATCAGTCACAGACTCAGGGGAGAAGGCATCTCTAAACACCTTTCTCCCCAGGATGGTGTTTCCTGTTGCACTCTTCCCTGCTCCAGTCTTCCCTACTAAAACTATCCTCAGATCAGAGGGCTGCCCTGAATCTGTGAAAACAGACAAGAAGTGCTTCAAGTTGACATTGTCTTTGAAAACCTAATGAAATGTGTGTGGACTCTAACTGCAGAGCACAAGCCCCATTGTCCTTCTAGTCTCAAAAACCCTTTTGGGTAGTGTCTATAATTTCAAAAATATATATTTTTGTACTTGTTCAGAACCCAGGCTTTTGGTTCACCACTTTCAACATGTTCGTTGGTTGTTTCCCAGTCTGCCCTGTAAGGAGTCTGCCCTGTAAGGGCAGTCTGCCCTGAAGGAGTTTGCCCTGTAAGGAGTTTGCCCTGTAAGGAGTCTGCCCTGTAAGGAGTTTGCCCTGTAAGGAGTCTGCCCTGTAAGGAGTTTGCCCTGTAAGGGCAGTCTGCCCTGTAAGGAGTTTGCCCTGTAAGGAGTTTGCCCTGTAAGGGCAGTCTGCCCTGTAAGGAGTTTGCCCTGTAAGGAGTTTGCCCTGTAAGGAGTTTGCCCTGTAAGGGCAGTCTGCCCTGTAAGGAGTTTGCCCTGTAAGGGCAGTCTGCCCTGTAAGGAGTTTGCCCTGTAAGGGCAGTCTGCCCTGTAAGGAGTTTGCCCTGTAAGGGCAGTCTGCTCTGTAAGGAGTTTGCCCTGTAAGGGCAGTCTGCCCCGTAAGGAGTTTTATCCAAACGTGAATGGCTTGAGAGATGTGGTCACCGATGGAGTGTGTGTAGCTCGCTACCTAGTTTAAATATCAACAGTACCACCACAGCAGCATAACATTTATTTAAACACTTGATAATACTTGATTTAGCCGACATCATCATCCGTATTTAGTCTGATCTGATTGGCTGATAGGAGCAGAGAGGGTAAGAAAAGACAAAGGTAAATCACAATCAGTAAAATAAAAAAAACTAACCAGCAGATGAACATCTGCCATCAACATCAATGATCAGCTGATAACCCTCCTTCTTTTCCCCATGTCAATCATGTCTTTATGAGGGACTGAACTGAGTGTGTTGTTGCAGAAATAAATAGGTCTATGTTCAAAGATATTAACTTTTACAGGCTTTTGGTCTTTTCAGAATGTTACCCCTTTTCCATTTTGAGCACCTGCCCCCTGAAAGGTCAGGCATTATAATGCATCTGTCTAGTGTGTGTGTGTGTGTGTGTGTCACTGGTGTGTGTGTGTGTGTGTGTACGTGCATGCATGTGTGTGTGTGTGCGCACTGGTGTGTGTATGTGCATGTGTGTGTCAAGTGTCACCAATTGACAGGCTTGTAGACAGAGTGTAAACAGGAACAGAATCTTTAGAGTCCTTCCTCTTCCTCGTTCCATCTCTGCTACAGCAGCCATCAAAAACAAAACAGACAATGACCTCATTACAAAAAACAAAGTCCACATGAACTAAATTCGATTTTCTTCTCATCTATTTGACTTTAAAACAATATGAACTATAAGAAGAGTAATGCTATGTGTTATAACTGTTGTAAAACAAAGTACATTCCCTAACAACGTAACCATTACAATAAACCATCCCTCCTATGGCTCCTCCCACCAGCCTCCAGGCATTATAATATCTGTCATACATCATCCATGTAGTCAGTCAGGAATGTAGTCAAGGTCACCAAACAGGCCCCAGATGAATGGAGATGCCCATCCCTGCTGTACACGGTGGTATAATGACCTGTCACTCAGTACCAAGATACCTGCAGGTCAGTCCCTCACAGCAACAACCTGCTGTACACTGTGGTATAATGACCTGTCACTCAGTACCAAGATACCTGCAGGTCAGTCCCTCACAGCAACAACCTGCTGTACACTGTGGTATAATGACCTGTCACTCAGTACCAAGATACCTGCACGTCAGTCCCTCACAGCAACAACCTGCTGTACACTGTGGTATAATGACCTGTCACTCAGTACCAAGATACCTGCAGGTCAGTCCCTCACAGCAACAACCTGCTGTACACTGTGGTATAATGACCTGTCACTCAGTACCAAGATACCTGCTATAAGCTGTGTTGACTCAAGTTTAGTCAGAGTTAAGTTTCGTTTCACCTGTAACTAGTAATTTCTAGCCAATGAGAGGAGTAATTCACCTCAGGACAGAGGCTGAATTCTGATTGGGTGTCACTATTATCAACCTCCTCTGACAACTCAACCTTGGATTAGCCACAACTCTGGGTTAAATGAAATGTGTTGGACACAGACCTCTTCTTCTGGGAAAAAGGTTCCAATTAAAATAGCAAATAAAACATTTTCAAATATAACTTTGTAGTTGTCTAACCTGGTCCCAGATCTGTTTGTTCTCTTTCCAACTCCATTGATCACGATATACTGTAGTTGCCTAGCCTGGTCCCAGATCTGTTTGTTCTCTTTCCAACACCATTGATCACTATATACTGTAGTTGCCAAGCCTGGTCTCAGATCTGTTTGTTCTCTTTCCAACTCCATTGATCACTATATACTGTAGTTGCCAAGCCTGGTCTCAGATCTGTTTGTTCTCTTTCCAACTCCATTGATCACTATATACTGTCCCAGAGTTTGCTCTTTAGCCTGGTCTGGTCTCAGATCTGTTTGTTCTCTTTCCAACTGTAGTTGCCATTGATCAACATTGATCACTATACGGTAGTTGCCAAGCCTGGTCTCAGATCTGTTTGTTCTCTTTCCAACTCCATTGATCACTATATACTGTAGTTGCCAAGCATGGTCCCATATCTGTTTGTTCTCTTTCCAACTCCATTGATCACTATATACTGTAGTTGCCTAGCCTGGTCCCAGATCTGTTTGTTCTCTTTCCAACTCCATTGATCACTATATACTGTAGTTGCCTAGCCTGGTCCCAGATCTGTTTGTTCTCTTTCCAACTCCATTGATCACTATATACTGTAGTTGCCAAGCCTGGTCTCAGATCTGTTTGTTCTCTTTCCAACTCCATTGATCACTATATACTGTAGTTGCCAAGCATGGTCCCATATCTGTTTGTTCTCTTTCCAACTCCATTGATCACTTTCAAGCCATGACAATGAGGAGATTTAATAATACCACAAACAGATTGCCGCTTAGGCTCATAGTTGCCTAGGTCTTCTAATATAATCGTTGTACGTAATTTAATTAGTAAGGTAGTTAAGTTGAATGCTCGCTGTTAGTGAAGCTATTAGCTGGACCTTACAGGTAACTGCCAAAATAAAGGAAACACCAACATAATGTGTGTTAACAGGGCGTTGGGCACCACGAAATGCCAGAACTGCTTCAATGCACATAGACTCTACAAGTGTCTAGAACTCTATTGTTTGGTTGATGGTGGTGGAAACGCTCTCTCAGGTGTTGATCCAGAGTCTCCCTTCAGGGTTCAACTGGGTTGAGATCTGGTGACTGAGACAGCCATGGCATATGGTTTACATAGTTTTCATGCTCATCAAACCATTCAGTGACCTCTCATACCCTGTGGACGGGGGCATTATCATCCTGGAAGAGACCACTCCCATCAGGATAGACATTATTCACCACAGGTTGAAGGTGATCACTCAGAATGGCTGAGTATGTACTGGTGTTTACCTTGGTCTCTAAGTGGTTGAGTGGACCTAAACCACGCCAGGAAAATGCACCCCACAACATAACAGAGCTGACAGAACCCTCAATTACTCAAGTGTTTCTTTTATTTTGGCAGTTACCTGTACATTCCAAGTTAAGTTTCGGTTCCCCTGTAACTTGTCGTTTATAGCCAATGAGAGAGTGTTACTAGGCAAAAAAGAATTCAACTCAGAACACACAGAGTCTGAATTCTGGTTGGGTGTCACTATTATCAACCTCCTAATGACAATTCACAACATTGGCTGTCTGCCCAGAATCAGAGTTGAGAGCAGAAGAAGTGTTGTTTGAAGATGAAAGCGCATCGGGAAAGAGGTTGAGGGGTCAAGGATCAGGGCTGTAGAGCAAATCTCCTATGTGGAGGCGGTGAAGAGAGTTGAAGGGTCAAGAGGCCATAGTTCTGAAGAAGAGATGGAGGTTGATGCACTGTAAACAGTTGCAAATGTTATATGTCACAATTTTATAGCATTTATAGCCACAGTTATTAATTGTACTGCACAAGTGTCCAAGAAGTCCAAGAAGCTGGACATCATTATATCTGCAACTGAGAAAGTGTTGGGCCTCCTAGACTTAACAGCAGAAGCACTGCATGGACTACAACCCTCACAGGATCCTCACTAAGACTGTGTAGGGACCTGATTAAACGGAAAATAAAGCTGATTCCCCGTTTAATTTAAATGTAATTATTGATCGTTTGTATGGAATTGTTTAATATTTATTAGATTTCTTAACCTGCATTTTTCCTTTTTTGGGGATCTTTATTTTCTACCTGGACAGTAGGTGGCAGAATGCATATATATTTGTTGCGAACGCCATTATACAGGAAAAGAAGAAGAAAACGATAGGTCATATTTCTGAGTACAATAGTATGTGTCGCACACAGACGCCACCAGAAAAAGGTATAAAAACACATTTTTCTTTTTTTTTATGTAATTGTTTTAGTCATAACCGCCCTGCTCAGTGCTAAGCTCTACAGTAGACCCACACCAGTGGATATCAACCAGGACTCTGTCTCTACATTAGACCCACACCAGTGAATATCAACCAGGACTCTGTCTCTACAGTAGACCTACACCAGTGGATATCAACCAGGACTCTGATACCTACACTAGTGGATATCAATCAGGACTCTGTCTCTACAGTAGACCTACACCAGTGGATATCAACCAGGACTCTGTCTCTACAGTAGCCCCACACCAGTGAATATCAACCAGGACTCTGTCTCTACAGTAGACCCACACCAGTGGATATCAACCAGGACTCTGTCTCTACAGTAGACCTACACTAGTGGATATCAATCAGGACTCTGTCTCTACAGTAGACCTACACCAGTGGTTCTCAACCAGGACTCTGTCTCTACAGTAGACCTACACCAGTGGATATCAACCAGGACTCTGTCTCTACAGTAGACCTACACCAGTGGGTCTCAACCAGGACTCTGTCTCTACAGTAGACCTACACTAGTGGATATCAACCAGGACTCTGTCTCTACAGTAGACCTACACCAGTGGTTCTCAACCAGGACTCTGTCTCTACAGTAGACCTACACTAGTGGATATCAACCAGGAATCTGTCTCTACAGTAGACCTACACTAGTGGATATCAACCAGGACTCTGTCTCTACAGTAGACCTACACTAGTGGATATCAACCAGGACTCTGTCTCTACAGTAGACCTACACCAGTGGATATCAACCAGGACTCTGTCTCTACAGTAGACCCACACCAGTGAATATCAACCAGGACTCTGTCTCTACAGTAGACCTACACCAGTGGATATCAACCAGGACTCTGTCTCTACAGTAGACCTACACTAGTGAATATCAACCAGGAATCTGTCTCTACAGTAGACCTACACTAGTGGATATCAACCAGGACTCTGTCTCTACAGTAGACCTACACCAGTGGATATCAACCAGGACTCTGTCTTTACTGACCCACACCAGTGAATATCCACAGGGGTAGTTGAGAACTCAGTGGAGACCACCAGGACTCTTTACAGTAGACCTCACACTAGTGGATATCAACCAGGACTCTGTCTCGGGCAAAACCAAAATGGTTCTCAACTTGGTAGTCTGTCTCTACAGTAGAACACTAGTTGGAATCACCAGGACTCTGTCAAAACACAGACACATTGCAATAACATAACTCACTGTTCTCATCTACACCAGTGGATATCAACCAGGTCTGTCTCTAGAGTAGACCAGCAGTGGATATCAACCAGGACTCTGTTCTAGGCAGAACAAGTGAATATCAAGTTATCAACCAGGAATCTGTCTCTACAGTAGACCTACACTAGTGAATATCAGGACTCTGTCTCTACAGTAGACCTACACCAGTGGGTCTCAAAATCTGTCTCTACAGTAGAAAATGGATATCAACCAGGACTTTTCTCAGTAGATAAACACCAGTACAGTTCAAAACAGTATTTTACAGTAGACCTAACTATGGATTCAACCAGGACTCTGTCCTACAGTAGATACACAGTTTACCAGGACTCTGTCTCAACGTAGACCTTGCACCAGTGGATATCAACCAGGATCTGTTTCACAGTAGACCCCCAGTGGATTCAACCAGGACTCTGTCTCACAGTAGACCTACACTAGGTGAATATCCAGGAATCTGTCTCCCATTATCCTACACTAGTGAATATCAACCAGGAATCTGTCTCTACAGTAGACCTACACTAGTGAATATCAACCAGGAATCTGTCTCTACAGTAGACCTACACTAGTGGATATCAACCAGGACTCCGACATTTACTGCCTGGGCTTCTCCACAGGGGGTAGTTGAGAACTCATGAGACCATAGGTTTACTGGTAAACTCACATAAGGGGGTACTTCAGGGCTCCTCCGGGCAAAAACAAAATATACTTGGTAGTACAGCAACCGAAAAGGTTGAGAACCATTGGCCTTCAAAACACAGACACATTGCAATAACATAACTCGCTGTTCTCATCTATTGTTGTGTTCATGGTCACCTCTAGAGGGACCCTGCAGACCAAAGAGTGTTGCTAGGCAGAAAAAAAACATTCAGGGCAGGCAGTCTGAATTCTGATTGGCATAAACAGAATCAAAATGAGACTCAGGAAATGTGTCTGCAATTTTTTTCTCAGGATAAAGTTACAGTTCAAGGCTATTTTTAAACGTAACTATAGAGTTGCCTAGCCTGGTCCCAGATCAGTTTATGGTCTGTCCAACGTTATTGCGCTATCACACCCTGATCTGTTTCACCTGCCCCCAGTTGGGGGTTTCTGCTTGTCTCCACCCCCCTCCAGGTGCAGTCCATCTTCCCCATTATCCCCAGTGTATTTATACCTGTGTTTTCTGTTTGTGTGTTGCCAGTTCATCTTGTCAAGTCTACCAGTGTCTGATTCCTAGTCCTCTAGGTTTTGACCTGTTTTGTCCCTGAGCCTGCCTGCCGTTCTGTACCTTACAGACTCTGCCCTGGATTACTGCCCTTTGCCTGCCCCCTGTTTTGTAAATAAACCTATGTGATTCAAACTGCCTGCGTCTGGGTGTTATCCTGAGTTCTGATATGCTCACTATCAAGCCATGACAATGAGTGACAAGGAGTTGGACCGATGGCATAAACAGACTGACACTCAGGCTATTAGTTGCACTCAGGCTATTAGTTGCACTCAGGCTATTAGTTGCACTCGGGCTATTAGTTGCACTCGGGCTATTAGTTGCACTCGGGCTATTAGTTGCACTCGGGCTATTAGTTGCACTCGGGCTATTAGTTGCACTCGGGCTATTAGTTGCACTCGGGCTATTAGTTGCACTCGGGCTATTAGTTGCACTCGGGCTATTAGTTGCACTCGGGCTATTAGTTGCACTCGGGCTATTAGTTGCACTCGGGCTATTAGTTGCACTCGGGCTATTAGTTGCACTCGGGCTATTAGTTGCACTCGGGCTATTAGTTGCACTCGGGCTATTAGTTGCACTCGGGCTATTAGTTGCACTCGGGCTATTAGTTGCACTCGGGCTATTAGTTGCACTCGGGCTATTAGTTGCACTCGGGCTATTAGTTGCACTCGGGCTATTAGTTGCACTCGGGCTATTAGTTGCACTCGGGCTATTAGTTGCACTCGGGCTATTAGTTGCACTCGGGCTATTAGTTGCACTCGGGCTATTAGTTGCACTCGGGCTATTAGTTGCACTCTGGGTATTAGTTGCACTCAGGCTATTAGTTGCACTCGGGCTATTAGTTGCACTCAGGCTATTAGTTGCACTCAGGCTATTAGTTGCACTCAGGCTATTAGTTGCACTCAGGCTATTAGTTTAACATAACATAACTCTTTTTTTTTGTTGAATTTTTACCCCT
Source organism: Oncorhynchus nerka (assembly GCF_034236695.1). Classification (NCBI taxonomy): domain Eukaryota; kingdom Metazoa; phylum Chordata; class Actinopteri; order Salmoniformes; family Salmonidae; genus Oncorhynchus; species Oncorhynchus nerka. The sequence goes on from NC_088410.1 coordinate 15,633,670, forward strand.
TTTTTCTCCCCAATTTCATGGTATCCAATTGTTGTAGTAGCTACTATCTTGTCTCATCGCTACAACTCCCGTACGGGCTCGGGAGAGACGAAGGTTGAAAGTCATGCATCCTCCGATACACAACCCAACCAATCCGCACTGCTTCTTAACACAGCGCGCATCCAACCTGGAAGCCAGCCGCACCAATGTGTCGGAGGCTACACCGTGCACCTGGCAACCTTGGTTAGCGTGCACTGCGCCCGGCCCGCCACAGGAGTCGCTGGTGCGCGATGAGACAAGGACATCCCTACCGACCAAGCCCTCCCTAACCCGGACGACGCTAGGCCAATTGTGCGTCGCCCCACGGACCTCCCGGTCGCGGCCGGTTACGACAGAGCCTGGGCGCGAAACCAGGGACTCTGATGGCACAGCTGGCGCTGCATTACAGCGACCTTAACCACTGCGCCACCCGGGAGGCCATAAATGTACTCTTAATCCAGTATAAACTAATGTATAGAATTTATTATACAAGAGACAAAATTCACAAATTCTACAAAACAATGGCAGTCAAGTCAAGTGTAAAACTGACAATGACTCAATAAACCATGCTTTCTGGGATTGCTATGAAGTCCACAAGTTGTGGGTGAAGCTAGAAAGTTGGCTGACAAAGGTATTACAATGTAAAACTTACTTTTATTGCAGCATATTTCAAGACATGACATATGGGGGTGTAGTGAGATACCCAACGGGCTGGACTATTCTCTTCTCACCTCTCATCTTGAAAAAAAATGTGTACTAAAGAATTGGAAGTCAATCAATCTGCCATCATTAACACAATGGAACAATTGAATGATTTATTATTGAAATATCATGGGTGACATAGAAAACAAATTGGTACAATTTAAGGCCATGTGGCAAACTATGTTGCAGGCACTAGGGATGGGTGTAACAGTTCTCGTCTGGTGAAGTAGAGTCGGACCAAAATGCGGCGTGTAGATTACGATTCATGTTTGATGACAAACACACTAAACACAAACACTACAAAAAAATAAACGTAACGAAAACCGAAACAGCCTATACTTGTGTAAACTAACACAGAACAAGGACATCAGGACACTAAGGACAATCACCCACGACACACTCAAAGAATATGGCTGCCTAAATATGGTTCCCAATCAGAGACAACGATAAACACCTGCCTCTGATTGAGAACCACTTCAGACAGCCATAGACTTAACTAGAACACCCCACTAAGCTACAATCCCAATACTAACACACCACATACAAAAAACCTGGCCTGACCAAATAAATGAAGATAAACACAAAATACTTCGACCAGTGCGTGACAATGCGGATGTCGGGAGGATCAATGGAAACAGGATGCACCTGAGCTCCGTTTCAAGTCTCATAGGGAAGGGTCTGAACACTTGTGTAAATAAGATATTTCTGTTTATACATATGAGATGGGTATGTAAACATTATATTAAGTGGTATTTTTTTAAAAAGTGGCTAGTGATACATTTTTACATCAATTTTTCCATTATTAAAATGGCTGGAGTTGAGTCAGTATGTTGGCAGCAGCCACTCAATGTTAGTGGTGGCTTTTTAACAGTCTGATGGCCTTGAGATAGAAGCTGTTTTTCAGTCTCTCGGTCCCTGCTTTGATGCACCTGTACTACCCTCGCCTTCTGGATGATAGCGGGGTGAACAGGCAGTGGCTCGGGTGGTTGTTGTCCTTGGTGATCTTTATGGCCTTCCTGTGACATTGGGTGGTGTAGGTGTCCTGGAGGGCAGGGAGTTGATGTGTTGTGCAGACCGCACTACCCTCTGGAGAGCCTTATGGTTGTGGGCGGAGCAGTTGCCGTACCAGGCGGGGATACAGCCCGACAGGATGCTCTCGATTGTGCATCTGTAAAAGGTTGTGAGTGCTTTTGGTGACAAGCTGAATTTCTTCAGCCTCCTGAGGTTGAAGAGGCGTTGCTGAGCCTTTTTCACCATGCTGTCTGTGTGGGTGGACCAATTCAGTTTGTCCGTGATGTGTACGCCGAGGAACTTGAAACTTACTACCCTCTCCACTACTGTCCCGTCGATGTGGATAGGGGGGTGCTCCCTCTGCTGTTTCCTGAAGTCCACGATCATCTCCTTTGTTTTGTTGACGTTGAGTGTAAGGTTATTTTCCTGACACCACACTCCGAGGGCCCTCACCTCCTCCCTGTAGGCCGTCTCGTCGTTGTTGGTAAGCCTACCATCAAGCCTACCACTGTAGTGTCGTCTGCAAAATCTGTCACTATATGGGTCCAGGAGATCTTTAAAACAACAAGGACATATCTAAGTGACCCCAAACTTTTGAACGGTAGTATATTTTTGAACAGTAGTATAGGGTCACTTAGATATGTCCTTGTTGTTTTAAAGAAAATCACATTTTAATAGGCTAATTGATCATTAGAAAACCCCTTTGCAATTATGTTAGCACAGCTGAAAACTGTTGTTCTGATTAAAGAAGCAATAAAACTGGCTTTCTTTAGACTAGTTGTGTATCTGGAGCTTCAGCATTTGTGGGTTCGACTACAGGCTCAAAATGGTTAGAAACAAAGACATTTCTTCCGAAACATGTCAGTCTATTGTTCTAAGAAAGTGAGGTTATTCCATGCGAGAAATTGCCAAGATACTGAAGCTCTCGTACAACGCTGTGTACTACTCCCTTCACAGAACAGCGCAAACTGTCTCTAACCAGAATATAAAGAGGAGTGGGAGGCCCCGGTGCACAACTGAGCAAGAGGACATGACATTAGAGTGTCTAGTTTGAGAAACAGACACCTCACAAGTCCTCAACTGGCAACATCATTAAATAGTACCCGCAAAACACCAGTCTCCAAGCCAACAGTGAAGAGGCGACTCCGGGATGCTGGCCTTCTAGTCAGAGTTGCAAAGAAAAAGCCATATCTCTGACTGGCAAATTAAAATTAAAGATTAAGATGGGCAAAAGACACTGGACAGAGGAACTCTGCCTAGAAGGCCAGCATCCCGGAGCTTCACTGTCGACATTGAGACTGGTGTTTTGCGGGTACTATTTAATGAAGCTGCCAGTACAGTACTCTAATCAACAGTACAGTACTCTAATCAACAGTACAGTACTCTAATCAACAGTACACTACCTAATCAACAGTACAGTACTCTAATCAACAGTACACTACTCTAATCAACAGTACACTACTCTAATCAACAGTACAGTACTATAATCAACAGTACACTACTTTAATCAACAGTACAGTACTTTAATCAACAGTACACTATTCTAATCAACAGTACGGTACTATAATCAACAGTACACTACTATAATCAACAGTACACTACTCTAATCAACAGTACAGTACTATAATCAACAGTACAGTACTATAATCAACAGTGCAGTACTCTAATCAACAGTGCACTACTCTAATCAACAGTACACTACTCTAATCAACAGTACACTACTATAAACAACAGTGCAGTACTATAATCAGCAGTACAGTACTCTAATCAACAGTACACTACTCTAATCAACAGTACACTACTCTAATCAACAGTACACTACTCTAAACAACAGTACAGTACTATAATCAACAGTACAGTACTCTAATCAACAGTACAGTTCTCTAATCAACAGTACAGTACTCTAATCAACAGTACAGTACTCTAATCAACAGTACACTACTCTAATCAACAGTACACTACTCTAATCAACAGTACAGTACTCTAATCAACAGTACACTACTCTAATCAACAGTACAGTACTCTAAACAACTTCAACACAATCAAATCATTACCAGTGTAATCCCCAGTATTTTATCTCCCCTATCTATTGGTACTTCTAACTAATCAACATTAAGCCTGTATATACTGCAAATATATCTATTGGTACTTCTAACTAATAAACATTAAGCCTGTATGTACTGCAAATATATATTTTGGTACTTCTAACCCATCAACATTAAGCCTGTATATACTGTAAATATATATATTTGTACTTCTAACTAATCAACATTAAGCCTGTATATACTGCAAATATGCAGTTACTAGAAAAATTTACACTGTCAGATCTAGTTTTGTACTTGCAAATGGTGTAATGTTGCTTTTAAATGTGGCTACAGTGGTGGCTGGGATATGGACAACTGGGAAAGCTTGGTTGATACTGAAACAGCTTGGGTTGATTCTGAAATGGCTTTAGTTGAACTGAAACGACTTGGTTTGATACTGAAATGGCTTGGGTTGATACTGAAACAGCTTGGGATGATACTGAAACGGCTTGGGTTGATATTGAAATGCCTTTAGGTAAAACTGAAACAACTTGGTTTGATACTGAAACGGGTTGGTTTGATACTGAAACGGGTTGGTTTGATACTGAAACGGGTTGGGTTGATACTGAAACGGGTTGGGTTGATACTGAAACGGGTTGGGTTGATACTGAAACGGGTTGGGTTGATACTGAAATGGCTTTAGTTGAAACTGAAACGACTTAGTTTGATACTGAAACGGGTTGGTTTGATACTGAAATTACTTGGGTTGATACTGAAACGGGTTGGGTTAATACTGAAACGGCTTGGTTTGATACTGAAACGGGTTGGGTTGATACTGAAACGGGTTGGGTTGATACTGAAACAGGTTGGGTTGATACCGAAACGGCTTGGTTTGAAACAGCTTGGGTTGATACTGAATAGGTTGGGTTGATACTGAAACGGGTTGGGTTTATACTGAAATGGGTTGGGTTGATACTGAAACGGGTTGGGTTTATACTGAAACGTGTTGGGTTGATACTGAAACGGGTTGGGTTTATACTGAAACGGGTTGGGTTTATACTGAAACGGGTTGGGTTGATACTGAAACGGGTTGGGTTGATACTGAAACGGGTTGGGTTGATACTGAAACGGGTTGGGTTGATACTGAAACGGGTTGGGTTTATACTGAAACGGGTTGGGTTTATACTGAAACGGGTTGGGTTTATACTGAAATGGGTTGGGTTGATACTGAAACGGATTGGGTTTATACTGAAACTGGTTGGGTTGATACTGAAACGGGTTGGGTTGATACTGAAACTGGTTGGGTTTATACTGAAACGGGTTGGGTTTATACTGAAACGGGTTGGGTTTATACTGAAACGGGTTGGGTTTATACTGAAACGGGTTGGGTTGATACAAAAACATCAAACCTGTATTTACTCCTGAATCCACTATATTTTCTTGATACTTTTTTTGCGTCACATCCCTGATATTTATTAATCGGCTCAAATGTTTAACCTTTTCTCCAAGGGACATTTAATTGGGGTGAAAATCATATAAGGTTTAGACCACAATGCAACTGTTTTTACCATTGTACTGTTAACCCACACAAGCATTTCCTCGGCCCTCTCAAACATCTCATTAGTGTAGTGTTGTCCTCCATTCCCCTCCACCATTTCCTATATCTCCCTCAGCAGCTCTTTGACCTGATTGCGGTCAGCACAGTGACAGACACTGGAGATGACTGCTTCAAACGCCTCTTTCTCCCCAGGATGGTGTTTCCTGTTGCACTCTTCCCTGCTCCAGTCTTTCCCACAATAACTATTCTAGATGTCTGTCCTGAATCTGTGGAAACACACAGGTTTTCAAAATTGTCTTTAAAATATAAAATTATAACAGTTAAATATTTTATCTAACAAGGGCATGATTGCACAACAGAAAATATGTATATACTGTGTTCCAGGTGATTGGTGATTCCATGTAATACCTGCATGGCTATGTTTACTATGTGGTTGATGGTTGGGCTATTGATTGGAGACTGAGACAAATAAAACAAGCTATTTGGCCGGGTGACAACATCAGTTAATTATATTATAATTTTATTAAATCCTTGCTGATTATCAAGGAAATCACAGACAATAATCAGGTCAACTAGTTATCAAGCCCTTCATTAGGTGAATCAGGTCAACATTAGGTGAATCAGGTCAGTTAGGTCAGCAAAGCCTCCTTCCAGGGGTGAACTGCGGTCAGGTGCCTCTCCCTCATTAGGTGCCAGGTCAGCTAGTTATCAAGTCCTTAGTTATCAAGCCCTTCATTAGGTGAATCAGGTCAACTAGTTATCAAGCCCTTCATTAGGTGAGCCAGGTCAGCTAGTTATCAAGTCCTTCATTAGGTGAATCAGGTCAGCTAGTTATCAAGCCCTTCATTAGGTGAATCAGGTCAGCTAGTTATCAAGCCCTTCATTAGGTGAACCAGGTCAGCTAGTTATCAAGTCCTTCATTTAGGTGTTATCAATCAGGTGAGCCAGGCTAGTTATCAAGCCCTTCATTAGGTAGGTGTTAATCAGGTGAACAGGCTAGTTTTCAAGCCCTTCATTAGGTATCAGTTAGTTATCAAGCCCTTCATTAGGTAGTTAAGCCCTTCAGGTCAGGTCAACTAGTTATCAAGTCTTTCATTAGGTGAATCAGTTATCAAGCCCTTCAGCTAGTTATCAAGCCCTTCATTAGGTGAACCAGGTCAAGCTAGTTATCAAGCCCTTCATTAGGTGAGCCAGGTCAACAGGTCAGTTATCAAGCCCTTCATTAGGTGAACCAGGTCAACTAGTTATCAAGCCTTTCATTAGGTGAACAAGGTCAACTAGTTATCAAGCCCTTCATTAGGTGAACCAGGTCAACTAGTTATCAAGCCCTTCATTAGGTGAACCAGGTCAACTAGTTATCAAGCCCTTCATTAGGTGAACAAGGTCAACTAGTTATCAAGCCCTTCATTAGGTGAACCAGGTCAGCTAGTTTATCAAGCCCTTCATTAGGTGAACCACCAGGCCCTTCATTAGGTGAGCTAGTTATCAAGCCCTTCATTAGGTGAACCAGGTCAACTAGTTATCAAGTTATCAAGCCCTTCATTAGGTGAACTAGTTATCAAGCCCTTCATTAGGTCAGGCTAGTTATCAAGCCCTTCATTAGGGTGAACCAGGTCAGGCTAGTTATCAAGCCCTTCATTAGGGTGTTATCAAGCCCTTCATTAGGTCAACTCAAGTTATCAAGTTATCCCTTCATTAGGTGAACCAGGTCAACTAGTTATCAAGCCCTTCATTAGGTGAGCCAGGTCAACTAGTTATCAAGCCCTTCATTAGGTTAACCAGGTCAACTAGTTATCAAGCCCTTCATTAGGTGAGCCAGGTCAACTAGTTATCAAGCCCTTCATTAGGTGAACCAGGTCAGCTAGTTATCAAGCCCTTCATTAGGTGAACCAGGTCAGCTAGTTTATCAGCCAGGTCAACTAGTTTCAGCCCTTTTACATTTACATTTAATTTACATTTAAGCAGACGCTCTTATCCAGAGCGACTTACAAATTGGTGCATTCACCTTATGACATCCAGTGGAACAGCCACTTTACAATAGTGCATCTAAATCTTTTAAGGGGGGTGAGAAGGATTACTTTATCCTATCCTAGGTATTCCTTAAAGAGGTGGGGTTTCAGGTGTCTCCGGAAGGTGGTGATTGACTCCTCTGTCCTGGCGTCGTGAGGGAGTTTGTTCCACCATTGGGGGGCCAGAGCAGCGAACAGTTTTGCCTGGGCTGAGCGGGAACTGTACTTCCTCAGTGGTAGGGAGGCGAGCAGGCCAGAGGTGGATGAACGCAGTGCCCTTGTTTGGGTGTAGGGCCTGATCAGAGCCTGGAGGTAGTGAGGTGCCGTTCCCCTCACAGCTCCGTAGGCAAGCACCATGGTCTTGTAGCGGATGCGAGCTTCAACTGGAAGCCAGTGGAGAGAGCGGAGGAGCGGGGTGACGTGAGAGAACTTGGGAAGGTTGAACACCAGACGGGCTGCGGCGTTCTGGATGAGTTGTAGGGGTTTAATGGCACAGGCAGGGAGCCCAGCCAACAGCGAGTTGCAGTAATCCAGACGGGAGATGACAAGTGCCTGGATTAGGACCTGCGCCGCTTCCTGTGTGAGGCAGGGTCGTACTCTGCGGATGTTGTAGAGCATGAAAACTACAGGAACGGGCCACCGCCTTGATGTTAGTTGAGAACGACAGGGTGTTGTCCAGGATCACGCCAAGGTTCTTAGCGCTCTGGGAGGAGGACACAGTGGAGTTGTCAACCGTGATGGCGAGATCATGGAACGGGCAGTCCTTCCCCGGGAGGAAGAGCAGCTCCGTCTTGCTGAGGTTCAGCTTGAGGTGGTGATCCGTCATCCACACTGATATGTCTGCCAGACATGCAGAGATGCGATTCGCCACCTGGTCATCAGAAGGGGGAAAGGAGAAGATTAATTGTGTGTCGTCTGCATAGCAATGATAGGAGAGACCATGTGAGGTTATGACAGAGCCAAGTGACTTGGTGTATAGCGAGAATAGGAGAGGGCCTAGAACAGAGCCCTGGGGACACCAGTGGTGAGAGCACGTGGTGAGGAGACGGATTCTCGCCACGCCACCTGGTAGGAGCGACCTGTCAGGTAGGACGCAATCCAAGCGTGGGCCACGCCGGAGATGCCCAACTCGGAGAGGGTGGAGAGGAGGATCTGATGGTTCACAGTATCGAAGGCAGCCGATAGGTCTAGAAGGATGAGAGCAGAGGAGAGAGAGTTAGCTTTAGCAGTGCGGAGCGCCTCCGTGATACAGAGAAGAGCAGTCTCAGTTGAATGACTAGTCTTGAAACCTGACTGATTTGGATCAAGAAGGTCATTCTGAGAGAGATAGCGGGAGAGCTGGCCAAGGACGGCACGTTCAAGAGTTTTGGAGAGAAAAGAAAGAAGGATACTGGTCTGTAGTTGTTGACATCGGAGGGATCGAGTGTAGGTTTTTCAGAAGGGGTGCAACTCTCGCTCTCTTGAAGACGGAAGGGACGTAGCCAGCGGTCAGGGATGAGTTGATGAGCGAGGTGAGGTAAGGGAGAAGGTCTCCGGAAATGGTCTGGAGAAGAGAGGAGGGGATAGGGTCAAGCGGGCAGGTTGTTGGGCGGCCGGCCGTCACAAGACGCGAGATTTCATCTGGAGAGAGGGGAGAAAGAGGTCAGAGCACAGGGTAGGGCAGTGTGAGCAGAACCAGCGGTGTCGTTTGACTTAGCAAACGAGGATCGGATGTCGTCGACCTTCTTTTCAAAATGGTTGACGAAGTCATCTGCAGAGAGGGAGGGGGGGGGGGGGAGGAGGATTCAGGAGGGAGGAGAAGGTGGCAAAGAGCTTCCTAGGGTTAGAGGCAGATGCTTGGAATTTAGAGTGGTAGAAAGTGGCTTTAGCAGCAGAGACAGAAGAGGAAAATGTAGAGAGGAGGGAGTGAAAGGATGCCAGGTCCGCAGGGAGGCGAGTTTTCCTCCATTTCCGCTCGGCTGCCCGGAGCCCTGTTCTGTGAGCTCGCAATGAGTCGTCGAGCCACGGAGCGGGAGGCGAGGACCGAGCCGGCCTGGAGGATAGGGGACATAGAGAGTCAAAGGATGCAGAAAGGGAGGAGAGGAGGGTTGAGGAGGCAGAATCAGGAGATAGGTTGGAGAAGGTTTGAGCAGAGGGAAGAGATGATAGGATGGAAGAGGAGAGAGTAGCGGGGGAGAGAGAGCGAAGGTTGGGACGGCACGATACCATCCGAGTAGGGGCAGTGTGGGAAGTGTTGGATGAGAGCGAGAGGGAAAAGGAAACAAGGTAGTGGTCGGAGACTTGGAGGGGAGTTGCAATGAGGTTAGTGGAAGAACAGTATCTAGTAAAGATGAGGTCGAGCGTATTGCCTGCCTTGTGAGTAGGGGGGGAAGGTGAGAGGGAGAGGTCAAAAGAGGAGAGGAGTGGAAAGAAGGAGGCAGAGAGGAATGAGTCAAAGGTAGACGTGGGGAGGTTAAAGTCGCCCAGAACTGTGAGAGGTGAGCCGTCCTCAGGAAAGGAGCTTATCAAGGCATCAAGCTCATTGATGAACTCTATCAAGCCCTTCATTAGGTGATCCAGGTCAGCTAGTTATCAAGCCCTTCATTAGGTGATCCAGGTCAGCTAGTTATCAAGCCCTTCATTAGGTGATCCAGGTCAGCTAGTTATCAAGCCCTTCATTAGGTGAGCCAGGTCAACTAGTTATCAAGCCCTTCATTCGGTGAACCAGGTCAACTAGTTATCAAGCCCTTCATTAGGTGAGCCAGGTCAGCTAGTTATCAAGCCCTTCATTAGGTGAACCAGGTCAACTAGTTATCAAGCCCTTCATTAGGTGAGCCAGGTCAGCTAGTTATCAAGCCCTTCATTAGGTGAACCAGGTCAACTAGTTATCAAGCCCTTCATTAGGTGAACCAGGTCAGCTAGTTATCAAGCCCTTCATTAGGTGAACCAGGTCAGCTAGTTATCAAGCCCTTCATTAGGTGAACCAGGTCAGCTAGTTATCAAGCCCTTCATTAGGTGAACCAGGTCAGCTAGTTATCAAGCCCTTCATTAGGCGAGCCAGGTCAGCTAGTTATCAAGCCCTTCATTAGGTGAACCAGGTCAACTAGTTATCAAGCCCTTCATTAGGTGAGCCAGGTCAGCTAGTTATCAAGCCCTTCATTAGGTGAACCAGGTCAGTTACTAGTTATCAAGTTATCCCTTCATTAGGTGAACCAGGTCAACTAGTTATCAAGCCCTTCATTAGGTGAACCAGGTCAACTAGTTATCAAGCCCTTCATTAGGTGAACCAGGTCAACTAGTTATCAAGCCCTTCATTAGGTGAACCAGGTAGTTATCAAGCCCTTCATGACTAGTTATCAACTTCAGGTCAGGCTAGTTATCAAGCCCTTCATTAGGTGAACCAGGTCAGCTAGTTATCAAGCCCTTCATTAGGTGAACCAGGTCAGCTCGTTATCAAGCCCTTCATTAGGTGAACCAGGTCAACTAGTTATCAAGCCCTTCATTAGGTGAGCCAGGTCAACTAGTTATCAAGCCCTTCATTAGGTGAACCAGGTCAACTAGTTATCAAGCCCTTCATTAGGTGAACCAGGTCAGCTAGTTATCAAGCCCTTCATTAGGTGAACCAGGTCTAGTTATCAAGCCCTTCATTAGGTGAACCAGGTCAAGCCCTTCATTAGGTGAACCAGGTCAACTAGTTATCAAGCCCTTCATTAGGTGAACCAGGTCAGCTAGTTATCAAGCCCTTCATTAGGTGAACCAGGTCAGCTAGTTATCAAGCCCTTCATTAGGTGAACCAGGTCAGCTAGTTATCAAGCCCTTCATTAGGTGAACCAGGTCGGCTAGTTATCAAGCCCTTCATTAGGTGAACCAGGTCAGCTAGTTATCAAGCCCTTCATTAGGTGAGCCAGGTCAACTAGTTATCAAGCCCTTCATTAGGTGAACCAGGTCAGCTAGTTATCAAGCCCTTCATTAGGTGAACCAGGTCAGCTAGTTATCAAGCCCTTCATTAGGTGAACCAGGTCAACTAGTTATCAAGCCCTTCATTAGGTGAATCAGGTCAACTAGTTATCAAGCCCTTCATTAGGTGAACCAGGTCAACTAGTTATCAAGCCCTTCATTAGGTGAATCAGGTCAGCTAGTTATCAAGCCCTTCATTAGGTGAACCAGGTCAGCTAGTTATCAAGCCCTTCATTAGGTGAGCCAGGTCAACTAGTTATCAAGCCCTTCATTAGGTGAACCAGGTCAACTAGTTATCAAGCCCTTCATTAGGTGAACCAGGTAAACTAGTTATAAAGCCCTTCATTAGGTGAGCCAGGTCAACTAGTTATCAAGCCCTTCATTGGGTGAATCAGGTCAACTAGTTATCAAGCCCTTCATTAGGTGAGCCAGGTCAACTAGTTATCAAGCCCTTAATTAGGTGAACCAGGTCAACTAGTTATCAAGCCCTTCATTAGGTGAACGAGGTCAACTAGTTATCAAGCCCTTCATTAGGTGAACCAGGTCAGCTAGTTATCAAGCCCTTCATTAGGTGAATCAGGTCAAGTAGTTATCAAGCCCTTCATTAGGTGAACCAGGTCAACTAGTTATCAAGCCCTTCATTAGATGAACCAGGTCAACTACTTATCAAGCCCTTCATTAGGTGAGCCAGGTCAACTAGTTATCAAGCCCTTCATTAGGTTAACCAGGTCTACTAGTTATCAAGCCCTTCATTAGGTGAGCCAGGTCAACTAGTTATCAAGCCCTTCATTAGGTGAGCCAGGTCAACTAGTTATCAAGCCCTTCATTAGGTGAGCCAGGTCAACTAGTTATCAAGCCCTTCATTAGGTGAGCCAGGTCAACTAGTTATCAAGCCCTTCATTAGGTGAACCAGGTCAACTAGTTATCAAGCCCTTCATTAGGTTAACCAGGTCAACTAGTTATCAAGCCCTTCATTAGGTGAACCAGGTCAACTAGTTATCAAGCCCTTCATTAGGTGAGCCAGGTCAACTAGTTATCAAGCCCTTCATTAGGTGAACCAGGTCAGCTAGTTATCAAGCCCTTCATTAGGTGAACCAGGTCAACTAGTTATCAAGCCCTTCATTAGGTGAACCAGGTCAACTAGTTATCAAGCCCTTCATTAGGTGAACCAGGTCAGCTAGTTATCAAGCCCTTCATTAGGTGAGCCAGGTCAACTAGTTATCAAGCCCTTCATTAGGTGAATCAGGTCAACTAGTTATCAAGCCTTTCATTAGGTGAACCAGGTCAACTAGTTATCAAGCCCTTCATTAGGTGAACCAGGTCAACTAGTTATCAAGCCCTTCATTAGGTGAGCCAGGTCAACTAGTTATCAAGCCCTTCATTAGGTTAACCAGGTCTACTAGTTATCAAGCCCTTCATTAGGTGAGCCAGGTCAACTAGTTATCAAGCCCTTCATTAGGTGAGCCAGGTCAACTAGTTATCAAGCCCTTCATTAGGTGAACCAGGTCAACTAGTTATCAAGCCCTTCATTAGGTGAACCAGGTCAACTAGTTATCAAGCCCTTCATTAGGTGAGCCAGGTCAACTAGTTATCAAGCCCTTCATTAGGTTAACCAGGTCAACTAGTTATCAAGCCCTTCATTAGGTGAGCCAGGTCAACTAGTTATCAAGCCCTTCATTAGGTGAGTCAGGTCAACTAGTTATCAAGCCCTTCATTAGGTGAACCAGGTCAACTAGTTATCAAGCCCTTCATTAGGTGAACCAGGTCAACTAGTTATCAAGCCCTTCATTAGGTGAATCAGGTCAGCTAGTTATCAAGCCCTTCATTAGGTGAACCAGGTCAGCTAGTTATCAAGCCCTTCATTAGGTGAACCAGGTCAGCTAGTTATCAAGCCCTTCATTAGGTGAGCCAGGTCAACTAGTTATCAAGCCCTTCATTAGGTGAACCAGGTCAGCTAGTTATCAAGCCCTTCATTAGGTGAATCAGGTCAGCTAGTTATCAAGCCCTTCATTAGGTGAATGAGGTTAGCTAGTTCAGGACTACAACAACATTGTGAAATATCTGGGTGTCCCCGAGGAGAGCTTTGAAAACCACTGATTTAGACCTAAGGATGAATCTAAATGATGTTAAAGTTGTAAGGTCAAAAATTATATCTGGTAGCCTACCAGTTCTTTTAGTGGATGCTGCCACCAACATAATCATTCCTTTGTCCTTTCTACCTTTATCTACAAGTTATGTATATCTTTCCTCGATTGACACATATCCGTTTCTTTGACCTCTAGAGGGACCCAGCAGACCAAATAGGGAGAAAGAGTCAAAGAACAGGCATTGCAACATCTGCAAGTGAAGCTACTACTGATGCTGCTACTGATGCTGCTACTGATGCTGCTACTGTACCACCGTCTGAACAACTGCTGTTGTTGTCATTCCACCATCTTACATCTCCTTCTTCTTCACTTTATATTTCCACTCACTCTGTCGCTTGATCTTTCCTCCACTTCCCTGAAAAAACATACTTTAGCAAGAAAGAAAGAGTATTTACATGAAGTGTAGAACAAGATCAATTCGTTTTATTATAGTCTTGTTGACAATATGGAAAAATCATTCAACACCGAATACAATGGTCACCTCAAATCATCAAAGATAGGAAAATCAAATCAGCTTCATTTATATAAAACACTTTTATGAAGACTATTTTAGAAGTCAACCATGAAATACAGATGGCTAACTGGTAAATGTATATTATTTTTGAATAGATTATTATTATTACAGAATTATTGAAGACAGAATAAAAGTATATATGTGAAATAAAGTGGAACTGATTGATGAAGAAAAATACTCCCAATAAACAAACAACTGTATGCTGGAATAAACCCATTGGAATGTAGATACTGGTCATCAAAATGGCTGATCTTCCAATGTCAAATTATAATTGTGCTGATCTCTAACTTGTTGGAAAAGTGGCATCCTATGACGGTGCCACATGGAAGATCACTGAGCTCTTCAGTAAGGCCATTCTACTGTCAATGTTTGAATATGGCGATTGTATGGCTGTGTGCTCAATTACATTTTAATTGTCCTTCTCTTTGATGATTCTATGCCACATACAGTACATTATAACATTACTACTACAGACCACATATAGTACACTATAACATTCCTACTGTAGACTACATAGAGTACACTACAACATTACTAACATTACATCTTGGCCATGTTCTGTTATAATCTCCACCCGGCACAGCCAGAAGAGGACTGGCCACCCCACATAGCCTGGTTCCTCTCTAGGTTTCTTCCTAGGTTTTGGCCTTTCTAGGGAGTTTTTCCTAGCTACCGTGCTTCTACACCTACATTGCTTGCTGTTTGGGGTTTTAGGCTGGGTTTCTGTACAGCACTTTGAGATATCAGCTGATGTACGAAGGGCTATATAAATACATTTGATTTAACTGTTTGTCATAAGGTTACTACTACAGACCACTTAAATGTAAATGTAAAAATGTACATTTGATTTAACATTACTACTACAGACCACATAGAGTACACTATAACATTACTACAGTACACGATAACATTACTATTACAGGCAACATACAGTACACTATAACATTACTATTACAGGCCACATACAGTACACTACAACATTACTACAGACCACATACAGTACACTATAACATTACTCACTACCATACTCTATCAACTGCAACACTAAAAAATCTATAGTTGATTTCTCTCTTACCTCCCTTATCTGTTGTTACTTCTATCCCATCAAATATAGACCTACATATACTGCAAATATGCACACTAGAACAGCTCCCACTGTCAGATAAAGAGATGCATTTGCAAGAGGTGAAATGGTGATTGTAAAGGTGGTTGCCATGGTGGCGGCTGGGATAGAGGTGGCTGGGATAGGGGCAGCTGTGGCGGCAGGGGCTGATACTGGGATGGCTTGGGTTGAAACAAGACCTTCAGAACCTGTATTTGCTCCGGAGTTCACTATATTTTCTTGATTTGATAAGTCTGCTCTCTCTCTGATCTGATCCCTGATCTTTTCTGTTCCCCACACCAAATCGTTGAGCTTGTTCTTCATACTAATACTTTGCTTTTTCAGAACAAAATGGTGAAAAGGACGAAAAGAGCGAACAGGGTTTAAAGGGTCTGAAGGGACTTTAGGGCGAATAGAGTGAAGAGTGAGCAAAGTGAACCACAATGGTGATGTTAGTATTCTTGCAGGTAGAGGGAACCGTTTTACAAATTTTACAACCGGATTCTTTTCCCAGTCCAGTACTTCCTGGGCCTTCTCGAACATCTCATGGGTGTAGTATTTTTCTTCATTCTCCTCCACCATCTCATCTATCTTCCTCAGCAGCTTTGGGACCTGAGTGGTGTCAACTCTCTTAGCGTTATTGAAAAAGTGGTATCTGCCGCCACATTGAGCGATGAGAGCCTGGAGCTCTTCACTCTCCTTCACAAAGTCCTCAGCTGTTTTCCTCCCCAGCTGATCTTCTCCAGTGAACAGCACCATGGTGTATTTTGAGGCTTCTGCTCCAAAGTTCTCCTGGATCCACTTCACAGTCTTCCTCTCCTCTTCTGTGAACCTCCCCAGTCTGATCACCAGCAGAAAGGCGTGAGGTCCTGGGACTGACATCTCAATACACCTGTCTATTTCTCCCTTCATCTTCACTGCATCCACTGATGTGTCAAAGAGCCCTGGGGTGTCGATGATGTCAATCTTCCTCTCATCCACCTTTCCTCTCTTCTTCTTAGTCTCTGCAGTGACAGACACTGGAGACGCCTCTGCTTTAAACGCATCTTCCTTCCCCAGGATGGTGTTTCCTGTTGCACTCTTCCCTGCTCCAGTCTTCCCCACCAGAACTATCCTTAGGTCAGAGTGCAGCCCTGAATCTGTTGAAACACACAGGTTTTAAAATTGTCTTTAAAATTATAACAGTTAGTGAAAATAATTATCAAGAGGATGATTGCACTACAGAAAATATGTATACGCTGTGTTCTAGGTGATTGGTGATTCCATGTAATACCTGCATGGCTAGTTTTACTATGTGGTTGATGGTTGGGCTATTGAGTCATTCCATGTAATACCTGTATGGCTATGTTTACTATGTGGTTGATGGTTGAGTGGAGACTGAGACAAATAAAACAAGCCAAATGGTCAGTTGAAAACTTCATAATTGTACATACATGACAACAAAACATCCCCAAGGAATAGTCAGTTACTGCTTCATGACGTGAAATAAAAGATCCCAGAAATGTTCAAAATGCACAAAAACGTATTTCTCTCACATTTTGTGCACAAATGTGTTTACATCCCTGTTAGTGAACATTTCTCCTTTTCCAAGATAATCCACTTGACAGGTGTAGCATATCAAGAAGCTGTTTAACCACCATGATCATTACACAAGTGCACCTTGTGCAGGGGGCAATAAAAGGCTAGTCTAAAAAGTGCAGTTTTGTCACACAACAAAAGTTTTAAGGGAGTGTGCAATTTTCAACAGACGGATAACCAAATTTAATCGGTAAAACATTGGCCTACTAGAAAGATTACAAGACAACGTAAAAGAAGAAAGCCCTAACACAGAGGAAGTGATTATTCATCAGGAAGCCCTGTGTAACAGTGTGTTAAAGCTGGAAAATGTTGTCAAAGTGCTTGTAAAACTTGTTCACTTTATATGGGCAAAGGGGGCTGAACCATCGTCAGTTCATTCATTATTAATGAACATTTGGGAAATATAATGTTTTCAACTACATTAAGATATTACGCTCTCACTTGCCAGGCCCTGAACTTGGACGCATAGGTTTACATTAAAACCTAGCAGCCACTGCTAGGAAAGTTCAGTGTCGAAGAAGAAGACGGTTTGTTATAAACCCACTCAGATTATTACATTTTATTTAAAGGGAGTTGGGTCAGCAGGAAGTTAGAGAGAGAGAAATGACAGCTGGTGAGTACGTTCTGTCTCATTTGATTGCTCAGTGTAACACCAAGCATGCTGAAATTAATAAATGTTGATAAACATTCAGAAATAGCTAAGTTGATTTTGGTCAAATTAAGCCGTCACCTTTGAAACACTATAGAGCTAGCTAGCTAGCTACCTGCTTCTTACTCGATATCAAAAAAACTTGAATTCAGGAAGCCAGATATTATTGGCTTATTGTCTGATAGATGCAGTGTCACAATTTGGACACATTCCTCTGCACAGGTGTTGCTGACACATGTCAGATCTTACAATACTATCATCTAGCAATACTATCAGCTAACAATACTATCAGCTAACAATACTATCATATAACAATGCTATCATCTAACAATACTATCATCTAACAATACTCTTATCTACAGTGGGGCAAAAAAGTATTTAGTCAGCCACCAATTGTGCAAGTTCTCCCACTTAAAAAGATGAGATAGGCCTGTAATTTTCATCATAGGTACACTTCAACTATGCAACTATACAAAAAAATCCAGAAAATCACATTGTAGGATTTTTAATGAATTAAATCCTCACCTTTAGTCTAAGAAATAATTTTGACATAACGTTTCAATTTAGCCCTTTCCATATAGGCCAATTCCCACGAGAATAAAGGGTTAAGGTCAATGACATCGTGAACTCTACAGTACCTTCCACTAGGACATTTTAGACAAAAACCTGGTTGCCTCTACCAGAACCTAAAACGAGTGTTTTAGTTATTATACCAAATATTAAGAACACATTAAGACAGTTGTGGGAAGCATTGTTGTCAACATGGGCCAGCATCCCTGTGGAACACTTGACACCTTGTAGAGACAATCACCTGACGAATTGAGGCTGTTCTGAGGACATAAGGACAACTATAGAAGATGTCAATCTGAGCCTGCAAGTTGACACAGTATGAATATATGTGTTTAATGTTGTCTTCAACAGCTCTTCCACATGGGGAGGAAGATGAGGCATCAGGTGTTGGTGAGTATGTCGCAAATGAAATAATGTTGAAAACAGGCAAAGAAAACATAAGCCTGACTCTTGGTGATTTCAGTCTTAATGTGAGCCATGTTTCTGGTCACCTCTCTTGGAAAGGGCATCAAAGTCTGGTATCATTTCTGAAGTAGAGATCCTCAGAACAGCTGACAAGTGGTGATTTGTTACATTTGACCTGTTAGGGGATTTGTTATAGTTCATGACTGAGAAAGTTTTCACACATATCCTCTGGGCTTATTCATGTATGGAAACGTCATTCAGTGAGCCATAGAACTGGTCTATTGTTGCTGTTTTGTACTTCTCTTTTGAAGCACTGTCACATTGGATGGCGATGAGCTCCAATTGTGTGTCTGGTGGTGATTTCTCAGTGTTGAAAGACAGGGGGCACAAGCTCCAGCTCAGTCTCAATCATGGTGAAGTATGAGAAGTGGCGGGTCGATCAAAGTGCTACTGTCTGTTTCAGTGAGGCACTGCGATGTGGGCGCATTCAGTGAGGCACTGCGATGTGGGCGCACTCAGTGAGGCACTGCGATGTGGGCGCACTCAGTGAGGCACTGCGATGTGGGCGCAC
The DNA here is from genome assembly GCF_034236695.1 of Oncorhynchus nerka. Classification (NCBI taxonomy): domain Eukaryota; kingdom Metazoa; phylum Chordata; class Actinopteri; order Salmoniformes; family Salmonidae; genus Oncorhynchus; species Oncorhynchus nerka. The sequence continues at coordinate 15,652,464 of NC_088410.1, forward strand.
TCAGTGAGGCACTGCGATGTGGGCGCACTCAGTGAGGCACTGCGATGTGGGCGCATTCAGTGAGGCACTGCGATGTGGGCGCACTCAGTGAGGCACTGCGATGTGGGCGCACTCAGTGAGGCACTGCGATGTGGGCGCACTCAGTGAGGCACTGCGATGTGGGCGCACTCAGTGAGGCACTGCGATGTGGGCGCACTCAGTGAGGCACTGCGATGTGGGCGCACTCAGTGAAGCACTGCGATGTGGGCGCACTCAGTGAAGCACTGCGATGTGGACACACTCAGTGAGGCACTAGTTGAAAACATTATATTTCCCAAATGTTCATTTCTAATATAGATAAAAAGAGCCTGCAGAGTTCTGTCCTACTATCCAAGTCTGTACCCAAACAATTTGAACTTCTACTTTTAAAACACCACCTCTCTAAAAACAAGTCTCTCACCGTTGCCGCCTGCTATAGACCACCCTCTGCCCCCAGCTGTGCTCTGGACACCATATGTGAACTGATTGCCCCCCATCTATCTTCAGAGCTCGTGCTGCTAGGCGACCTAAACTGGAACATGCTTAACACCCCAGCCATCCTATAATCTAAACTTGATGCCCTCAATCTCACACAAATGATCAAGGAACCTACCAGGTACCTCCCCAAATACGGGCACCCTCATAGATATCATCCTAACCAACTTGCCCTCTAAATACACCTCTACTGTCTTCAACCAAGATCTCAGCGATCACTGCCTCATTGCCTGCATCCGTAATGGGTCAGTGGTCAAATGACCTCCACTCATCACTGTCAAACGCTCCCTGAAACACTTCAGCGAGCAGGCCTTTCTAATCGACCTAGCCGGGGTATCCTGGAAGGATTTTGATCTCATCCCGTCAGTAGAGGATGCCTGGTTATTTTTTTTAAATGCCTTCCTAACCATCTTAAATAAGCGTGCCCCATTCAAGAAATTTAGAACCAGGAACAGATATAGCCCTTGGTTCTCCCCAGACCTGACTGCCAATAACCAACACAACAACACATCCTATGGCGTTCTGCATTAGCATCGAACAGCCCCCGTGATATGCAGCTGTTCAGGGAAGCTAGAAACCATTATACACAAGCAGTTAGAAAAGCCAAGGCTAGCTTTTTCAAGCAGAAATTTGCTTCCTGCAACACTAACTCAAAAAAGTTCTGGGACTCTGTAAAGTCCATGGAGAATAAGAACACCTCCTCCCAGCTGCCCACTGCACTGAAGATAGCAAACACTGTCACCACTGATAAATCCACTATAATTGAGAATTTCAATAAGCATTTTTCTACAGCTGGCCATGCTTTCCACCTGGCTACTCCTACCCCGGTCAACAGCACTGCACCCCCCACAGCAACTCGCCCAAGCCTTCCTCATTTCTCCTTCTCCCAAATCCAGTCAGCTGATCTTCTGAAAGAGCTGCAAAATCTGGACCCCTACAAATCAGCCGGGCTAGACAATCTGGACCCTTTCTTTTTAACCTCTTCAGTCGACCCTCTACTTTTTTGAACATTTTGTTAAAAATCGCGCAACATTTCAGCGCCCTGCTACTCATGCCAGGAATATAGTACGTTCATATGGTTAGAATGTGTGGATAGGAAACCCTCGGACATTTTTAAAACTGGTTAAATCACGACTGTGGCTATTACATAACGTGCGTTACATCGGAAAGCGCAGGAAAACCTGATCACAGAAAATGGAAATAAATATCCTTGCGCCACTTCCAGCAATGTTAACAGTGAGCCGAATTAGATAAGACCGAGCATTCAACTCCCACAGCATCCCCATGTTGTCTAGAGTCTTGTGAATTGAATCCTCTTTGATTCTTGGTTGAACCGAAAGAGGGGCACGACTTACCTCCGGTCTCCGCCCAGATCATTCCGGAAGAGCTCTCTCCTGAAATTTTTTCCAAGACGACAGGCATCCCAACTAGAGGCAAGAGGTTAAAATGATCTGCCGAAATTGTTGCCACCCCAATTACTAGCCTGTTCAACCTCTCGTGTCGTCTGAGATTCCCAAAGATTGGAAAGCAGCTGCGGTCATCCCCCTCTTCAAAGGGGGGGACACTCTTGACCCAAACTGCTACAGACCTATATCTATCCTACCCTGCCTTTCTAAGGTCTTCGAAAGCCAAGTCAACAAACAGATCACCGACCATTTAGAATCTCACCATACTGCTATGCAATCTGGTTTCAGAGCTGGTCATGGGTGCACCTCAGCCACGCTCAAAGTCCTAAACGATATCTTAACCGCCATCGATAAGAAACGTTACTGTGCAGCCGTATTCATTGATCTAGCCAAGGCTTTCGACTCTGTCAATCACCACACCCTCATCGGCAGACTTGACAGCCTTGGTTTCTCAAATGATTGCCTCGCCTGGTTCACCAACTACTTCTCTGACAGTGTGTCAAATCAGAGGGTCTGCTGTCCGGACCTCTGGCAGTCTCTATGGGGGTGCCACAGGGTTCAATTCTTGAACCGACTCTCTTCTCTGTATACATCAATGATGTCGCTCTTGCTGCTGGTGAGTCTCTGATCCACCTCTACACAGACGACATCATTCTGTATACTTCTGGCCCTTCTTTGGACACTGTGTTAACAACCCTCCAGGAAAGCGTCAATGCCATAAAACTCTCCTTCTGTGGCCTCCAATTGCTCTTCAATACAAGTAAAACTAAATGCATGCTCTTCAACCGATCGCTGCCTGCGCCTGCCCGCCTGTCCAACATCACTACTCTGGACGGCTCTGACTTAGAATACGTGGACAACTACAAATACTTAGGTGTCTGGTTAGACTGTAAACTCTCCTTCCAGACCCACATCAAACATCTCCAATCCAAAGTTAAATCTAGAATTGGCTTCCTATTTCGCAACAAAGCATCCTTCACTCATGCTTCCAAACATACCCTTGTAAAACTGACCATCCTACCAGTCCTCGACTTCGGCGATGTCATTTACAAAATAGCCTCCAATACCCTACTCAACAAATTGGATGCAGTCCATCACAGTACAATCCGTTTTGTCACCAAAGCCCCATATACTACCCACCATTGCGACCTGTATGCTCTCGTTGGCTGGCTCTCGCTTCATACTCGTCGCCAAACCCACTGGCTCCATGTCATCTACAAGACCCTGCTAGGTAAAGTCCCCCCTTATCTCAGCTCGCTGGTGACCATAGCATCACCCACCTGTAGCACGCGCTCCAGCAGGTATATCTGTCCGGTCACCCCCAAAACCAATTCTTTCTTTGGCCGCCTCTCCTTCCAGTTCTCTGCTGCCAATGACTGGAACGAACTACAAAAATCTCTGAAACTGGAAACACTTATCTCCCTCACTAGCTTTAAGCACCAACTGTCAGAGCAGCTCACAGATTACTGCATGTGTACATAGCCCACCTATAATTTTGCCCAAACAACTACCTCTTCCCTACTGTATTTATTTTATTTATTTATTTATTTTGCTCCTTTGCACCCCATTATTTTTATTTCTACTTTGCACATTCTTCCACTTCAAATCTTCCATTCCAGTGATTTACTTGCTATATTGTATTTACTTTGCCACCATGGCCTTTTTTTTGCCTTTACCTCCCTTATCTCACCTCATTTGCTCACATCGTATATAGACTTGTTTAAACTGTATTTTTGACTGTATGTTTGTTTTACTCCATGTGTAACTCTGTGTCGTTGTATGTGTCGAACTGCTTTGCTTTATCTTGGCCAGGTCGCAATTGTAAATGAGAACTTGTTCTCAACTTGCATACCTGTTTAGATAAAGGTGAAATAAAAATAAAATATCTTACTGTAGTTGATAACTTTCTTTTTCACCAATGTTCATTGATAATATCTTATCGTAATTTATTAATAATTGATGACAATAGTGTAGGAGAAGTTTAAACTTAATTTCTCCCATATTTTTAGGAAACGTTTTTGGGGAAATAAATGTACAAATATTTTGGGGAAACTATTTTTAAAATTAATTATATATAACATTTCATTGATTAAATCTAGTGGGGCTCCGCCCCTAACACCCTAATGGTAGAGCCACCACTGTTTCAAGTTATTTTCAAAGTTTGTTTTAAAGTTAGTTTGGTATCTCTGTTCAGATGCCTGAGTCCCTGAGCAGAGGTGAAGAAAGGGTTCACACATCAAAAAATAACAAACTAGTAACACTTTCCAACACTTTCCAAATTACACACTTAACCAGCATGGCTACCACAGCATTCTGCAGAGATATGCCATGCCATCTGGTTTGGGCTTAGTGGGACTATCATTTGTTTTTCAACAGGACAATGACCCAACACACGTCCAAGTTGTGTAAGGGCTATTTTACCAAGAAGGAGAGTGATGGAGTGCTGCATCAGATGACCTGGCCTCCACAATCCCCCGACCTCAACCCAATTGAGAGGGTTTGGGATGAGTCGGACCGCAGAGTGAAGGAAAAGCAGCCAAGTGTGTGCAAAGCTGTCATCAGGGCAAAGGGTAACTATTTGAAGGATTACAAATATAAAATATATTTGTTTTAACACTTGTTTGGTTACTACATGATTCCATGTGTTATTTCATAGTTTTGATTTCTTCACTATTATTCTACAATGTAGAAAATAATAAATAAGAAAAACCCTGGAATGAGTAGATGTTTTTTTGTATTTCATATGTTTTGTTAAAGGATTGCTCTAGATACTGAGGTATTCATTTCATTTTTTCCCACATACATTTTACATCCTGAAATCTTAGAGAATTCTGAAAATATTTTTAGTAAAGTGGGCATTGACTTTTCAATATTGGTCTGGTATATCAGGAGATCATCTGCAAATAAGTTTAGTTTATATTCATGTTTATCCATACTGATACCTGTTACATTTGAGTCCTGTCTAATTCTTTCTGCAAACGGTTCAATGGTCAGTGCAAACAGGAGGGGGAGATAATTCTATAATAATAATTAATAATCCTAGTAAAAACTTCCCTGTCTTAGGTCAGTTAGGATCACCACTTTATTTTAAGAATGTGCACAGTTAGAATAGTAGTAGAGAGAATGATTTTATTCATCTTTTATTTCTTTCATCACATTCCCAGTGGGTCAGAAGTTTACATACACTCAATTAGTATTCGGTAGCATTGCCTTTAAATTGTTTATCTTTGGTCAAACATTTCGGATAGCCTTCCACAAGCTTCCCACAATAAGTTGGGTGAATTTTGGCCCATTCCTCCTGACAGAGCTGGTGTAACTGAGTCAGGTTTGTAGGCCTCCTTGCTCACACACGCTTTTTCAGTTCTGCCCACAAATGTTCTATGGGATTGAGGTGAGGGCTTTGTGATGGCCACTCCAATACCTTGTTGTCCTTAAGTCATTTGACACACTTTGGAAGTGTTTTTTACTTTACCTTTATTTAACAAGGCAAGTCAGTTTAAGAGCAAATTCTTATTTTTAATGATGGCCTAGGAAGAGCAGGTTAACTCCCTTGTTCAGGGGCAGAATGACATATTTTTTACCTTGTCAGCTCAGGGATTCGATCTTGCAAACTTTTGGTTACTAGTTCAACACCCTAACCACTAGGCTGCCTGCCACCCCAAGTATGCTTGCGGTCATTGTCCATTTGGAAGACCCATTTGCGACCAAGCTTTAACTCCCTGACTGATGTCTTGAAATGTTTCTTCAAAGTATCCACGTAGTTTTCCCTCCTGACAACATCTATTTTGTGAAGTGCACCTGTCCCTCCTGCAGTAAAGCACCCCGGCAACATGATGCTGCCACCCCCGTGCTTCACGGTTGGGATGGTGTTCTTCGGCTTGCAAGCCTCCTCCTTTTCCTCCAAACATAACGGTGGTAATTATGGCCAAACAGTTCTACTTTTGTTTCATCAGAACAGAGGACATTTCTCCAAAAAGTACAATCTTTGTCCCCATGTGCAGTTGCAAACTGTAGTCTGGCTTTTTTATTGAGGTTTTGGAACAGTGGCCTCTTCCTTGCTGAGCGGCCTGTCATGTTATGTCGATATAGGACTCGTTTTACTGTGGATATAGATACTTTTGTACCGGCTTCCTCCAGCATCTTCACAAGGTCCTTTGCTGTTGTTCTGGGATTGATTTGCACTTTTCACACCAAAGTACGCTCATCCTAGGAGACAGAACGCATCTCCTTCCTGAGCGGTATGACGGCTGTGCGGTCCCACAGTGTTTAAACTAGCGTACTATTGTTTGTACAGATGAACGTGGGACCTTCAGGCATTTGGAAATTGCTCCCAAGGATGAATCAGACTTGTGGAGGTCTACAAATTTTTTCTGAGGTCTTGGCTGATTTCATTTGATTTTCCCATGATGTCAAGCAAAGAGGCACTGAGTTTGAAGGTAGGCCTTGCAATACATCCACAGGTACACCTCCAATTGACTCAAATTATGTCAATTAGCCTATCAGAATCTTCTAAAGCCATTACATCATTTTTTTGTATTTTCCAAGCTCTTTAAAGGCACAGTCAATTTAGTGTATGTAAACCTTTGACCCACTGGAATTGTGATACAGTGATTCATAAGTGAAATACTCTGTCTGTAAACAGTTGTTGGAAAAAATGATTGTGTCATGCACAAAGTAGACTTCCTAACCGACTTGCCAAAACGACAAACAGCCCTTGTGCCGACATTGCTTCCAGAGGAAGTTTGGAACTCTGTAGTGAGTGTTGCATCCAAGGACAGGCCATTTTTACACACTACGCGCTTCAGCACTTCACAATTACCGTTGACTGGGCTGCTCTAGCAGGGCAGAAATGTGATGAACTGACTGGTAGGAAAGGTGGCATCCTATGACGTTGAAAGTCACTGAGCTCCTCAGTACAGGCCATTCTACTGCCAATTTTTAACTAAGCAAGTCAGTTAAGAACAAATTATTATTTACAATGACGGACTATCCCGGTCAAACTTGGACAATTCTGGCCCAATTGTGTGCCACCCTATGGGACTCCCAATCACAGCTGGATGTGATGCAGCCTGGATTCGATCCAGGGACTACAGTGACGCCTCTTGCACTGAGATGCAGCACCTTAGACCGCTGCGCCACTCAGGAGCCCAAGGAACTGATTGCATAGCTGTGTGCTCGATTCTATTCACCTGTCAGCAACAGGTGTGGCTGAAATATCCAAATCCAGTCATTTGAAGGGGTGCTTCTAACCTAGCTGTGACTTAAGCACATTAAGACATTGTATTCATTAAGCTCCTTACTTTGTGATCTACAGAAGCTACATCCTTCATGTTGCTTCCCATTTATGCTTTCTTCCTTTTATTGAAACTGTAATGATAACAACATTGTAAGAACCGAGTGAATAAATTATATATTTGCATAATTCCTGTTGTAGCGTGATCTGTTTCCATGAATTTGTACCAAGTTGAGGTCTGCTTTGACTACCTTATCCAACAATAATCTGTTTGTTATATGTTAATAATGATTAATTATGACAGTATAATTAAATTGGATTTGGATTTCTGTGACTTTGTTGGCTTTCCCTGTGAATTCCTAAAAACATCTTTCCGAGCATAAAATAATTCCGGCATACTCACCAACACCTGATGCCTCATCTTCCTCCCCATGTGGAAGAGCTGTAGAAGACAACATTAAACACATATATTCATACTGTGTCAACTTGCAGGCTCAGATTGACATCTTCTATAGTTGTCCTTATGTCCTCAGAACAGCCTCAATTCGTCAGGTGATTGTCTCTACAAGGTGTCAAGTGTTCCACAGGGATGCTGGCCCATGTTGACAACAATGCTTCCCACAACTGTCTTAATGTGTTCTTAATATTTGGTATAATAACTAAAACACTCGTTTTAGGTTCTGGTAGAGGCAACCAGGTTTTTGTCTAAAATGTCCTAGTGGAAGGTACTGTAGAGTTCACGATGTCATTGACCTTAACCCTTTATTCTCGTGGGAATTGGCCTATATGGAAAGGGCTAAATTGAAATGTTATGGAAAAATTATTTCTTAGACTAAAGGTGAGGATTTAACAGTTCACCTGACACAAGACTGAATCCTAACATCCTACTGGGGGCACACTGGTTGAATCAATCTTGTTTCCACATCATTTCAATGAAATTACTATGAACCAACGTGGTGTAGACGTTGACATGTTCCCAGTGAGATTACTCTGTTGATTTGATGTGCTATTTACATTTACTGTACTTTTATAAGTCTGAAAATACTCTGGATTTATTCAGTAACATAAGAATATTATTGGAAATTGGGTTAGATGCAACGCAACATAAAACAATTACAAGAGTTTGAGTGAGAGGTCTAACTGGTGTTTCGAAGTGGCAATACACCTCTCCAAAATGTGCATGGTTCCTAAGTGACTTCATTGCACTTTTATGACTCAAAGAAGTACAAGGTGTATTTTTTTCTTCTCTCCTATCTGGTCTGTTGAGGAACTAGAACAAGCATACTTGTATTTGTTTTGTTTGGAACACAGCCCCGTATCCCCGCCTTTACACAACAACTGTTTACGCAATTCAAAAACACCCCATGATAAATCACAATCTGCGTCAGGTGGGCTTTATTTAAAAGCTTGTTCCATTGCCAGTATGACAAGCTAAATGATAAAATACGATGTTAGTGTTAGGGTTCCACAAGGAAATTCAGCAGATCGTAATGTTGGTGCTCATTGAATGGAGTCATGAGTTCAGTCAGAAATGTGGTCCACTGCAAACAGCATTAATATATGTTTAGTTTAATGATATGGAAATGTGAAGTGTACATTTGGACTTACGGATGTTTGGCTTGCTTGTAAGACATCAAATTGGTATTTATTATAATCCTCAATGTCTCCTCTTTCAAAATACATAGAGTCCTCTTAATTTACAGCATTTCCCTCACTCTGACCCCAAAATGTACAAAAGTTGCCCAATTAGCAGGAGGTAAACGTCTTGTCCTGCACGGTGCTCCACTTCAGAACGACTGTCAGTTAATACCCTACAGAGCTGTAAAGCGGAGACCCTGAGCTCTGATGTCATGTATAGCATGTTACTGTACAGCCACTGCATTCCAATGTAGGTGCTTATCAGCCCCCAAATCTTCCATATTCAACCTGTATATGGGTACGATTGTAAAGAGCTAGGCAATAATGCCCGATGGGCTGTAATATATGGTCTGAGCAGTAAACCTGTATAACAGTTAAATCATCTAGAAACTGACATAATAGACAGGTATAAAAGCACAACAGTAGTACTCACTTGGAGGATCACTTCTGTTCATCTTCTTCTTTGCGTCTGCACTTGAAATAGCTGCAGTCTGTACTGTAGTTTAACAGCTCCAGTGGTTTTATGCTGTGCAGAGTATTGATTTAATGACTTCATCTATTCTAGACAGTCCTTCTCATAAGGAGGTGCATTTCTAGTAAAGGGTGTGACAATGTTGCTTTGGTACCAGTCTGTTGAGCTAACATTATGTATTAATGGGTGGGTCTAATCCTGAATGCTGATTTATTCAAACTAATTCCACGTGTTACCACCGGCAAAATCCGTGACATTCAAATTCCTTTTACTCTGTTCCATCTGACTGTCACATCAGCCCAGCCAAGCAATTAGTAAACTTGATCTCCACTATAAAAAGCATAAAATCAAATCAAATGTTAATAGTCACATGCGCCGAATACAACAGGTGTAGTAGACCTTACAGTGACATTCTTACTTAGGAGCCCCGAACCAACAGTGCAGTTTAAAAATATATGGATAAGAATTAGGTCGGATGGGGGCATGTAAAAAGTCTGCCTTTTGCTCCGGCGCCATTTTACTAACCTAGACATTATCTACACATTATGTCACATGCATAGTAGACTAACATTTAGTTTTCAACAGCAGAGATTTGTATAACCCTGCTGTCTGACTCTCCGACATTTGCAACATTGTTTCAATATTCAAATTCGATCTCCAGCTATCCCATAATATTGAACGTGTTGGGAGTCGAGACAAGACAGACAGGCAGGCAGCGTTTATCAATGAGTCGAATTCATGAATCAGCTGGTATAATTATTATGGATATATCCGCTCTGGGGTTGGGGCAGTATGTTGACATCCGGATGAAAAGCGTGCCCAAAGTAAACTGCCTGTTACTCAGGCCCAGAAGCTAGGATATGCATATGATTAGATTTGGATAGAAAACACTCTAAAGTTTCTAAAACTGTTAAAATAATGTAGTGTTGTGGTATGTATTCTGCTCTGATGTTTCATTTTAATATCATGTACTCATAGCCCTTAGGGAGAATCTCATGTACTCATAGCCCTTAGGGAGAATCTCATGTACTCATAGCTTTCCGGGAGAATATCATGTACTCATAGCCCTTAGGGAGATTCACATGTACTCATAGCCCTTAGGGAGAATCCCATGTACTCATAGCTCTTAGGGAGAATATCATGTACTCATAGCCCTTAGGGAGGATCACATGTACTCATAGCCCTTAGGGAGAATATCATGTACTCATAGCCCTTAGGGAGAATCACATGTACTCATAGCCCTTAGGGAGAATCACAAAGGTGACGTAGCGGTGTCTCATCCTCGGGACGGTTGAGCTAACGTAGGCTAATGTAATTAGCATGAGGTTGTAAGAAACAAAAACAATCCCAGGACATAGACATATCTGATATGGGCAGAAAGCTTAGATTCTTGCTAACTTCTTGCGTCGAGCCATCCCGGATCCGGTATCGTGACTACAGCCTCAAGCTCATTACCATAACGCAACGTTAACTATTCATGAAAATCGCAAATGAAATGAAATTAATCTATTTGCTCTCAAGCTTAGCCTTTTGTTAACAACACTGTCATCTCAGATTTTCAAAATATGCTTCTCAACCATTGCAAAACAAGCATTTGTGTAACAGTATTGATAGCTAGCATAGCATTTCGCATTAGCATTCAGCAGGCAACATTTTCACAAAAAACAGAAAAGCATTCAAATAAAATCATTTACCTTTGAAGAACTTCGGATGTTTTCAATGAGGAGACTCTCAGATAGCAAATGTTCAGTTTTTCGAGAAAATGTTATTTGTTTAGGACAAATCGCTCCGTTTTCTGCGTCACGTTTAGCTACGGAAAAAACCTGTATCCAGGATTGTGTAAATCTATCCGCAAGCTCATTAGCATAACACAACGTTAACTATTCATGAAAATCGCAAATGAAATTAAATTAATCTATTTGCTCTCAAGCTTAGCCTTTTGTTAACAACACTGTCATCTCAGATTTTCAAAATATGCTTTTGAACCATAGCTAAACAAGCATTTGTGTAACAGTATTGATAGCCTAGCATAGGATTATGCCTGTCTTTCAGCATGCAACATTTTCACAAAAACCAGAAAAGGATTCAAATAAAATCATTTACCTTTGAAGAACTTCAGATGTTTTCAATGACGAGACTCAGTTAGATAGCAAATGTTCCGTTTTTACAAAAAATATTATTTGTGTCGACTAATCGCTCCGTTTTGTTCATCACGTTTGGGTAAGAAAAAAATAAGAAAAAATTAAGTCATTAAAACGCGAACTTTTTTCCAAATTAACTCCATAATATCGACAGAAACATGGCAAACCGATGTTTAGAATCAATCCTCAAGGTGTTTTTCACATATCTATCGACGATAAATCCTTCGTGGCAGTTGACTTTCTCTTCTGAAGAAATGGAACGCGCATGGACCTACAGATTACGCAATAATTTCGACACAGGACACCAGGCGGGACACCAGGTTAATGTAGTCTCTTATGGTCAATCTTCCAATGATATGCCTACAAACACGTCACAATGCTGCAGACATCTTGGACGAACGGCAGAACGCATAAGCTCGTTCACAGCATATTCACAGCCTTATAAGGAGACGATAGTAAAACAGAGCGTCAAAAATCCTGCTCATTTCCTGTTTGAAGTTTCATCTTGGTTTCGCCTGTAAGATAAGTTCTGGGGCACTCACAGATAATATCTTTGCAGTTTTGAAAACGTCAGTGTTTTCTTTCCAAAGCTGGCAATTATATGCATAGTCGAGCATCTTTTCGTGACAAAATATTGCGCTTAAAACGGGCACGTTTTTTTTATCCAATAATGACATAGCGCCCCCATAGGTTGAAGAGGTTAATCTAACTGCACTGTCCAATTTACAGTAGCTGTTACAGTGAAAAAATACCATTCTATTGTTTGAGGAGAGTGCACAATTATGAACTTGAAAATGTATGAATAAACGAATTAGACACATTTGGGAAGTCTTGATACAACATTTTGAATAGATATGCAATAGTTCATTGGATCAGTCTAAAACTTTGCACATACACTGCTGCTACCTAGTGGCCAAATTCTAAATTGCGCCTGGGGTCGACTAATTCATGATAGCCTTTCTCTTGCATTTCAAAGATGGTACAATTTTTTTTTTTTTCTGATGTTTTTTTCTCTGTAATATCTTTTACCAGATCGCTAAAATAGAATTAAGTTATATTTCTGACGCAGATCGCGCTGCAAGTCCTGCCTCTCCCATCTTCTCATTGGTTTATAAAAGCAGGTACCCACCTGCCATCTCCTCAACTCAAACTGAGTTTTTATGGATATAAAGAAGGAATGTATGGAACAAAAGGACCATTTGTAATGTAACTGGGACATTTTGGATTGCCAACAGAAGAAGATCTTCAAAGGTAAGGCATATATTATATCTCTATTTCTGACTTTCGTGTCGCAACTCCCTGGTTGGAAAATCATTTGTTATGCATTTGTGTGCTGGACGCTGTCCTCAGATAATCGCATGGTTTGCTTTCGCCGTAGAGCCTTTTTTAAATCTGACACCTTGGCTGGATTAACAACAAGTTAAGCTATATTTTGATGTATTGCACTTGTGATTTCATGAAAGTTTAATATTTATAGTAATTTAATTTGAATTTGGCGCTCTGCCATTTCACCGGATGTTGGCCAGGTGGAACGCTACCGTCCCACGGATCCATAAAAAGTTAAAGCTGTCGTGATGATTGATATGTAGTGACCTCGTTGAACTGTGGAATGTGTTTGAACATTTCAAAGAGTATGGCCCACCCTGTTATAGTGGTCTCCGACCACTACCTTGTATCCTTTTCCCTCTCGCTCTCATCCAACACTTCCCACACTGCCCCTACTCGGATGGTATCGCGCCGTCCCAACCTTCGCTCTCTCTCCCCCGCTACTCTCTCCTCTTCCATCCTATCATCTCTTCCCTCTGCTCAAACCTTCTCCAACCTATCTCCTGATTCTGCCTCCTCAACCCTCCTCTCCTCCCTTTCTGCATCCTTTGACTCTCTATGTCCCCTATCCTCCAGGCCGGCTCGGTCCTCCCCTCCCGCTCCGTGGCTCGACGACTCATTGCGAGCTCACAGAACAGGGCTCCGGGCAGCCGAGCGGAAATGGAGGAAAACTCGCCTCCCTGCGGACCTGACATCCTTTCACTCCCTCCTCTCTACATTTTCCTCTTCTCTCTCTGCTGCTAAAGCCACTTTCTACCACTCTAAATTCCAAGCATCTGCCTCTAACCCTAGGAAGCTCTTTGCAACCTTCTCCTCCCTCCTGAATCCTCCTCCCCCTCCCCCTCCTCCCTCTCTGCAGATGACTTCGTCAACCATTTTGAAAAGAAGGTCGACGACATCCGATCCTCGTTTGCTAAGTCAAACGACACCGCTGGTTCTGCTCACACTGCCCTACCCTGTGCTCTGACCTCTTTCTCCCTCTCTCTCCAGATGAAATCTCGCGTCTTGTGACGGCCGGCCGCCCTACAACCTGCCCGCTTGACCCTATCCCCTCCTCTCTTCTCCAGACCATTTCCGGAGACCTCCTCCCTTACCTCACCTCGCTCATCAACTCATCCCTGACCGCTGGCTACGTCCCTTCCGTCTTCAAGAGAGCGAGAGTTGCACCCCTTCTGAAAAAACCTACACTCGATCCCTCCGATGTCAACAACTACAGACCAGTATCCCTTCTTTCTTTTCTCTCCAAAACTCTTGAACGTGCCGTCCTTGGCCAGCTCTCCGCTATCTCTCTCAGAATGACCTTCTTGATCCAAATCAGTCAGGTTTCAAGACTAGTCATTCAACTGAGACTGCTCTTCTCTGTATCACGGAGGCGCTCCGCACTGCTAAAGCTAACTCTCTCTCCTCTGCTCTCATCCTTCTAGACCTATCGGCTGCCTTCGATACTGTGAACCATCAGATCCTCCTCTCCACCCTCTCCGAGTTGGGCATCTCCGGCGCGGCCCACGCTTGGATTGCGTCCTACCTGACAGGTCGCTCCTACCAGGTGGCGTGGCGAGAATCCGTCTCCACACCACGTGCTCTCACCACTGGTGTCCCCCAGGGCTCTGTTCTAGGCCCTCTCCTATTCTCGCTATACACCAAGTCACTTGGCTCTGTCATAACCTCACATGGTCTCTCCTATCATTGCTATGCAGACGACACACAATTAATCTTCTCCTTTCCCCCTTCTGATGACCAGGTGGCGAATCGCATCTCTGCATGTCTGGCAGACATATCCGTGTGGATGACGGATCACCACCTCAAGCTGAACCTCGGCAAGACGGAGCTGCTCTTCCTCCCGGGGAAGGAGGAATCTTGGCGTGATCCTGGACAACACCCTGTCGTTTTCAAATAACATCAATGCGGTGGCCCGTTCCTGTAGGTTCATGCTCTACAACATCCGCAGAGTACGACCCTGCCTCACACAGGAAGCGGCGCAGGTCCTAATCCAGGCACTTGTCATCTCCCGTCTGGATTACTGCAACTCGCTGTTGGCTGGGCTCCCTGCCTGTGCCATTAAACCCCTACAACTCATCCAGAACGCCGCAGCCCGTCTGGTGTTCAACCTTCCCAAGTTCTCTCACGTCACCCCGCTCCTCCGCTCCCTCCACTGGCTTCCAGTTGAAGCTCGCATCCGCTACAAGACCATGGTGCTTGCCTACGGAGCTGTGAGGGGAACGGCACCTCAGTACCTCCAGGCTCTGATCAGGCCCTACACCCAAACAAGGGCACTGCGTTCATCCACCTCTGGCCTGCTCGCCTCCCTACCACTGAGGAAGTACAGTTCCCGCTCAGCCCAGTCAAAACTGTTCGCTGCTCTGGCCCCCCAATGGTGGAACAAACTCCCTCACGACGCCAGGACAGCGGAGTCAATCACCACCTTCCGGAGACACCTGAAACCCCACCTCTTTAAGGAATACCTAGGATAGGATAAAGTAATCCCTCTCACCCCCCCCCCTGAAAAGATTTAGATGCACTACTGTTCCACTGGAGGTCATAAGGTGAATGCACCAATTTGTAAGTCGCTCTGGATAAGAGCGTCTGCTAAATGACTTAAATGTAAATGTAAATGTAACTTAGGGCCTGGCTGTAGTATATGAAAGCAGTAATGTCCGGGGGTATTGGAGTAAGAGTGGTGAACACTACTAGCGACCTTGCTAAACCCCACAATGCTAAAGAAGAAATTAAACATGGATTTTGTGATCACTTGATGACCGTAGCAACGGAAGCAGGACCCCGTTTAAAACATAGAGAAAGGGCAGAGTATAAAGCATCAATATATGATGCTTCAAAAAAGCTTTTTAAAAATATGTATAGAACCCAAATACCCGCAACTGTGTTGAAAGATCAAGTGTTGATGTCTAATGGACAGCTATGTGGTTATCAGTTTGAGGCGGCAGGGTAACCTAGTGGTCGTTCTGCCCCTGAACAGGCAGTTAACCCACTGTTCCTAGGCCGTCATTGAAAATAAGAATTTGTTCTTAACTGACTTGCCTGGTTAATTAATAAAGGTAAAATAAAATAAAAATTACCAGGCCTGTAGAGTGAAACTCTATACCGTAGCCGAAGGAGAAGAATATACTGACCAGACTTTAGGAGTGGACTATGGGCTTGAAGACTAGCATGTGTTTCGCAAGGTGGTGTGTCCCAAACTCAGAGTTATCACAAAGGGGTATAGCTTGTTCACGGGCTACGAGGCCCGTTGGGAAGGTGCCCCTGACTCCTCACGAAGAATGTTTCACAGGGTGAAAATACAAAGAAAGAATGGACTTCCATGTTGGTGCGTGGAGTTCAATATCAGCAACGAAAACATCTGCAATGAAAATAACAGTGCTGGAGATTTTAGGTTGCGTATGCTTATTCCTTTTAAAAGTTGGGATATAATGGATTTGAAAATGTTAGAGTTAGCTCTTTTTGTACAGAGCCAACAATGTCAGAGTATTGTTAAACTAAGGAATTGCATAATATATACGAATCCTAAAGATTTTGATTCAAAGGAGCCCTCAGAAGGTACATCCTCAGAAGGGTCAACCCCTGAAAAAAAACTAAGAACACAGCTGTTACGATAACCCCGCCCCGATACCAAAGGAATGGTTCAACAATAAAAGCCTCTGGTTCTTCATTTCAGCATATACCGTGGATATTCATATACCATATCAGGACTCCGATACGTCATGGGTGCCAGACCCTAAGGACTCTATGCCTCACAGCCCTCCTTTCTACTCCCCCCAGGCAAGACCCCCGACACCCCCTACATGTACACAGCCTGAGGATGATGGGGTGGTGAGTACTATTTTTGTGGACACCATCAAGGCCTCTGTAGCCACACTTTTAGATGTGGTGATTGGAGATTATATAAGAGAAAAATGCCACGGTTGTGAGATCAGTCACCCCAGCCAACGACGACATCTGTGTTAATACGACCCACACCGGTACTACTACTTCAACCATGTTGAGGAGCTGGTGAAAAGACTGTGGTCCAGCCGCTTTATACCATCGATGGTCAGAGTACTGGAGTCCATGGATCTTGTGCCATCTATTCCCAGGGTTTACGGCGTAACCGAGGCTTTCCTACATGAACTGAAGGGGGTGATCTACATCCACGAGAAACTCAAAGAAATCCGGCACACACTGGTGGATGACAACAAATACAAGGAAGCTTTGGTGGCTGTTGTGGTGACTTTCTGGCTCAATAAACCCCAAGAGAACGAGTAACAATATATTTTTTATTTAAATGTAAAGAAATGGGTAACTATATGCATACGATGTTAGAGAGAATAAATAAATGTTTTCTTTTGAGAGAATTTAAAAATGTTATGCATCAAATTATTGAAAATAAAGTGAACAATACAGGGGTTAATGCAGAGCGTGTGCTAAAAATGGAGCAAATCATGAGTCATGTAAGACATACGGGCAAGACTCCACAATGGACAGAACTGGTATCCCGTCTTGTGGATGATTCTGAAGAACTAGAAACATCCTTGTCTAAGATTTTAGATTATTTGTTTGAAACACTGTTTAATTGTAAGATGTATCATATTCTGTTGTTTTTGTACTTATATAACGGATGTACATGTCTTAAAAATTCTGCAATATAAGCCTGTAAATGTAAACCAAGTATACATTTACATTTACATTTAAGTCATTTAGCAGACGCTCTTATCCAGAGCGACTTACAAATTGGTGCTTTCACCTTATGACATCCAGTGGAACAGCCACTTTACAATAGTGCATCTAGGTCTTTTAAGGGGGGGGGGGGGGGGAGGGGGAGAAGGATTACTTTATCCTATACAAGGCATGGGTCAATGAGAAAACGGGTACTAATATCTTGCTACGTATCCTTAAAATCTGTTGCGGCTCTAGGTGGCACAATTTCCATTAAAACGTTCCCGTTTTAAACGGGATATTTTGTCAGGACAAGATGCTAGCATATGCATATAATTGACAGCTTAGGATAGAAAACACTCTAACGTTTCCAAAACTGTAAAGATATTGTCTGTGAGTATAACAGAACTGATGTTGCAGGCGAAAGCCTGATAAAAATCCAATCCGGAAGTGCCCCATATTTTGAATGTTCCAATGAGTCCCTATTGAGCTGTGAATGCGCAATAAACCAGCTTACGCTTTCTACGTATTCCCCAAGGTGTGTACAGCATTGTGACGTAGTTTTACGCATTTATGTTGAAGAATAGTCGTAGGCGGCTACATTGCGTAAGTGGTCACCTCATGGCTCCCAGGGTGACTCTCGCGTAAAATACAGAGGTAGCCATTACTCCAATCGGTCCTCCTGAAAAACGAATTGTCCCGATGGATATATTATCGAATAGATATTTGAAAAACACCTTGAGGACTGTTTATAAACAACGTTTGCCATGTTTCTGTCGATATTATGGAGCTAATTTGGAATATTTTTTCGGCGTTGTCGTGACTGCAATTTCCAGGCCATTTCTCAGCCAAACGTGAAGAACAAACGGAGCTATTTCTTCTACAAAAATAATATTTGGGAATTTTTTTATTACTTTGGCTATATACCTGGGAGTCTCGTGAGTGAAAACATCCGAAGTTCATCAAAGGTAAACAATTTAATTTGATTGCTTTTCTGATTTTCGTGACAAGGTTGCCTGCTGCTAGCAAGGCATAATGCTATGCTAGGCTATCGATAAACTTACACAAATTCTTGTCTAGCTTTGGCTGTAAAGCATATTTTGATAATCTGAGATAACAGGGTAATTAACAAAAGGCTAGGCTGTGTTCCAATATATTTCACTTGTGATTTTCATGAATAGGAATATTTTCTAGGAAGATTTTTATCTGTTGCGTTATGCTAATTAGTGTCTGTTAGAGGAATTCTAAATTCCTATATGTTTTGTAGCCAAAACCAAATTCACACTCTTATCTATTTCATAATAAGTTGTAAATTTATAATTTTGCATGAAATAGCAAGAGACCAGTCTTAAAAACAAGTTCAGCATTTTTTCTTGATGAGTACTGACCCAAAATACAAAGAGCATTTGATTTTAAAGAGAGAACATAAAATGAGTTATCATTTTCACACACTCTCTACGATCTCCACAATAGCGCAGTGTCTTCAGGTCTGGAGATCTTCGTCTACTCCCCTCATAAAACAAACATTCCAATCTGTCTAAAATACATTTTCTCCTCCACTAATGAAACATCAAAGACCATCCTTATCTGTCAGAAAAGATATACCATCCCTCTCCCTTAAACCCGCAAGGTACAGACAATTAATTTGTTTTACTTACATTTTCAGTAACAGCTTAACCAAGAACCCATACATTTCATACCATAACATAATAGTATTAAAAGAAATGGTTCTAATTTTATTGTATACATAATTAATAATTTCAACTATAATTTCCTCCAACAGTGTCAGATGATGACAACGGTCCCGTTCACGGGATGGGGTGTCACTAGAGGTTAATTGTATGGATACGGAATACTTAATGTTTGCAAAAATAAAAGGCAAAATGAAAATGAAATGTTCTTGTTATTTGAAAGGGGCTCATTAACCTCTCTACGCACCGAACCTGTTTGCGGGATTAAATTCGACAACATACGGTGATCGCTACATAAATAGTCATATTAAACATTCATGAAAATACAAGTGTCTCACATGATTCGAAAGCCTAGAATCCTGCTAATCCAACTGCGTTGTCAGATTTAAAAAAGGATTTACTGCGAAAGAATACAATGTGATTATCTGAGGACAGAGCCCCATAAAAAAAACGATTTCAACCAGCACAGTCGTAACAAAATCACAAATTGCAATAAAATAAATAGTTTACCTTTGACGATCTTCCTCTGTTTGCAATCCCAATGCTCATTGTTACACAATGAATGGTCTTTTGTTTGATCAAATTAATTTTTATAGCATAACACAAAACATTTTGTGAACCGCTTGTGTCGTGAATTCCGTCTCATTAAATTTTTGATGACACATTCGATGTAAATACACACACTAAACGGGACTTTATCCAGTCATGTTTGGTTTCATTGCAATTTTTAGTTATTTTTATTTCACCTTTATTTAACCAGGTAGGCTAGTTGAGAACAAATTCTCATTTACAATTGCGACCTGGCCAAGATAAAGCATAGCATTGTGAACAGACAACAACACAGAGTTACACATGGAGTAAACAATAAACAAGTCAATAGCACAGGTATGCGAATAATTACAATTTAGCAGATTAACTTCTTCGATATAGGGGGCGCTCTTTTAATTTTTGGATGAAAAAAACATTCACGTTTTAAACAAGATTTTTTGTCACGAAAAGATGCTCGACTATGCATATAATTGACAGCTTTGGAAAGAAAACACTCTGACGTTTCCAAATCGGCAAAGATATTATCTGTGAGTGCCACAGAACTGATGCTACAGGCGAAACCAAGATGAAATTTCAAACAGGAAATGCCCCAGATTTTGAATGCGCTTTGTTCCAATGTCTCCTTATATGGCTGTGAATGCGCAAGGAATGAGCCTACACTTTCTGTCGTTTCCCCAAGGTGTCTGCAGCATTGTGACGTATTTGTAGGCATATCATTGGAAGATTGACCATAAAGAGACTACATTTACCAGGTGCTCCGCTTGGTGTCCTTTATTGCGTAATCTCCAGCTGCGTGTATTTTACCATTTGCTTCAGAGGAGAAACCAAACTGCCACGAATGACTTATCATCGAATAGATATGTGAAAAATACCTTGAGGATTGATTCTAAACAACGTTTGCCATGTTTCTGTCGATATTATGGAGTTAATTTGGAAAAAAGTTTGGCGTTGTAATGACTGAATTTTCGGGGGTTTTTCTTAGTCAAACGTGGTGAACAAAACGGAGCGATTTCTCCTACACAAATAATATTTTTGGAAAAACTGAACATTTGCTATCTAACTGAGAGTCTCCTCATTGAAAACTTCCGAAGTTCTTCAAAGGTAAATGATTTTATTTGAATGCTTTTCTTGTTTTTGTGAAAATGTTGCCTGCTGAATGCTAGGCTTAATGCTATGCTAGCTATCAATACTCTTACACAAATGCTTGTGTAGCTATGGTTGAAAAGCATATTTTGAAATTCTGAGATGACAGTGTTGTTAACAAAAGGCTAAGCTTGTGAGCCAATATATTTATTTCATTTCATTTGCGATTTTCATGAATAGTTAACGTTGCGTTATGGTAATGAGCTTGAGGCTATAATTACGCTCCCGGATACGGGATTGCTCGACGCAACAGGTTTTAACACTGGAGTGATAAATTATCAGATGGTCATGTGCAGGTAGAGATACTGGTGTGCAAAAGAGCAGAAAAGTAAATAAATAAAACAGTATGGGGATGAGGTAGGTAAATTGGGTGGGCTATTTACCAATGGACTATGTACAGCTGCAGCGATCGGTTAGCTGCTCAGATAGCAGATGTTTAAAGTTGGTGAGGGAGATAAAAGTCTCCAACTTCAACAATTTTTGCAATTTGTTCCAGTCACAGGCAGCAGAGAACTGGAAGGAAAGGCGGCCAAATGAGGTGTTGGCTTTAGGGATGATCAGTGAGATACACCTGCTGGTGCGCGTGCTGCGGGTGGGTGTTGCCATCGTGACCAGTGAACTGAGATAAGGCGGAGCTTTACCTAGCATGGACTTGTAGATGACCTGGAACCAGTGAGTCTGGCGATGAATATGCAGCGAGGGCCAGCCGACTAGAGCATACAGGTCGCAGTGGTGGGTGGTATAAGGTGCTTTAGTAACAAAACGGATGGCACTGTGATAAACTGCATCCAGTTTGCTGAGTAGAGTATTGGAAGCTATTTTGTAGATGACATTGCCGAAGTATAGTCAGTTTTACTAGGGTAAGTTTGGCGGTGTGAGTGAAGGAGGCTTTGTTGCGAAATAGAAAGCCAACTCTAGATTTGATTTTAGATGGGAGATGTTTCATATGAGTCTGGAAGGAGAGTTTACAGTCTAGCCAGACACCTAGGTACTTATAGATGTCCACATATTCTAGGTCGGAACCATCCAGGGTGGTGATGCTAGTCGGGCGTGCGGGTGCAGGCAGCAAACGGTTGAAAGCATGCATTTAGTTTTACTTGTATTTAAGAGCAATTGGAGGCCACGGAAGGAGTGATGTATGGAATTGAAGCTCGTTTGGAGGTTAGATAGCACAGTGTCCAAGGAAGGGCCAGAAGTATACAGAATGGTGTCGTCTACGTAGAGGTGGATCAGGGAATCGCCCACGGCAAGAGCAACATCATTGATATATACAGAGAAAAGAGTCGGCCCGAGAATTGAACCCTGTGCCACCCCCATAGAGACTGCCAGAGGACCGGACAACATGCCCTCCGATTTGACACACTGAATTCTGTCTGCAAAGTAGTTGGTGAACCAGGCAAGGCAGTCATTAGAAAAACCGAGGCTACTGAGTCTGCCGATAATAATATGGTGAATGACAGAGTTGAAAGCCTTGGCCAGGTCGATGAAGACGGCTGCACAGTACTGTCTTTTATCGATGGAGGTTATGATATCGTTTAGTACCTTGAGCGTGGCTGAGGTGCACCCGTGACCGGCTCGGAAACCAGATTGCACAGCGGAGAAGGTACGGTGGGATTTGAGATGGTCAGTGATCCGTTTGTTGACTTGGCTTTTCGAAGACCTTAGATAGGCAGAGAAGGATGGATATAGGTCTGTAATAGTTTGGGTCCAGGGTGTCTCCATATTTGAAGAAGGGGATGACCGCGGCAGCTTTCCAATCCTTGGGGATCTCAGACGATATGAAAGAGAGGTTGAACAGGCTGGTAATAGGAGTTGCGACAATGGTGGCGGATAGTTCCAGAAATAGAGGGTCCAGATTGTCAAGCCCAGTTGATCTGTACGGGTCCAGGTTTTGCAGCTCTTTCAGAACATCTGCTATCTGGATTTGGGTAAAGGAGAAGCTGGGGAGGCTTGGGCGAGTAGCTGTGGGGGGGGGGGGGGGTTCGGAGCTGTTGGCCGAGGTTGGAGTAGCCAGGAGGAAGGCATGGCCAGCCGTTGAGAAATGCTTGATAAGGTTTTCGTTTATCATGGATTTATCGGTGACCGTGTTACCTAGCCTCAGTACAGTGGGCAGCTGGGAGGAGGTGCTCTTGTTCTCCATGGACTTTACAGTGTCCCAGAACTTTTTGGAGTATTGTGGGATCCTGTGTTTTACATTATAGCCATTACCATATATATATATGATTAAATATTATCTGATGTTGGCTGTGTGAAGTATCTTCATTTGTGCACTTGAGCATAATCATGAGAGTAAACAACTGCTTGCTACATCTACTTGTCTGTTTGTGTGTGTGACAAGAACTGAGTAACATGGTGTGACCTGCATGTTGCAAAACTGTAGATCACAGCCCAGCAGATGCTCTGTCCTTGTGTTTGTATGTAACAATATTGAGCACATGGTGTGACTTGCTGTATCTTACAAAGTTGTGATAGGGAAGGGTGTAAAGAAATGCTATTTCTTATGCAGGTGACCAACCTACTGCTAAATACATGGCTACAACTCACAGTAAAGCCTGTGGGGTCCCCTACAGGATAGCTCCCACATTACACACTAACTGCCAAACCAGCGCACACACATAATCTCCCTTTTAACCGAACATTGTGTGCCTGAAGAGGATTCTACGATGACGGACAGACAACTGAGCCAATGGCGGAAGACTACAGACTACACCCAGCCTGAACCAATCCAAAGATCCGATCTTCTAGAATCAACCTACTTTCTGTGCCGTATATTAGGGGTGTGCTGACTGTTAACGGCCTCTTTTCCTGCTGTTCTGTGCGAGCTAACGGGAGAGCCGTAATTACGCTGTACTAGATATATTCACTCTGAATAAACTGTCGCTTGTCATACAATTTACCACTTTGTCTGAATCGATCCTTGACCGGCTCACCCCTCTACATATCTAATAACTAACAGGGGTGGTCATCACGAGGTTTAACTGAGATGGAAAAATACTGAACAACACAATAGCAGGAACTGAGCAACTGTTATAACTAGGCTGCGATACCAGAACAGTAAGAATCTATACATCGACGGAGGGAGTCAAGCCAAGTCAAGCGAATAAATAAAAAATAAAGCGAATAAACGTATAGCAGGTAACATAAATGTTGCAGTCAGGGACTGAATATTCCCACATTGCAGGATGGAGCTGAGAAATAAGGTAGATTGATTTTGATATTTTAATTAATTTACACAAGTACTTCCCGGTTATTGATTTTGGTTTGATTGTTCAGATTACACCACTGAAATTAAACAGGAGGTTAAGGTATACTAACATTACAATCTGTTTTCATTATGGGGAACAATGAAAGGCCCGCAGAGTGGATTGTAGGCTAAGTTTATTT
This sequence comes from Oncorhynchus nerka, assembly GCF_034236695.1. Lineage (NCBI taxonomy): Eukaryota > Metazoa > Chordata > Actinopteri > Salmoniformes > Salmonidae > Oncorhynchus > Oncorhynchus nerka. The sequence continues at coordinate 15,676,607 of NC_088410.1, forward strand.
TATGTTAAAGGGACGTTTATCACAGTTGTGTGTGTGTCTAATGGCAGGGGTTTTTATGAAGTATTTTGGGGAGACAATTTGGAGAAACACGAATGTAAGACATGAAACATCGAGACGAATTATTTGAGTTTGAGGGGATTATCATAATTATTAGGTTTTGTTTTTGTAGTAAACGTTTGGGTTAAGGGGATTTCCATGTTCCCAGGGACAAGATATCTTAAAGGGGTACACTCACATATGGAATATTAGGAGTTTTATTTTCTGAGTTTTAATTAATTAAGCAAGTGATTTAAAAAAAAATGTTTTTAAGATAAAGGGTTCTTTAATATGTCTAATATGGTATGGAACACGAATGTAAGGGGATGGTGTAACCTTTGACCTGCTTTCATGGCTCTCCCAGGTGCTCTGATCAGCCACAGGGGGGTGCCATTTGAATAATGAATTTGTGGTCATGGGTAATACAGTTTTTTTTTTAAGGTAAATTAATTATAGTGGAGTTTAATTAACATATATAGGGACTTTAGAAATTGCCACCATAGACATGTTTTTCTAAAAATCCATGAGTTTAGATAAAGCCAAACAGTGAGACATTTAGTTAAAATGTGGAAATATGAGAAAAAGAGCTACAGACAGATAGGGGGAAAAGGCTGACAGAAGAGCCCCCCCGCACTGCGGAGACCTTGAAGGTTGGAGAGCAGTGAGAAGAAGTTTTAGAAGGGGCCAGGACGAGCAAAGATACCAGAATGGGTAGATAACAGTTACTGAGTGGAGACAAAAGGGAGAATTGGACTTGTGGAGAATGAAAGGGGCGTTCCTACATGATAATGTCAGAACATAAGGATAATACTAATCTTACCTAAGTCATTATTTAGAGTAGGTAAGGTTGTTACCTGGGCAGAGCCAGATATCAAATGGAGGAGGGTGTCCGTATGGAGATTACATGATAACCAACTTGGGACAGTTCTGGGATTGGAAAAGAGGGTATCCTTATAGCATAGGGGATCCCACAAAGGTGGATAGGTTTTCAATATCCTTCCAGGATACCCGGGCCAGGTCGATTAGAAAGGCCTGCTCGCAGAAGTGTTTTAGGGAGCGTTTGACAGTGATTAGGGGTGTTCGTTTGACTGCGGACCCGTAGCGGATACAGGCAATGAGGCAGTGATCGCTGAGATCCTGATTGAAGACAGCGGAGGTGTATTTGGAGGACCAGTTGGTCAGGCTAACGTCTATGAGGGTGCCCTTGTTTACAGATTTAGGGTTGTACCTGGTGGGTTCCTTGATGATTTTTGTGAGATTGAGGGCATCTAGCTTAGATTGAAGGACTGCCGGGGTGTTAAGCATATCTCAGTTTAGGTCACCTAACAGAACAAACTCTGAAGCTAGATGGGGGTTGATCAATTCACAAATGGTGTCCAGGGCACAGCTGGGAGCTGAGGGGGGTCAGTAGCAGGCGGCAACAGTGAGAGACTTATTTCTGGAGAGATTCATTTTTAAAATTAGAAGTTCGAACTGTTTGGGTATGGACCTGGAAAGTATGACATTACTTTGCAGGCTGTCTCTGCAGTAGACTGCAACTCTTCCCCCTTTGGCAGTTCTATCTTGACAGAAAATGTTATAGTTGTGTATGGAAATCTCAGAATCTTTGGTGGCCTTCCTAAGCCAGGATTCAGACACGGCAAGGACATCAGGGTTGGCAGAGTGTGCTAAAGCAGTGAGTAAAACAAACTTAGGGAGGAGCCATCTGATGTTGACCTGCATGAAACCAAGGCTTTTTTGATCACAGAAGTCAACAAATGAGGGTGCCTGGGGACAAACAAGGCCTGGGTTTATCTCCACATCACCCGCGGAACAGAGGAGGAGTAGAATGAGGGTGCGGCCAAAGGCTATCAAAACTGGTCGCCTAGAGCGATGGGGACAAAGAATAAAAGGAGCAGATTTCTGGGCGTGGTAGAGTATATTCAGAGCATAATGCGCAGAGAGGGGTATGGTGGGGTGCGGGTACAGCGGAGGTAAGCCCAGGCACTGGGTGATGATAAGAGAGGTTGTATCTCTGGACATGCTGGTTGTAATGGGTGAGGTCACCGCATGTGTGGGAGGTGGGACAAAGGAGGTATCAGAGGTATGAAGAGTGGAACTATGGGCTCCATTGTAAACTAAAACAATGATAACTAACCTGAACAACAGTATAACAATGCATATTGACATTTGAGAGAGGCAAACAGCAAGGCATAAAGTAATCGCAGGTGTTGATTGGGAGAGCTAGCTAAAACAACAGGTGAGACACAACAACAGCAGGTAAAATGGCGATGACCAGGCAGAGAGGGTCGGATTAACTACACACAGAGTCTGAGTTCGCGGCTGGGGCCGACAGATAAAAAATAAACAAACAGAATGGAGCACCGTGATTAATGGACAGTCCAGCAGGCATCAGCTATGTAGCCAAGTGATCATAGTGTCCAGGGGGCAGCAGTAGATGGAACAGGGAAGCCGCCACTACGCTAGCGGCATGCCGATTAAAGTTAGTAGCAAGGGGCTAGTAGGAGCGTCTGCTCCGACGGAGGCCAGTTGAAGGCACAGCGGATGGAGTATTCGTCGGCAGACCAGTCGTGGTGGTGCGGCGGGGCGCTGTGTCGACAGAGAATCCAAGCCAGATGGCGAAAGAGGTACTATATAATTTAGTTTACTAGCCGGGAGATGCTCCTGGCTCATGGCTAACTGGTGCTAGCTTCGTGGCAGTGGCATTAGCCACTTTATCCAATCGGTAGCTGCGGTGATCCGGTGCCAAGGTCCAGAGTATACAGCAAGGATCCGGTGGACTATTTGGCTCTAGCCGTGTATGAGTGGGGTTCGGGTGAACAGCTGAGTAGGCTGGGAGGTGGGCCTCAGGGATAGCTTTGGTACTGGAGGCCACAGTGAGTGCAAGCTGTGAGCTAGCTAGCTGCAGGCCGTGAGCTAGCTAGCTAGCTGCAAGCTAGCTGTGAAGATCAGAAGTAGTGGTCCAGGGATTACGGCAGGAATCCAGCGTTGTTGTGGAGAGACAGTCCGAACAAGTAATGACATCATTGTGCACCAATGATATTACCGCTGTTTCGTTGATTGACCGTATTTTAACCCAATGACCACTGATCGTCTTGAAATCTAGCTTGGTCGATAGCCAATGAGCTGAGGTAAACGGCAATATGTATTGTTTATGTGTTGACCAACACATGTAGTAAACGCCAGCGTAAAGATTGTCATTTGCCATTGAAGATTCATACTGGAAGCCACGCATGTTACGCACAGCACTATTTTGGTAAAGCGCATCTTCAGCTGTTTATATATCAATCAGTATGGCGACTAAGTCAGGGAAAGCTAAATCGAATTCTAGATATACAGATGTACACACAATTTTAGAAGAAATAGATTGGGAAAGTGAGACAGAGATTGTTGGAGGACAATAGATTTAGCTAGCATAGCTTTGATTCCCAAATGGAGGAATATTTTTTGAACGGAGACGACATCGTTTGGACTGGTAAGTTCTTCTCATGCTAATGCCATTGTTTGAAATTAATAGTATAAAATATTATTTGTGATTTTATTTTAATTTTAGTAGCAATATATACAAATGTAATGAAATGTGTAAAGTACACTTTGGCTATACATTGTGGGTGGGGGTATGTTTGTATGTATGTGTGTGACCCACAGCCTATGTTTGTATGTATGTGTATGACCCATAGCCTATGTGTGTGTGTGTGTGTATATACACATATTGTGGATTAGAGGGAGCATGGCTGAGATGCGCGTGTCTGCCGCTCCACCCCGCCCCACCCCCACATGAAATAGCCTATGGAGAGGAGGGCAGGCCCACAACAGTGGCCAAAGTGAAATGGAGACAGTAGATACAGCTGGTCTGTCATAATAAAATAGAGACAGTAGATCTAGCTGAAATGTCATAATATAAAATAGACAGTAGATCTAGCTGGTCTGTCATTATATAAATGAGACAGGAGATGTAGCAGGTCTATAATAATATATTCAACCTTATGTTCCCTGTACTCTATATATATCTGTGTATTATACCTGTTGGTACCGGGCTCATATGTGAAACTATTCTAACTGGACATTTTCTTTCACAGTGACACTGACTCCAAATGGGAGCCCCCAGTGCCAAGGTGTCCATCCCCCACTGAAGCTGGTTCATCCAGCTCCTGCCACAAGTGGTGTTCATCTGCCCAAATGTATTTCTGCAGGCATGGATGTGCCTGTTCCCAAGAAAGCTAAGGTAACTGAGCTAAACGACTACCGCCCCGTAGCACTCGCTTCCGTCATCATGAAGTGCTTTGAGAGACTAGTCAAGGACCATATCACCTCCACCCTACCTGACACCCTAGACCCACTCCAATTTGCTTACCGCCCAAATAGGTCCACAGACGACGCAGTCGCAACCACACGACACACTGCCCTAACCCACCTGGACAAGAGGAATACCTATGTGAGAATGCTGTTCATCGACTACAGCTAAGCATTTAACATCATAGTACCCTCCAAACTCGTCATCAAGCTCGAGACACTGGGTCCCTGTGCAACTGGGTACTGGACTTCCTGACGGGCCGCCCCCAGGTGGTTAGGGTAGGTAACAACATCTCCACCCCGCTGATCCTCAACACTGGGGCCCCACAAGGGTGCGTTCTGAGCCCTCTCCTGTAGAAATTTGGCACTCACAAACTTTTACAGATGCAGGCTCTCCAGAAGGTAGTGAGGTCTGCACAACGCATCACCGGGGGCAAACTACCTGCCCTCCAGGACACCTACACCACCCAATGTCACAGGTTGGCCCTAAAGATCATCAAGGACAACAACCACCCGAGCCACTGCCTGTTCACCCCGCTATCATCCAGAAGGCGAGGTCAGTACAGGTGCATCAAAGCAGGGACCGAGAGACTGAAAAACAGCTTCTATCTCAAAGCCATCAGACCACTAACATTGAGTGGCTACTGCCAACACACTGACTCAACTACAGCCACTTTAATAATGGGAATTGATGGAAATTGATGTAAAATATATCATTAGCCACTTTAAACAATGCTACTTAATATAATGTTTACATACCCTTCATTACTCATCTCATATGTACAGTTGGGCAAAAAAGTATTTAGTCAGCCACCAATTGTGCAAGTTCACTGTGCATAGTTGCAATTGCAACTGTCACAAGGTAGGGTTTTGTCTTTATACCTTTATTATACACCTCTACTTCAACAGGCTATTTAGTTTCTAAATAGAGGCCTGTAATTTTCATCATAGGTACACTGCAACTATGATAGACAAAATGAGAACAAAAATCCAGAAAATCACAGTCTGATTTTTTTATGAATTTATTTGCAAATTATGGTGGAAAAAAGTATTTGGTCAATAACAAAAGTTAATCTCAATACTTTGTTATATACCCTTTGTTGGCAATGACAGAGGTCAAACGTTTTCATAAGTCTTCACAAGGTTTTCACACACTGTTGCTGGTATTTGGCCCATTCCTCCATGCAGATCTCCTCTAGAGCAGTGATGTTTTGGGAATGTTGCTGGGCAACACGGACTTTCAACTCCCTCCAAAGATTTTCTAAGGATATGAGTTCAGGAGGTATTCTAGAAGTATCCATGTTACATAGTTTTTCAGCGCTTGTTTGGGTGTTTTTTAATCAGATTGTTGTTTAACAAGCGAGGCATTGTTCTATGCCAGAAGGATAGATCTTGACTGTATTGACGCCTTAGTAAAACAACCATACATTTGTGTAGCTGTAAAAGGCTGTGAGAAACCTATCCTGACGATCTAGTTCAGCATGTGGGTTCTCATTGAGCCCAACTTGAATGGATATTGTTTCTACCTCAGAATTGGCTGTATCAAGCTGCTTGGCCGCTTCATACATCAACACATCTTCCTCATCCTTGTCCAGCATTGAAATTATCATCAGGTTTAGCTGTTTTACTATGTATGTCCTGGGCGCCCTCTTCCCGCCTCAAACTCTTCCTCTCGACATATTGGGCCTTCTGTGTCGGTATACGCCTGGGAGGGGTCTGAAAGAAAAATATATACAAAATAGTGTATTAAAAAGAAAATATATATTATATAAAATTTCAATTTCAAATACATTTCAAAAATATTCATATATTTACACAGTTCTCACTGTTAAATTACCTCTGATTGTTTGACGCCTGCTTTTCTGAGGTGTCCTCGATAACGCGGGCCCTATCCCAATGTCCTCTGGCTTTGTAGATTCTGCAGGGTTTGTATAGCTATCGTTGGAGTCTGAAAAAAAACATTATTTGACATTGTTTTATTTATAACTAATAAAAAAAATGTATAATGGGTCATACTGTATCCATAGAGAGCATGTTCTTGAATCCAATCGTTTTCAGACCAGGCGCCCTTCTTGTGTAGCTGCACCTCTCTGGCTTTTAGAGCCCTGTAAAAGGTTGTGAGAAACCTATCTTGACGATCTATTTCAGCAAGTGGGATTCAGCTGATTCTGCACGGTGCACTTGTGCTGCAGTTCTGTGGAGTCTTGAAGGATTGTGATGTTTCTTAGGTGCTAGATTATATAGCGATTGGGTGGAGTTTCCTGGTGGTGTGTATTTGTGTGTTAAATCTACGATTCTTGTGTTTGGCGTTTTGGTAAAGCCGGCCGTACAGAACGGTAGAATATCGTCTGTTTCAGCGCCCCCGAGTCCATAATGCATCATGTATTCTTGTTGGGGTTCTGTCCGCTGTAAACACAAGATTAGCTTTTTTTAAATAGTGTACACACATTTTATTTTTGGACTTAAGTCGAAAATAGCTTTTGGGCATAGGGCTACGTAAAGAAACACCGGCCGGCCGTACAGAACGGTAGAATAGCATCTGTTTCAGCGCCCCCAAAGTCCATAATGCATCATGTATTCTTGTTGGGTAGTGTAAATAGTGTACACACTTTTTGTTTTAATGCTTATTATATAAAGATTATTACACCTCTTATTTTTGGCCTTACGTCGAAAAAATCTCGAAAAGGGCTACGTAAAGAAACACCGGCCGCTGTTTGCTCCTCTGATTCCTCATCAGAGTTGGTTATAACAGCTTTTTATTCACTTACCTTTGATGATCTTCATCAGAATGCACTCCCAGGAATCCAAGTTCCATAATAAATGTTTGTTTAGTTCGATAAAGTCCATCATTTATCTCCAAATACCTCCTTGTTGTTTTCGCGCCTTGAGTTCACAAATCCAAATTCATGACGTCAGTTCCGTTACAGTCCATAGAAACATGTCAAACAATGTATAGAATCAATCTTTAGGATGTTTTAAACATACATCTTCAATAATGTTCCAACCGGAGAATTCCTTTATCTTTAGAATTGCATGGAACGCAGGTCGCTCTCACGTGAGCGCGCTTGATCAGCTCATGCCACTCTGGCAGACCTGTTACTCAATCAGCTCTCATTCGCCCCCACTTCACAGTTGAAGCCTCAAAAAAGGTTCTAAAGACTGTTGACATCTAGTGGAAGCCTTAGGAAGTGCAGTATGACACCATAGACACGATAGGCAATGAGTTCAAAAACTACAAACAGATTTCCCACTTCCTGGTTGGATTTTTCTCAGGTTTTCGCCTGCCATATGAGTTCTGTCATACTCACAGACATCATGCAAACAGTTTTATAAACTTCAGAGTGTTTTCTATCCAATACTAATAATAATATGCATATATTAGCATCTGGGCCTGAGTAGCAGGAAGTTTACTCTGGGCACGCTTTTCATCCGAACGTGAAAATGCTGCCCCCTAGCCCAAACAGGTTAACATAAACAGATGCTGGTTAAATAAACACTTACTAGATGCCGTGAGAACATCCGGACGTAACCACTCATGCCGTGAGAACATCCAGACAGGATGTACTTATATGGGCGTAACCTCCGGACCATACAATAGGTCATAAATCACTCGTTTGACAGATGCCATCTACTGTATTCTCTCTTGTTGTTATGATGAGCTATATATATATATATATATATATATATGTATGATGAGCTATATGAGCTATATGAAATTGTTTTAAGATCATACCAATGACCATTTAGTTATTTGATTTTGAATTTTAAAAACCATTGAAGTATACAAAAAAATGTAAATAAATGATTAGCCATACATAGGCATTGAATAACTGATTCACTACATGGATCTCCCCTAAAAATCTAAATGAAGTTAGATCTGAAGTGTCTGTCCTGTATCTGAGACGTATGAGAAAGATCAGAACATTTTTGTTAAGATTTTGTTTTACATGTATTGAACCCCTTGTTTTTGGAACTAAACAAAATAATATACTTCTATTAACTATTTCAACTGATACCGGTGGACGTTCAGATGAGGTTTGCGAGGCCTGTGGGTGTCTTAGAGCAATCCTACCAACATGCACCTTTTCAGATGGGTCATATTAGTGTGTAGCCCAAACTGTTCGGACTCTAAAGACAGAAGTTGGCAGATCAGCTGTACCAATGTCAGACGAGTCCCAAGACGCTTGTGGAGGTCATAGGAGCAAAACGGAGAACACCATCGTGTTGGCCGTGTGAGTCTCATCTTTCCATAGAGGGGTCATAATAGTTTGTAGTTTGTTCGGTCGCTACAGACGGTGTTGCAAGAATACCAATTTTCAGGACGTCTCATAGTCTGACAAACACTGCTCCAGCTCTGTCACATTTCACAACAGATGCGGAAGACATAGGCTTTATAAAAAAAAACATTGCGTTACACGAGCATATAAAGATATCACACATAAGATTTTATTTTGTAAATAAACAATAGATAAATAATAAAAAAATCCAGAGAGACACAAAAATGATGTTACGCGATAGACAAGTTACATTTTGACAAATACAGTAGACACCTCTTTGATAATTTGGTATTTATATCTTTGTAGTTGTCACAGACCTCATTCAGTTTGGGTTCATTCATAGGACGGCGCATAATTGGCCCAGCGTTGTCCGGGTTAGGGTTTGGCCGGGGTAGGCAAGGAAAATGCAGCGTTCCATTGGAAATGAATGTACCTGGTGTATCGAAATGCAACAACACAGTAGGTGTGTTCGAAGCGTTACTTGTGGAATAATCTCCAAGCTTCTCTAAACATTTATGTTTTGGTGCCTATTTTACATTTTTATTGCACCTCTGTCTAACTAGGCAAGTCAGATAAGAAAAAATATTATTTACAATGACAACCTAAGCCAGACAACCGCCAAACCCGGGAGACACTGGGCCAATTGCACACCGCCCTATGGGAGTCCCAATCACGGCCGGATGTGATACAGCCTGAAATCGAACCAGTGCCTGTAGTGACATCTCTGGCACTGAGATGCAGTGCCTTAGACCGCTGCACCATTCGGGAGTCCTCTAGGTTAATTCAGACTGCTGAATATATTTATTTTATTTATTTAACCTTTATTTAACTAGCCAAGGAGGAAGACTGGAGGGTCATCGCTGCCGAGTTCCTGGAGAGGTGGAATTTCCCCAACTGTCTTGGCTCCATTGACGGGAAACATGTAGTAATCCAGGCTCCACTGTGCTCAGGTTCGCAATTCTACAACTACAAGGGTACATTCAGTTGTACTCTTGGCTGTAGTAGATGCCATCTACTGTTTCCGTGTTGTCGATGTTGGTGCTTACTGAAAGGGAAGAGATGGCGGGACCCTCCGAGACGGCCTTTGGCCAGGCACTTCAGGATGGCACCCTGGATATTACACCACCTGCATCCCTCCCTGGGGCTGAAGACCTGGGACCTGTTCCCCGCGTCTTCATCGGTGATGAGGCCTTCCCTTTAAGACCCAACCTCAGAGGCCCTATGCTGGACGCCAGCTGCAATTGCCAAAGCCTGTAAGGATCTTTAACAAACGACTGTCCAGGGCAAGGTTAGTTGTTGAATTCGCCTTTGGGATTCTGGCAGCCCGATGGAGAATGGATTGGAGAGTGCTTGGTCTCAGCCCCTCAAATGTTGATGCCTGCGTGAAGGCCACATGTTCTCCACAACTACCTGCGGAGGTCATTCCAGGAGCCACTCCGGATGGAGATGGGCACGCCAAATGGTCACCTTCCTGATGTGACCAGGGCAGGTTCACAAATGCTCTCCATCCAACCTCACTGAGCTCGAGCTGTTTTGCAAGGAGGAATGGGAAAAAATTTCAGTCTCTCGATGTGCAAAACTGATAGAGACATACCCCAAGCGACTTACAGCTGTAATCGCAGCAAAAGGTGGCGCTACAAAGTATTAACTTAAGGGGGCTGAATAATTTTGCACGCCCAATTTTTCAGTTTTTGATTTGTTAAAAAAGTTTGAAATATCCAATAAATGTCGTTCCACTTCATGATTGTGTTCCACTTGTTGTTGATTCTTCACAAAAACATACCGTTTTATATCTTTATGTTTGAAGCCTGAAATGTGGCAAAAGGTCGCAAAGTTCAAGGGGGCCGAATACTTTCGCAAGGCACTGTATATGGGCGTAACCTCCGGACCATAAAATAGGTCATAAATCACTTGTTTGACGGATGCCGTCTACTGTATTCTCTCTACAACACAATAACAACTATGTCATCATAACAACCCAGGTCTCTCTCTGGTGGGAAGGTATCAGAACATCTCTCATCTTTATGTCAGGGGGGGTTTTCTAGCTGTTGTTTGGTTCCTCTAAAAGACCACACATACGCTCTACAGTAACCTCTAAAACAATAGAAAGAGGGGAAGTGTCTAAAACATGTTTACAAGAAAAGGTCCATCAGACTCTAGTTTGTGTAGCCAGGGCTTCACTATCTGTCTGCTCCTCAAGACAGGAGCACTGGAGGAGCACTTGAGGAGGAGAAATTGGTCATTATTGGACAGAAAGGGGCACACCTCTCCACGCCCACGAGCAAAAGCTGAAGATTTGAGGTTAGTTCTTTACATTTGAAAAGTATGGCATCCTAATTAGCACACAAAAAAGACCTGAAACCATAACTGCCCTGCAATATTGCTTATTGTCCTGTAGATGGTGCTGATGCAGAAGAAGGGGAGAGTATAGAGGAAGAGGGAGGTGGTGGACAGAATAGGCGGTGCTGTTTTCTTAAAGGTCCACACATCTAACACGGAACACAAACCGGCTGCACGCGTGTGGCATCGTGCACCATTGTGCATAAATGTATTTTGTCCCCCCACACCAAATGCGATCATGACAGGCAGGTTAAAATATCGAAACAAACTCTGAACCAATTACATTAATTTGGGGACAGGTCGAAAAGCATTAAACATGTATGGCAATTTAGCTAGTTAGCTTGCACATGCTAGCTAATTTGTCCTATTTAGCTAGCTTGCCGTTGCTAGCTAAGTTGTCCTGGAATAAAAACATTGAGTTGTTATTTTACCTGAAATGCACAAGGTCCTCTACTCCGACAATCCACACATAAAACGGTCAACCAAATAATATCTAGTCATCTCTCCTCCTTCCAGGCTTTTTCATCTTTGAACTTATATGGTGATTGGCATCTAACTTTCAGAGTATTAACACGACGACCGGCAAAACAGTTTGTCTTTCATTCACCCACGTGGGTGTAACCAATGAGGAGATGGCACGTGGGTATGTGCTTTTATAAACCAATGAGGAGATGGGAGAGGCAGGACTTGCAGCGCGATCTGCATCAGAAATAGAACTGAATTCTATTTTAGCGATCTGGTAAAAGATAATACAGAGAAAAAAACATCCGTAAAAAAATAAATAATTGTACCATCTTTGAAATGCAAGAGAAAGGCTATCATGAATTAGTCGACCCCAGGCACAATTTAGAATTTGGCCACTAGGTAGCAGCAGTGTATGTGCAATGTTTTAGACTGACCCAATGAACTATTGCATATCTATTCACAATGTTGTATCAAGACTTCCCAAATGTGCCTAATTAGTTTATTCATACATTTTCAAGTTCATAATTCTTCACTTTCCTCAAACAATAGAATGGTATTCTTTCACTGTAACAGCTACTGTAAATTGGACAGTGCAGTTAGATTAACAAGAATTTAAGCTTTCTGCCCATATCAGATATGTCTATGTCCTGGGATTGTTTTTGTTTCTTACAACCTCATGCTAATTACATTAGCCTACGTTAGCTCAACCATCCCGAGGATGGGACACCGCTACGTCACATTTGTTGAAAGTGAAGCCCGGGAGGCAGCCGCTTCCAAAACGAATGCAATCACTTTTCACCCGGCTCAAACTCCCCCCACCGGGGTAACCCTGGACAGATAATTTAATCCCCTCACTGCTAAGGGAGAAAAAAAACATTTGTTGAGAAAGTTACAGGTCCCTCCCCCTGGCCTTCTCATCTAATGGGTTTTGAGAAGGCGAGGAGAGAGGGTGCGAGGAAACAAAGAGATACCATTAAGATTCTCCCTAAGGGCTATGAGTACATGTGATTCTCCCTAAGGGCTATGAGTACATGAGATTCTCCCTAAAGTCTATGAGTACATGTGATTCTCCCTAATGGCTATGAGTACATGAGATTCTCCCTAAGGGCAATGAGTACATGAGATTCTCCCTAAGGGCTATGAGTACATGTGATTCTCCCTAAGGGCTATGAGTACATGAGATTCTCCCTAAGGGCTATGAGTACATGAGATTCTCCCTAAGGGCTATGAGTACATGAGATTAAAATGAAACAGCAGAGCAGAATACATACCACTACACTACATTATTTTAACAGTTTTAGAAACTTTAGAGTGTTTTCTATCCAAATCTAATCATATGCATATCCTAGCTTCTGGGCCTGAGTAACAGGCAGTTTACTTTGGGCACGCTTTTCATCCGGATGTCAACATACTGCCCCAACCCCAGAGCGGATATATCCATAATAATTATACCAGCTGATTCATGAATTCGACTCATTGATAAACGCTGCCTGCCTGTCTGTCTTGTCTCGACTCCCAACACGTTCAATATTATGGGATAGCTGGAGATCGAATTTGAATATTGAAACAATGTTGCAAATGTCGGAGAGTCAGACAGCAGGGTTATACAAATCTCTGCTGTTGAAAACTAAATGTTAGTCTACTATGCATGTGACATAATGTGTAGATAATGTCTAGGTTAGTAAAATGGCGCCGGAGCAAAAGGCAGACTTTTTACATGCCCCCATCCGACCTTATTCTTATCCATATATTTTTAAACTGCACTGTTGGTTCGGGGCTCCTAAGTAAGAATGTCACTGTAAGGTCTACTACACCTGTTGTATTCGGCGCATGTGACTATTAACATTTGATTTGATTTTATGCTTTTTATAGTGGAGATCAAGTTTACTAATTGCTTGGCTGGGCTGATGTGACAGTCAGATGGAACAGAGTAAAAAGGAATTTGAATGTCACGGATTTTGCCGGTGGTAACACGTGGAATTAGTTTGAATAAATCAGCATTCAGGATTAGACCCACCCATTAATACATAATGTTAGCTCAACAGACTGGTACCAAAGCAACATTGTCACACCCTTTACTAGAAATGCACCTCCTTATGAGAAGGACTGTCTAGAATAGATGAAGTCATTAAATCAATACTCTGCACAGCATAAAACCACTGGAGCTGTTAAACTACAGTACAGACTGCAGCTATTTCAAGTGCAGACGCAAAGAAGAAGATGAACAGAAGTGATCCTCCAAGTGAGTACTACTGTTGTGCTTTTATACCTGTCTATTATGTCAGTTTCTAGATGATTTAACTGTTATACAGGTTTACTGCTCAGACCATATATTACAGCCCATCGGGCATTATTGCCTAGCTCTTTACAATCGTACCCATATACAGGTTGAATATGGAAGATTTGGGGCTGATAAGCACCTACATTGGAATGCAGTGGCTGTACAGTAACATGCTATACATGACATCAGAGCTCAGGGTCTCCGCTTTACAGCTCTGTAGGGTATTAACTGACAGTCGTTCTGAAGTGGAGCACCGTGCAGGACAAGACGTTTACCTCCTGCTAATTGGGCAACTTTTGTACATTTTGGGGTCAGAGTGAGGGAAATGCTGTAAATTAAGAGGACTCTATGTATTTTGAAAGAGGAGACATTGAGGATTATAATAAATACCAATTTGATGTCTTACAAGCAAGCCAAACATCCGTAAGTCCAAATGTACACTTCACATTTCCATATCATTAAACTAAACATATATTAATGCTGTTTGCAGTGGACCACATTTCTGACTGAACTCATGACTCCATTCAATGAGCACCAACATTACGATCTGCTGAATTTCCTTGTGGAACCCTAACACTAACATCGTATTTTATCATTTAGCTTGTCATACTGGCAATGGAACAAGCTTTTAAATAAAGCCCACCTGACGCAGATTGTGATTTATCATGGGGTGTTTTTGAATTGCGTAAACAGTTGTTGTGTAAAGGCGGGGATACGGGGCTGTGTTCCAAACAAAACAAATACAAGTATGCTTGTTCTAGTTCCTCAACAGACCAGATAGGAGAGAAGAAAAAATACACCTTGTACTTCTTTGAGTCATAAAAGTGCAATGAAGTCACTTAGGAACCATGCACATTTTGGAGGTGTGTTGCCACATGGAAACACCAGTTAGACATATCACTCAAACTCTTGTAATTGTTTTATCTTACGTTTGCTGTCTACCACCTTACCCATCTGTCTATCGCCTCCTTTGAATTCCATGCTGTCACAGTTACCAGCCCTTTCAAGCTTAACATCCTTATCATTTATCGCCCTCCAGGTTCCCTCGGAGAGTTCATCAATGAGCTTGATGCCTTGATAAGCTCCTTTCCTGAGGACAGCTCACCTCTCACAGTTCTGGGCGACTTTAACCTCCCCACGTCTACCTTTGACTCATTCCTCTCTGCCTCCTTCTTTCCACTCCTCTCCTCTTTTGACCTCACCCTCTCACCTTCCCCCCCTACTCACAAGGCAGGAAATACGCTCGACCTCATCTTTACTAGATGCTGTTCTTCCACTAACCTCATTGCAACTCCCCTCCAAGTCTCCGACCACTACCTTGTATCCTTTTCCCTCTCGCTCTCATCCAACACTTCCCACACTGCCCCTACTCGGATGGTATCGCGCCGTCCCAACCTTCGCTCTCTCTCCCGCTACTCTCTCCTCTTCCATCCTATCATCTCTTCCCTCTGCTCAAACCTTCTCCAACCTATCTCCTGATTCTGCCTCCTCAACCCTCCTCTCCTCCCTTTCTGCATCCTTTGACTCTCTATGTCCCCTATCCTCCAGGCCGGCTTGGTCCTCCCCTCCCGCTCCGTGGCTCGACGACTCATTGCGAGCTCACAGAACAGGGCTCCGGGCAGCCGAGCGGAAATGGAGGAAAACTCGCCTCCCTGCGGACCTGGCATCCTTTCACTCCCTCCTCTCTACATTTTCCTCTTCTCTCTCTGCTGCTAAAGCCACTTTCTACCACTCTAAATTCCAAGCATCTGCCTCTAACCCTAGGAAGCTCTTTACCACCTTCTCCTCCCTCCTGAATCCTCCTCCCCTCCCCCCTCCTCCCTCTCTGCAGATGACTTCGCCAACCATTTTGAAAAGCATGTCGACGACATCCGATCCTCGTTGCTAAGTCAAACGACACCGCTGGTTCTGCTCACACTGCCTACCCTGTGCTCTGACCTCTTTCTCCCCTCTCTCTCCAGATGAAATCTCGCGTCTTGTGACGGCCGACCGCCCAACAACCTGCCCGCTTGACCCTATCCCCTCCTCTCTTCTCCAGACCATTTCCGGAGACCTTCTCCCTTACCTCACCTCGCTCATCAACTCATTCCTGACCGCTGGCTACGTCCCTTACGTCTTCAAGAGAGCGAGAGTTGCACCCCTTCTGAAAAAACCTACACTCAATCCCTCCGTCAACAATTACAGACCAGTATCCCTTCTTTCTTTTCTCTCCAAAACTCTTGAACGTGCCGTCCTTGGCCAGCTCTCCCGCTATCTCTCTCAGAATGACCTTCTTGATCCAAATCAGTCAGGTTTCAAGACTAGTCATTCAACTGAGACTGCTCTTCTCTGTATCACGGAGGCGCTCCGCACTGCTAAAGCTAACTCTCTCTCCTCTGCTCTCATCCTTCTAGACCTATCGGCTGCCTTCGATACTGTGAACCATCAGATCCTCCTCTCCACCCTCTCCGAGTTGGGCATCTCCGGCGTGGCCCACGCTTGATTGCGTCCTACCTGACAGGTCGCTCCTACCAGGTGGCGTGGCGAGAACCGTCTCCACACCACGTGCTCACCACTGGTGTCCCCCAGGGCTCTGTTCTAGGCCCTCTCCTATTCTCGCTATACACCAAGTCACTTGGCTCTGTCATAACCTCACATGGTCTCTCCTATCATTGCTATGCAGACGACACACAATTAATCTTCTCCTTTCCCCCTTCTGATGACCAGGTGGCGAATCGCATCTCTGCATGTCTGGCAGACATATCAGTGTGGATGACGGATCACCACCTCAAGCTGAACTCGGCAAGACGGAGCTGCTCTTCCTCCCGGGAAGGACTGCCCGTTCCATGATCTCGCCATCACGGTTGACAACTCCATTGTGTCCTCCTCCCAGAGCGCTAAGAACCTTGGCGTGATCCTGACAACACCCTGTCGTTCTCAACTAACATCAAGGCGGTGGCCCGTTCCTGTAGGTTCATGCTCTACAACATCCGCAGAGTACGACCCTGCCTCACACAGGAAGCGGCGCAGGTCCTAATCCAGGCACTTGTCATCTCCCGTCTGGATTACTGCAACTCGCTGTTGGCTGGGCTCCCTGCCTGTGCCATTAAACCCCTACAACTCATCCAGAATGCCGCAGCCCGTCTGGTGTTCAACCTTCCCAAGTTCTCTCACGTCACCCCGCTCCTCCGCTCCCTCCACTGGCTTCCAGTTGAAGCTCGCATCCGCTACAAGACCATGGTGCTTGCCTACGGAGCTGTGAGGGGAACGGCACCTCAGTACCTCCAGGCTCTGATCAGGCCCTACACCCAAACAAGGGCACTGCGTTCATCCACCTCTGGCCTGCTCGCCTCCCTACCACTGAGGAAGTACAGTTCCCGCTCAGCCCAGTCAAAACTGTTCGCTGCTCTGGCCCCCCAATGGTGGAACAAACTCCCTCACGACGCCAGGACAGCGGAGTCAATCACCACCTTCCGGAGACACCTGAAACCCCACCTCTTTAAGGAATACCTAGGATAGGATAAAGTAATCCCTCTCACCCCCCCCCTTAAAAGATTTAGATGCACTACTGTTCCACTGTATGTCATAAGGTGAATGCACCAATTTGTAAGTCGCTCTGGATAAGAGCGTCTGCTAAATGACTTAAATGTAATGTAAATGTAGTAATGTTATAGTGTACTGTATGTGGTCTGTAGTAGTAATGTTATAGTGTACTACATGTGGTCTCTAGTATTAATGTTATAGTGTACTGTATGTGGTCTCTAGTAGTAATGTTATAGTCTACTACATGTGGTCTCTAGTAGTAATGTTATAGTGTACTGTATGTGGTCTGTAGTAGTAATGTTATAGTGTACTGTATGTGGTCTCTAGTAGTAATGTTATAGTCTACTACATGTGGTCTCTAGTAGTAATGTTATAGTGTACTGTATGTGGTCTGTAGTAGTTATGTTATAGCGTACTGCATGTTGTCTGTAGTAGTAATCTTATGTTATACTTCATGAGGTCTGTAGTAGTTATGTTATATTATACTTCATGAGGTCTGTAGTAGTAATGATTTTCCTATCTTTGATGATTTGAGGTGACCATTGTATCCGGTGTTGAATGATGTTTCCATGTTGTCAACAAGACTATAATAAAGTTAATTGATCTTGTTCTACACTTCATGTAAATTTTCTTTCTTGCTAAAATCTGTTTGTTCAGGGAAGTTGAGGAAAGAAGAGGAGACAGGGTGAGTGGAAATATAAAGTGAAGAAGGAGATGTAAGATGGTGGGATGACAACAACAGCAGTTGTTCAGACGGTGGTACAGTAGCAGCATCAGTAGTAGCTCCACTTGCAGATGCTGCAATGCCTGTTCTTTGACTTTCTCTATATTTGGTCTGCTGGGTCCCTCTAGAGGTCAAAGAAACGGATATGTGTCAATAGAGGAAAGATATAAAGAACTTGTAGATAAAGGTAGAAAGGACAAAGGAATGATTATGTTGGTGGCAGCATCACCCACAGCATCACCCATGATAATATATTATAATTAACTGATGTTGTCAACCGGCCAATTGCCGGTATAGCCCAACCATCAACCACATCAACCAATAATCCAACCATCAACCACATAGTAAACATACAGGGATTACATGGAATCAACAATCGCCTGGAAGGAGCATATACATTTTTTCTGTAGTGCAATCATGCTCCTGTTAATTATTTTCTCTAACTGTTATAATTTTTTTTATTTTAAAGACAATTTTAAAACCTATGTGTTTCCACAGATTCAGGGCTGCCCTCTGACCTGAGGATCGTTCTGGTGGGGAAGACTGGAGCAGGGAAGAGTGCAACAGGAAATACCATCCTTGGAAACAAAGAGGCGTTTAAAGCAGAGGCGTCTCCAGTGTCTGTCACTGCAGAGACTAAGAAGAAGAGAGGAAAGGTGGATGAGAGGAAGATTGACATCATCGACACCCCAGGGCTCTTTGACACATCAGTGGATGCAGTGAAGATGAAGGGAGAAATAGACAAGTGTATTGAGATGTCAGTCCCAGGACCTCACGCCTTTCTGCTGGTGATCAGACTGGGGAGGTTCACAGAGGAGGAGAGGAACACGGTGAAGTGGATCCAGGAGAACTTTGGAGAAGAAGCATCAAAGTACACCATCATTCTGTTCACTGGAGCTGACCAGCTGGAGGGTAAATCAGTCAAGGAGTTCCTTAAAGAAAGCACAGAGCTTCAGGAACTCATCAAGGAAAATGGAGACAGATACCATTCTCTCATTAACGATGACAGATGTGACCGTACTCAGGTCTCAGAGCTCCTGAGGAAGATAGAGAAGATGGTGGAGGAGAATGAAGGAGAGCACTACACTCATGAGATGTACCAGAAGGCTCAGAAATGGTTGAAAACCCCACACCTCATCAAAATCATTTTGACAGGTTTAGGAACAATCAGAATTAAAACTAAATCAATATTTTCAGGTCCAGGCCGTGTTTTGAAACAAATGAAAGACGATTTGACACAACAGTTTAGAAATTCCATTCAAGTAATGGGGGCAAAGGCTCTGAAATGGGTGATAGGAGCAGTGGTATTCATGGTAGTGTGGCAGGCAGCAGAAGCACCCAACTGGGAAGATGCATTGTGGGCCTCGACAAGAAAACTAGTACTGCTATGTGTAGTTATGTCTCTATATGCAGTCTATCGTTGGTGGACAGAGAAGAAAGACAGACTAAAAACATGGTGAATGGCCAGGGAGAGGTCAAAAAATGGGGTGTGTCAAAAGAGGAAAGATATAAAGAACTTGTAGATAAAGGTAGATAGGATGAAGGAATGATTATGTTGGTGGCAGCATCCACTAAAAGAACTGGTAGACAACCAGATATAATTTTAGACCTTACAACTATAGCATCATTACATTCATTCTTAGGTCTAAATCAGTGGTTTTCAAACCTCTCCCCGGGGACCCCCAGATATTTCACAATGTTGTTGTAGTCTTGCTGACCTGATTCACCTAATGAAGGGCTTGATAACTAGTTGACAAGTACATGGAACAGCAGGGGTTCCCGGAGGAAAGGCTTGAAAATCCCTGTTCCAAATGTCTGTAATCTTTTTCTACAAACGCATTAAATAGAAATGTGTCAATTTTATTTGAATAATTTAAAAAACTAATTGTGTCATGTATGTGTCCTTTACAGTTTACTGCATCCCATTTAGCTTGTGATATTCCTATCTATCTTTGATGATTTGATAACAGTTATTCAATGTTAGTGTCACAGTGTGTATTCAGTGTCTGTGATTTCCTTGATAATCAACAAGGATTTAATAAAATTATAATATAATTAACTGACGTTGTCAACTGGCCAATTGGCTTGTTCTATTTGTCTCAGTCTCCACTCAATAGCCCAATCATCAACCACATAGTAAACATAGCCATACAGGTATTACATGGAATCACCTGGAACACAGCATATACATATTTTCTGTTGTGCAATCATGCCCTTGTTACATATTTTATCTAACTGTTATAATTTTATATTTTAAAGACAATTTTGAAAACCTGTGTGTTTCCACAGATTCAGGACAGACATCTAGAATAGTTCTGGTTGGAAAGACTGGAGCAGGGAAGAGTTCAACAGGAAACATCATCCTGGGGAGAAAGAGGTGTTTAAAGCAGAGTGTCTGTCACTGCAGAGACTAATAAGAAGAGAGGAAAGGTGGATGGGAGGAAGATTGAAGTCATCGACACCCCAGGGCTCTTTGACACATCAGTGGATGCAGTGAAGGGAGAAATAGAAAAGTGCATTAAGATGTCAGTCCCAGGACCTCGTGTTCCTGCTGGTGATCAGGTTGGATAGATTCACAGAGGAGGAGAGGAACACTGTGAAGTGGATCCAGGAGTTATTTGGAGAAGAAGCCTCAAGGTGTTATGTTATGTTACCATGGTGCTGTTCACTGGAAAATATCAGCTGGGGGAAGAACAGTGAATCGGTTTCTGAAAGAGAGTGAAGAGGTCCTGGATCTCATCACTGAATGCAGATATCACTCTTTCAATAACGCTAACAGTGCTGACCGCAATCAGGTCAAAGAGCTGCTGAGGGAGATAGAGGAGATGGTGGAGGGGAATGGAGGACAACACTACACTAGTGAGATGTTTGAGAGGGCCGAGGAAATGCTTGTGTGGGTTAACTCCTATGTTCGTTGACTCTGAGCAACCCCCCAAATGTTTTTGAGGAATTGGAAAATTGTGTAATAAATCAGAGTGAGGGCCTCCCGGGTGGCGCAGTGGTTACGGGCGCTGTATTGCAGCGCAAGCTGTGCCACCAGAGTCTATGGGTTCCCGCCCAGTCTCTGTCGTATCCGGCTGCGACCGGGAGGTCCTTGGGGCAACGCACAATTGGCCTAACGTCGTCCGGATTAGGGAGGGGTTGGCCGGTAGGGATCTCCTTGTCTCATCGTGCACCAGTGACTCCTGTGGTGGGCCGGGCGCAGTATCCGCTAACCAAGGTTGCCAGGTGCACGGTGTTTCCTCCGACACATTGGTGAGGCTGGCTTCCGGGTTGGATGCGCGCTGTGTTAAGAAGCAGTGCGGCTTGGTTGGGTTGTGTATCCGAGGACGCATGACCTTCAACCTTCGTCTCTGCTGAGCCCGTACGGGAGTTGTAGCGATGAGACAAGATAGTAGCTACTAAACAATTGGATACCACAACTTTGGGGAGAAAACAGGGTAAAATTCACAAAAAATAAATAAATAAAAAATAAATCAGAGTGGCGATGGTATTGATAGAAGTGTTCGTGTTGTGTATCGAAATAAATACTGCAATACAGAGAATCTGCCGTTTTTATTTATTTCACATGTGTGAATCAGAGCCAGTTTTTTATGTTATGATTTTGGATACTCTAGGGGAATTTTTACTACGGGCTACAGATTTTGCCGAACATCGTGATGTCTTACAACTTCAAATATCTGGAGATAGTATGCAAAACACTGTATCTCTTGTTTTACCCAATGGCGAAGCAGATCTTGAACAATTTATAGCCCTGCTGGAGCGCCTTGTTCAATCTAATCCATCATAGCTGACAGGACCCTAGAGCTTGTAGTACAAATTGTACACCAAACCATAGGAGGAGGGGGTCAGAGAAGGAAACTTGATAGTCTCATGCAATCATAAATAATAAACAATAACAGGGTCTCATAAACATTAACAATCCTGGTAATCAGTTATGCTTTGCAATAGGCCTATCACATTTACTCAACCCGGGATGTGCTGATCTGGAGGCTTTACAAAAGGCTAGGGAGCTTCAAAATGCAGTCTGTCTAAATTATACAGGAGGCTGTGGCTTTCTCTGACATAGTCAAATTTGAACAATTTCTGAACATCAAGATTGTGGTTTTGTACCATAGTAGAGCTCTCTTGAAATTCCAGAAGAACCCACACACTCATCCTCATATTCTGTACTTTTATGTGCAAAACGCACATTATTATACTATTACCAACATCACAGAGTTTTTAGGAGCACCATATGTGTGTCCATCATGTCATACAGGCTACACCCGAAAGGGGGGGGGGACTCTTGTCATTATAACTGTTCAGTATGTCAGGATGAAAAATGTCTGATGCAACCCTTAAACCTAACACACTGTGCGAATTGTCAACGCACATGTCGTTTGGCCTACTGCTACAAAAAAACACAAAATTGAAACATGGCATGGTAAATCTGTAAGCAGTTGTGACATTAACAAGAAATGTCCAAAATGCCATTGCAATTACAACCTTAAAATAGGTTACAACCTAAACCTCACGTGTGTGGGATCATACATTGTCCAATTTGTAAAGGTCCTTTGAAAAGCAGAGACACTGAAGTGGTTCAAGAAGTGCCACACGAGTGTTATATTCAGCCCTTGGCTGAAGATGAACATTCAGAGAAATACGTGTTTTATGATTTTGAGACTAATCAGCAATCCGGGGTTAATTTGCCTATTTTTGCATCTACCATGACTTTCAAGGGTAAAAAGTGGTTGACAGAGGGACCCAATTGTGCACTACTCTTTCTAAAACACTTTAGAAAAATACATGACAGAAACTTCACGTTTATAGCTCACAATTTCGAGAGCCTATGATTCCTATCTTCTTTTGAACCCCTTGATACAACAAGGTGTAGCACCCAGGGTCATAGCGCAAGTTAGTAAAATCTTTTGTTTTGTAGACCCCGCCTTCAACAAGAGATACATTGACAGTTTAAGTTTCTTACCCATGAGATTGGCTCAAATGCCCGAGGCCTTGAGTTTTGAAAACTCTGTGAAAGGTTGGTTTCTACATATCCGAGGAGAATCTACATGATATTGGATCTTATCCCAGCCCCGAAATGTACGTGTGTGATCAAATGTCTCCCAAAGAGCGAGAGAGATTCATGACATGCTATGAGACATTACGTCAGTATTCCTTTTGTCCAGGTGGGTTAGGGCAGTGTGTAGTGTGGTTGTGACTGCGTCGTCTGTGGACCTATTTGGGCGGTAAGAAAATTGGAGTGGGTCTAGGGTGTCAGGTAGGGTGGAGGTGATATGGTCCTTGACTAGTCTCTCAAAGCACTTCATGATGACGGAAGCGAGTGCTACGGGGCGGTAGTCGTTTAGCTCAGTTACCTTAGCTTTCTTGGGAACAGGCACATCCATGCCTGCAGAAATACATTTGGGCAGATGAACACCACTTGTGGCAGGAGCTGGATGAACCAGCTTCAGTGGGGGATGCACACCTTGGCACTGGGGGCTCCCATTCGGAGTCAGTGTCACTGTGAAATAAAATGTTCAGTTAGAATAGTGTCACATATGAGCCCTGTATCAACAGGTATAATAAACAGATATATATAGAGTACAGGGAACATAAGGTTGAAAATATTATTATAGATCTGCTAGATCTACTGTCTCATTTTTATTATGACAGACCAGCTAGATCTAATGTCTATTTTATATTATGACATTTCAGCTAGATTTACGGTCTCTATTTTATTATGACAGACCAGCTAGATCTACTGTCTTTATTATATTACAACAGACCAGCTGTATCTACTGTCTCCATTTCACTTTGGCCATTGTTGTGGGCCTGCCCACCCCTCAACAGCCTCAAATAGTGTCACGTTCTGTCCATCGTTCGTATGTGTTTTCCTTGTTTTAGTGTTGGTCAGGACGTGAGCTGGGTGGGCATTCTATGTTGTGTGTCTGGTTTGTCTATTTCTATGTTTGGCCTGATATGGTTCTCAATCAGAGGCAGGTGTTAGTCATTGTCTCTGATTGGGAACCAAATTTAGGTAGCCTGTTTGGTGTTGGGGTTTGTGGGTGATTGTCTCCTGTGTCAGGTGCTCCCGCCTGTCCAGCGCTGCCGGAGTCTCCCGCCTGTCCAGCGCTACCGGAGTCTCCCGCCGGTACAGCGCTGCCAGAGTCTCCCGCCTGTCCAGCGCTGCCAGTCTGCAAGGAGCTGCCAGTCTGCAAGGAGCTGCCAGTCTGCAAGGAGCTGCCAGAGCTGCCAGTCTGCATGGAGCAGCCAGAGCTGCCAGTCTGCATGGAGCAGCCAGAGCTGCCAGTCTGCATGGAGCAGCCAGAGCTGCCATTCTGCATGGAGCAGCCAGAGATGCCAGTCTGCATGGAGCAGCCAGAGATGCCAGTCTGCATGGAGCAGCCAGAGCCGCCAGAGCTGCCAGTCTGCATGGAGCAGCCAGAGCCGCCAGTCAGCATGGAGCAGCCAGAGCCGCCAGTCAGCATGGAGCAGCCAGAGCCGCTAGTCCGCATGGAGCAGCCAGAGCCGGCAGTCAGCATGGAGCAGCCAGAGCCGCCAGTCAGCATGGAGCAGCCAGAGCCGCCAGTCAGCCAGGATCCGCCAGAGCTGCCAGTCAGCCAGGATCCGCCAGAGCCGCCAGTCAGCCAGGATCCGCCAAGGCCACCAGTCAGCCAGGATCTGCCAGAGTCGTCAGCCAGTACAGAGCTACCCCTCTGTCCCGAGCTGCCCCTCTGCCCCGAGCTGCCCCTCTGTCCAGTGGGGTCATTTAGAAGGGTCGCCGTGGTTAGGAGGCCACGGAAGCGGACAATGTGGCGGACTAAGACTATGGTGAAGTGGGGGCCACGTCCAGCACCAGAGCCGCCACCGCGGACAGATGCCCACCCAGACCCTCCCCAATAGGTTCAGGTTTTGCGGCCTTGGTGGGGGGGGGGGGGGTACTGTCACACCCTGACCATAGTTTGCTTTGTATGTTTCTATGTTTTGTTTGGTCAGGGTGTGATCTGAGTGGGCATTCTATGTTGTGTGTCTAGTTTGTCTGTTTCTGTGTTTGGCCTGATATGGTTCTCAATCAGAGGCAGGTGTTAGTCATTGTCTCTGATTGGGAACCATATTTAGGTAGCCTGTTTGGTGTTGGGGTTTGTGGGTGATTGTGTCCTGTGTCAGTGTTTGTGTCACACGGGACCTCTTCGGGTTTACAGGTTTGTTGTTTTTATAGTTTATTCATGTATAGTTTTCTTATTAAAACCAACATGAATTTCAACCACGCTGCATTTTGGTCCTCCTCTCCTTCGACGGAAGAATCCCGTTACAATAATGTTAGCTCAACAGACTGGTACCAAAGCAACATTGCCACACCCTTTACTAGAAATGCACCTCCTTATGAGAAGGACTGTCTAGAATAGATGAAGTCATTAAATCAATACTCTGCACAGCATAAAACCACTGGAGCTGGTAAACTACAGTACAGACTGCAGCTATTTCAAGTGCAGACGCAAGGAAGAAGATGAACAGAAGTGATCCTCCAAGTGAGTACTACTGTTGTGCTTTTATACCTGTCTATTATGTCAGTTTCTAGATGATTTAACTGTTATACAGGTTTACTGCTCAGACCATATATTACAGCCCATCGGGCATTATTGCCTAGCTCTTTACAATCGTACCCATATACAGGTTGAATATGGAAGATTTGGGGGCTGATAAGCACCTACATTGGAATGCAGTGGCTGTACAGTAACATGCTATACATGACATCAGAGCTCAGGGTCTCCGCTTTACAGCTCTGTAGGGTATTAACTGACAGTCGTTCTGAAGTGGAGCACCGTGCAGGACAAGACGTTTACCTCCTGCTAATTGGGCAACTTTTGTACATTTTGGGGTCAGAGTGAGGGAAATGCTGTAAATTAAGAGGACTCTATGTATTTTGAAAGAGGAGACATTGAGGATTATAATAAATACCAATGTGATGTCTTACAAGCAAGCCAAACATCCGTAAGTCCAAATGTACACTTCACATTTCCATATCATTAAACTAAACATATATTAATGCTGTTTGCAGTGGACCACATTTCTGACTGAACTCATGACTCCATTCAATGAGCACCAACATTACGATCTGCTGAATTTCCTTGTGGAACCCTAACACTAACATCGTATTTTATCATTTAGCTTGTCATACTGGCAATGGAACAAGCTTTTAAATAAAGCCCACCTGACGCAGATTGTGATTTATCATGGGGTGTTTTTGAATTGCGTAAACAGTTGTTGTGTAAAGGCGGGGATACGGGGCTGTGTTCCAAACAAAACAAATACAAGTATGCTTGTTCTAGTTCCTCAACAGACCAGATAGGAGAGAAGAAAAAAATACACCTTGTACTTCTTTGAGTCATAAAAGTGCAATGAAGTCACTTAGGAACCATGCACATTTTGGAGAGGTGTATTGCCACTTCGAAACACCAGTTAGACCTCTCACTCAAACTCTTGTAATTGTTTTATGTTGCGTTGCATCTAACCCAATTTCCAATAATATTCTTATGTTACTGAATAAATCCAGTGTATTTTCAGACTTATAAAAGTACAGTAAATGTAAATAGCACATCAAATCAACAGAGTAATCTCACTGGGAACATGTCAACGTCTACACCACGTTGGTTCATAGTAATTTCATTGAAATGATGTGGAAACAAGATTGATTCAACCAGTGTGCCCCCAGTAGGATGTTAGGATTCAGTCTTGTGTCAGGTGAACTGTTAAATCCTCACCTTTAGTCTAAGAAATAATTTTTCCATAACATTTCAATTTAGCCCTTTCCATATAGGCCAATTTCCACGAGTATAAAGGGTTAAGGTCAATGACATCGTGAACTCTACAGTACCTTCCACTAGGACATTTTAGACAAAAACCTGGTTGCCTCTACCAGAACCTAAAACGAGTGTTTTAGTTATTATACCAAATATTAAGAACACATTAAGACAGTTGTGGGAAGCATTGTTGTCAACATGGGCCAGCATCCCTGTGGAACACTTGACACCTTGTAGAGACAATCACCTGACGAATTGAGGCTGTTCTGAGGACATAAGGACAACTATAGAAGATGTCAATCTGAGCCTGCAAGTTGACACAGTATGAATATATGTGTTTAATGTTGTCTTCTACAGCTCTTCCACATGGGGAGGAAGATGAGGCATCAGGTGTTGGTGAGTATGCCGGAATTATTTTATGCTCGGAAAGATGTTTTTAGGAATTCACAGGGAAAGCCAACAAAGTCACAGAAATCCAAATCCAATTTAATTATACTGTCATAATTAATCATTATTAACATATAACAAACAGATTATTGTTGGATAAGGTAGTCAAAGCAGACCTCAACTTGGTACAAATTCATGGAAACAGATCACGCTACAACAGGAATTATGCAAATATATAATTTATTCACTCGGTTCTTACAATGTTGTTATCATTACAGTTTCAATAAAAGGAAGAAAGCATAAATGGGAAGCAACATGAAGGATGTAGCTTCTGTAGATCACAAAGTAAGGAGCTTAATGAATACAATGTCTTAATGTGCTTAAGTCACAGCTAGGTTAGAAGCACCCTTCAAATGACTGGATTTGGATATTTCAGCCACACCTGTTGCTGACAGGTGAATAGAATCGAGCACACAGCTATGCAATCAGTTCCTTGGGCTCCTGAGTGGCGCAGCGGTCTAAGGTGCTGCATCTCAGTGCAAGAGGCGTCACTGTAGTCCCTGGATCGAATCCAGGCTGCATCACATCCAGCTGTGATTGGGAGTCCCATAGGGTGGCACACAATTGGGCCAGAATTGTCCAAGTTTGACCGGGATAGTCCGTCATTGTAAATAATAATTTGTTCTTAACTGACTTGCTTAGTTAAAAATTGGCAGTAGAATGGCCTGTACTGAGGAGCTCAGTGACTTTCAATGTCATAGGATGCCACCTTTCCTACCAGTCAGTTCATCACATTTCTGCCCTGCTAGAGCAGCCCAGTCAACGGTAATTGTGAAGTGCTGAAGCGCGTAGTGTGTAAAAATGGCCTGTCCTTGGATGCAACACTCACTACAGAGTTCCAAACTTCCTCTGGAAGCAATGTCGGCACAAGGGCTGTTTGTCGTTTTGGCAAGTCGGTTAGGAAGTCTACTTTGTGCATGACACAATCATTTTTTCCAACAACTGTTTACAGACAGAGTATTTCACTTATGAATCACTGTATCACAATTCCAGTGGGTCAAAGGTTTACATACACTAAATTGACTGTGCCTTTAAAGAGCTTGGAAAATACAAAAAAATGATGTAATGGCTTTAGAAGATTCTGATAGGCTAATTGACATAATTTGAGTCAATTGGAGGTGTACCTGTGGATGTATTGCAAGGCCTACCTTCAAACTCAGTGCCTCTTTGCTTGACATCATGGGAAAATCAAATGAAATCAGCCAAGACCTCAGAAAAAAATTTGTAGACCTCCACAAGTCTGATTCATCCTTGGGAGCAATTTCCAAATGCCTGAAGGTCCCACGTTCATCTGTACAAACAATAGTACGCTAGTTTAAACACTGTGGGACCGCACAGCCGTCATACCGCTCAGGAAGGAGATGCGTTCTGTCTCCTAGGATGAGCGTACTTTGGTGTGAAAAGTGCAAATCAATCCCAGAACAACAGCAAAGGACCTTGTGAAGATGCTGGAGGAAGCCGGTACAAAAGTATCTATATCCACAGTAAAACGAGTCCTATATCGACATAACATGACAGGCCGCTCAGCAAGGAAGAGGCCACTGTTCCAAAACCTCAATAAAAAAGCCAGACTACAGTTTGCAACTGCACATGGGGACAAAGATTGTACTTTTTGGAGAAATGTCCTCTGTTCTGATGAAACAAAAGTAGAACTGTTTGGCCATAATGACCACCGTTATGTTTGGAGGAAAAGGAGGAGGCTTGCAAGCCGAAGAACACCATCCCAACCGTGAAGCACGGGGGTGGCAGCATCATGTTGCCGGGGTGCTTTACTGCAGGAGGGACAGGTGCACTTCACAAAATAGATGTTGTCAGGGAGGGAAAACTACGTGGATACTTTGAAGAAACATTTCAAGACATCAGTCAGGGAGTTAAAGCTTGGTCGCAAATGGGTCTTCCAAATGGACAATGACCGCAAGCATACTTGGGGTGGCAGGCAGCCTAGTGGTTAGGGTGTTGAACTAGTAACCAAAAGTTTGCAAGATCGAATCCCTGAGCTGACAAGGTAAAAAATATGTCATTCTGCCCCTGAACAAGGCAGTTAACCTGCTCTTCCTAGGCCATCATTAAAAATAAGAATTTGCTCTTAAACTGACTTGCCTTGTTAAATAAAGGTAAAGTAAAAAACACTTCCAAAGTGTGTCAAATGATTTAAGGACAACAAGGTATTGGAGTGGCCATCACAAAGCCCTCACCTCAATCCCATAGAACATTTGTGGGCAGAACTGAAAAAGCGTGTGTGAGCAAGGAGGCCTACAAACCTGACTCAGTTACACCAGCTCTGTCAGGAGGAATGGGCCAAAATTCACCCAACTTATTGTGGGAAGCTTGTGGAAGGCTATCCGAAATGTTTGACCAAAGATAAACAATTTAAAGGCAATGCTACCGAATACTAATTGAGTGTATGTAAACTTCTGACCCACTGGGAATGTGATGAAAGAAATAAAAGATGAATAAAATCATTCTCTCTACTACTATTCTAACTGTGCACATTCTTAAAATAAAGTGGTGATCCTAACTGACCTAAGACAGGGAAGTTTTTACTAGGATTATTAATTATTATTATAGAATTATCTCCCCCTCCTGTTTGCACTGACCATTGAACCGTTTGCAGAAAGAATTAGACAGGACTCAAATGTAACAGGTATCAGTATGGATAAACATGAATATAAACTAAACTTATTTGCAGATGATCTCCTGATATACCAGACTAATATTGAAAAGTCAATGCCCACTTTACTAAAAATATTTTTTTTAGTCCCACTAAATCCAAACCAGATGGGATGGCGTATCGCTGCAGAATGCTGTGGTAGCCATGCTTGTTAAGTGTGTAATTTGGAAAGTGTTACTAGTTTGTTATTTTTTGATGTGTGAACCCTTTCTTCACCTCTGCTCAGGGACTCAGGCATCTGAACAGAGATACCAAACTAACTTTAAAACAAACTTTGAAAATAACTTGAAACAGTGGTGGCTCTACCATTAGGGTGTTAGGGGCGGAGCCCCACTAGATTTAATCAATGAAATGTTATATATAATTAATTTAAAAAATAGTTTCCCCAAAATATTTGTATATTTATTTCCCCAAAAACGTTTCCTAAAAGTATGGGAGAAATTAAGTTTAAACTTCTCCTACACTATTGTCATCAATTATTAATAAATTACGGTAAGATATTATCAATGAACATTGGTGAAAAAGAAAGTTATCAACTACAGTAAGATATTTTATTTTATTTTTATTTCACCTTTATTTAAACAGGTAGGCAAGTTGAGAACAAGTTCTCATTTACAATTGCGACCTGGCCAAGATAAAGCTAAGCAGTTCGACACATACAACGACACAGAGTTACACATGGAGTAAAACAAACATACAGTCAAAAATACAGTTTAAACAAGTCTATATACGATGTGAGCAAATGAGGTGAGAAGGGAGGTAAAGGCAAAAAAAAAGGCCATGGTGGCAAAGTAAATACAATATAGCAAGTAAAACACTGGAATTGAAGATTTGCAGTGGAAGAATGTGCAAAGTAGGAATAAAAATAATGGGGTGCAAAGGAGAAAAATAAATAAATAAAATAAATACAGTAGGGAAGGAGGTAGTTGTTTGGGCTAAATTATAGGTGGGCTATGTACAGGTGCAGTAATCTGTGAGCTGCTCTGACAGATGGTGCTTAAAGCTAGTGAGGGAGATAAGTGTTTCCAGTTTCAGAGATTTTTGTAGTTCGTTCCAGTCATTGGCAGCAGAGAACTGGAAGGAGAGGCGGCCAAAGAAATAATTGGTTTTGGGGGCGACCAGAGAGATATACCTGCTGGAGCGCGTGCTACAGGTGGGTGATGCTATGGTCACCAGCGAGCTGAGATAAGGGGGGACTTTACCTAGCAGGGTCTTGTAGATGACATGGAGCCAGTGGGTTTGGCGACGAGTATGAAGCGAGAGCCAGCCAACGAGAGCATACAGGTCGCAATGGTGGGTAGTATATGGGGCTTTGGTGACAAAACGGATTGCACTGTGATGGACTGCATCCAATTTGTTGAGTAGGGTATTGGAGGCTATTTTGTAAATGACATCGCCGAAGTCGAGGACTGGTAGGATGGTCAGTTTTACAAGGGTATGTTTGGCAGCATGAGTGAAGGATGCTTTGTTGCGAAATAGGAAGCCAATTCTAGATTTAACTTTGGATTGGAGATGTTTGATGTGGGTCTGGAAGGAGAGTTTACAGTCTAACCAGACACCTAAGTATTTGTAGTTGTCCACATATTCTAAGTCAGAGCCGTCCAGAGTAGTAATGTTGGACAGGCGGGCAGGCGCAGGCAGCGATCGGTTGAAGAGCATGCATTTAGTTTTACATGTATTTAAGAGCAATTGGAGGCCATGGAAGGAGAGTTGTATGGCATTGATGCTTTCCTGGAGGGTTGTTAACACAGTGTCCAAAGAAGGGCCAGAAGTATACAGAATGATGTCGTCTGCGTAGAGGTGGATCAGAGACTCACCAGCAGCAAGAACGACATCATTGATGTATACAGAGAAGAGAGTCGGTCCAAGAATTGAACTCTGTGGCACCCCCATAGAGACTGCCAGAGGTCCGGACAGCAGACCCTCTGATTTGACACACTGTCAGAGAAGTAGTTGGTGAACTAGGCGAGGCAATCATTTGAGAAACCAAGGCTGTCAAGTCTGCCAATGAGGATGTGGTGATTGACAGAGTCGAAAGCATTGGCTAGATCAATGAATACGGCTGCACAGTAATGTTTCTTATCGATGGCGGTTAAGATATCGTTTAGGACTTTGAGCGTGGCTGAGGTGCACCCATGACCAGCTCTGAAACCAGATTGCATAGCAGTATGGTGAGATTCGAAATGGTCGCTGATCTGTTTGTTGACTTGGCTTTCGAAGACCTTAGAAAGGCAGGGTAGGATAGATATAGGTCTGTAGCAGTTTGGGTCAAGAGTGTCCCCCCCTTTGAAGAGGGGGATGACCGCAGCTGCTTTCCAATCTTTGGGAATCTCAGACGACACGAAAGAGAGGTTGAACAGGCTAGTAATAGGGGTGGCAACAATTTCGGCAGATCATTTTAAAAAGAAAGGGTCCAGATTGTCTAGCCCGGCTGATTTGTAGGGGACCAGATTTTGCAGCTCTTTCAGAACATCAGCTGACTGGATTTGGGAGAAGGAGAAATGGGGAAGGCTTGGGCGAGTTGCTGTGGGGGGTGCAGTGCTATTGACCGGGGTAGGGGTAGCCAGGTGGAAAGCATGGCCAGCCGTAGAAAAATGCTTATTGAAATTCTCAATTATAGTGGATTTATCAGTGGTGACAGTGTTTCCTATCTTCAGTGCAGTGGGCAGCTGGGAGGAGGTGTTCTTATTCTCCATGGACTTTACAGTGTCCCAGAACTTTTTTGAGTTAGTGTTGCAGGAAGCAAATTTCTGCTTGAAAAAGCTAGCCTTGGCTTTTCTAACTGCCTGTGTATGATGTTTCTAGCTTCCCTGAACAGCTGCATATCACGGGGGCTGTTCGATGCTAATCCAGAACGCCATAGGATGTTTTTGTGTTGGTTATTGGCAGTCAGGTCTGGGGAGAACCAAGGGCTATATCTGTTCCTGGTTCTACATTTCTTGAATGGGGCATGCTTATTTAAGATGGTTAGGAAGGCATTTAAAAAAAATTACCAGGCATCCTCTACTGACGGGATGAGATCAATATCCTTCCAGGATACCCGGCTAGGTCGATTAGAAAGGCCTGCTCGCTGAAGTGTCTCAGGGAGCGTTTGACAGTGATGAGTGGAGGTTGTTTGACCTCTGACCCATTACGGATGCAGGCAATGAGGCAGTGATCGCTGAGATCTTGGTTGAAGACAGTAGAGGTGTATTTAGAGGGCAAGTTGGTTAGGATGATATCTATGAGGGTGCCCGTGTTTAAGGATTTGGGGTTGTACCTGGTAGGTTCCTTGATCATTTTTGTCAGATTGAGGGCATCAAGCTTAGATTGTAGGATGGCTGGGGTGTTAAGCATGTTCCAGTTTAGGTCGCCTAGCAGCACGAGCTCTGAAGATAGATGGGGGGCAATCAGTTCACATATGGTGTCCAGAGCACAGCTGGGGGCAGAGGGTGGTCTATAGCAGGCGGCAACGGTGAGAGACTTGTTTTTAGAGAGGTGGTGTTTTAAAAGTAGAAGTTCAAATTGTTTGGGTACAGACTTGGATAGTAGGACAGAACTCTGCAGGCTTTTTATCTATATTAGAAATTAACATTTGGGAAATATAATGTTTTCAACTACAGTACGATATTATTAATGAACATTTGGGAAATATAATGTTTTCAACTACATTAAGATATTACGCTCTCACTTGCCAGGCCCTGAACTTGGACGCATAGGTTTACATTGAAACCTAGCAGCCACTGTAGGAAAGTTCAGTGTCGAAGAAGAAGACGGTTTGTTATAAACCCACTCAGATTATTACATTTTATTGAAAGGGAGTTGGGTCAGCAGGAAGTTAGAGAGAGAGAAATGACAGCTGGTGAGTACGTTCTGTCTCATTTGATTGCTGAGTGTAACACCAAGCATGCTGAAATTAATAAATGTTGATAAACATTCAGCAATAGCTAAGTTGATTTTGGTCAAATTAAGCCGTTTACCTTTGACGCTATAGAGATAGCTAGCTAGCTACCTGCTTCTTACTCGATATCAAAAAACTTGAATTCAGGAAGCCAGATATTATTGGCTTATTGTCTGATAGATGCAGTGTCACAATTTGGACACATTCCTCTGCACAGGTGTTGCTGACACATGTCAGATCTTACAATATGTATCAGCTAACAATACTATCAGCTAACAATACTATCATATAACAATACGCTCAGTTAACAATACTATCATCTAACAATGCTATCATCTAACAATACTCTTATCTACAGTGGGGCAAAAAAGTATTTAGTCAGCCACCAATTGTGCAAGTTCTCTCACTTAAAAAGATGAGATAGGCCTGTAATTTTCATCATAGGTACACTTCAACTATGACAGACAAAATGAGAAAAAAAATCCAGAAAATCACATTGTAGCATTTTAAATGAATTTATTTGCAAATTATGGTGGAAAATAAGTATTTGGTCACCTACAAACAAGCAAGTTTTCTTGCTCTCACAGACCTGTAACGTCTTCTTTAAGAGGCTCCTCTGTCCTCCACTCGTTACCTGTATTAATGGCACCTGTTTGATCTTGTTATCAGTATAAAAGACACCTGTTCACAACCTCAAACAGTCACACTCCACTATGGCCAAGACCAAAGAGCTGTCAAAGGACACCAGAAACAAAATTGTAGACCTGCACCAGGCTGGGAAGACTGAATCTGCAATAGGTAAGCAGCTTGGTTTGAAGAAATCAACTCTGGGAGCAATTATTAGGAAATGGAATACATACAAGACCACTGATAATCTCCCTCGATCTGGGGCTCCATGCAAGATCTCACCCTGTGGGGTCAAAATGATCACAAGAACGGTGAGCAAAAATCCCAGAACCACACAGGGGGACCTAGTGAATGACCTGCAGAGAGCTGGGACCAAAGTAACAAAGCCTACCATCAGTAACACACTACGCCGCCAGGGACTCAAATCCTGCAGTGTCAGACGTGTCCCCCTGCTTAAGCCAGTACATGTCCAGGCCCGTCTGAAGTTTGCTAGAGAGCATTTGGATGATCCAGAAGAAGATTGGGAGAATGTCATATTCGTCAGATGAAACCAAAATATAACTTTTTGTTAAAAACTCAACTCGTCGTGTTTGGAGGACAAAGAATGCTGAGTTGCATCCAAAGAACACCATACCTACTGTGAAGCATGGGGGTGGAAACATCATGCTTTGGGGTTGTTTTTCTGCAAAGGGACCAGGACGATTGTTCCGTGTAAAGGAAAGAATGAATGGGGCCATGTATCATGAGATTTTGAGTGAAAACCTCCTTCCATCAGCAAGGGCATTGAAGATGAAACGTGGCTGGGTCTTTCAGCATGACAGTGATCCAAACACACCGCCCGGGCAACGAAGGAGTGGCTTCGTAAGAAGCATTTCAAGGTCCTGGAATGGCCTAGCCAGTCTCCAGATCTTAACCCCATAGAAAATCATTGGAGGGTGTTGAAAGTCCGTGTTGCCCAGCAACAGCCCCAAAACATCACTGCTCTAGAGGAGATCTGCATGGAGGAATGGGCCAAAATACCAGCAACAGTGTGTGAAAACCTTGTGAAGACTTACAGAAAACGTTTGACCTCTGTCATTGCCATTGTATAAAACAAAGTATTGAGATAAACTTTTGTTATTGACCAAAAATTTATTTTCCACCATAATTTGCAAATAAATTCATACAAAATCCTACAATGTGATTTTCTGAATTTTTTTCCCTCATTTTGTCTGTCATAGTTGCAGTGTACATATGATTAAAATTACAGGCCTCTCTCATCTTTTTAAGTGGGAGAACTTGCACAATTGGTGGCTGACTAAATACTTTTTTGCCCCACTGTAACTATACTGTCATCTAACAATACTCTCACCTAACACTACGCTCAGTTAACAATACTATCATCTAACAATGCTACCAACTAACAATACTATCATCTAACAATACGCTCAGTTAACAATAATATCATCTAACAATGCTATCAGCTAACAATACGCTCAGCTAGCAATACTCTCATCTGACAATACTCTCAGCTAACAATACCCTCAGCTAACAATACCCTCAGCTAACAATACTACCATCTAACAATACTATCAGCTAACAATACTATCAGCTAACAATACTGTCAGCTAAAGACATCATAGCCATCTGGTGCCGATGCCACAGTTGAGGACGTGGCACACAACCATTGGTTGATGAGTCTTAACAGGGGTACCTTATCCCCTCATTTTAATACACAATTGGTAATGTCTTATTCTCTTATCACATTTAAAGTACAGTAACCATCCTCAACTTCGTAGAAGGTGTTGTTTACATAGCTAGATAGTCTACTGGTGATAAGAACTGTCAGTCAAGGCTCCCCTCCCACTCAGTCTATTAGCTCCCTGTCCACTCAGCTTGTCCTTTCAGCCCTCTAGAGGACTAGTACCCAAAAGCCCATTTTAGCATGGGTAGTGCCATTGAGAACTTTCACAATTTTTAAGTAGTTAACTGGGTGGGACTTCCTATAGGTTAAGAAATGATCACATAATTCCATCCAGGTCGTCAGGAGGGATCAGCTAATGAATTATGCTTGTGAGCAAAAGTTCCATAACTTCAGGCGAGAGTAAATCCCCAACTTTGGCTTTATACCTGTTCAAACAACACACTCCTGGTGGCAGTGTGCACCCTTTCAGTTTGTTTACTAACTCATAGAAGTAGTAGAAGAAGAACATTGACAACTTCCTTATGGAGACGGCCTCAATGGCACTGCCTAGTTCAGGGGTGGGCAAACCTTTGTCTCAATGGCCACATTCAGCGTTTGAAACCAAGTTAAGGGCCTCATACTGCGTTTGAAACCAAGTGAAGGGCCACATACTGCGTTTGAAACCAAGTGAAGGGCCACATACTGCGTTTGAAACCAAGTGAAGGGCCACATACTGCGTTTGAAACCAAGTGAACGGCCACATACAGCGTTTGAAACCAAGTGAAGGGCCACATACTGTGTTTGAAGCCAAGTGAAGGGCCACATACTGCGTTTGAAACCAAGTGAAGGGCCACATACTGCGTTTGAAACCAAGTGAAGGGCCACATACTATATGCGTGACAAAACATATGAAGCCTTTGTTCAAGTTGACACACAACTAGTAGTGTACTGTAGGTGTACATATGCTGCTAACATTACAGAACAATTCTGTCACTGTATTTTCTCTACCTACAATCAGACTCACAGTCACAAAAAGTAAGTGCAAACTTTTGAAATATGAAAAACCATGTTTATATGACTGGAAACAGCAGATGTCTGATACAGACCATCTCCGTTCCTAAACTAAAATCTGAGTGACACAAATAAGAGCAAAAAGTATATAATTTGAGTTCATATTAAATGGGCTGTTTATGATTATGGAAGAGTTTTCATTTCACCTTCACCCTAAAAAAGGACATTGTGAGCCACATACAGAGCAAACTCAGAACAATATTTGCCTTCATGTTGATATGTAGATGGTCTATAACTCTTTATATTAAAGCAGATTACTGAACGGTTCTCAAATCATCTCAGTCCAAACAAAATACAATTTGAGCCATTGTAGTAAGTGTTCAGTGTCAAATGAATGGGGACAAGTGCATTGCTGGATAATTCTCTCTGTAATAACCATCACCATAATAATAATGAAATAATGTTGAAAACAGGCAAAGAAAACATAAGCCTGACTCTTGGTGATTTCAGTCTTAATGTGAGCCATGTTTCTGGTCACCTCTCTTGGAAAGGGCATCAAAGTCTGGTATCATTTCTGAAGTAGATATCCTCAGAACAGCTGACAAGTGGTGATTTGTTACATTTGACCTGTTAGGGGATTTGTTATAGTTCATGACTGAGAAAGTTTTCACACACATATGTGGCCCCGAATAAAAACAGCATCCTCTGTGCTTTTTCATGTTTGGAAACTTTGTTTCATTCAGTGAACCATAGAACTGGTCTATTGTTGCTGTTTTGTACTTCTCTTTTGAAGCACTGTCACATTGGATGGTGATGAGCTCCAATTCAGTCTCAATCATGGTGAAGTATGAGAAGCAGCGGGAAAACTCAGCATGCAGGTCGATCAAAGTGCTACTGTCTGTTTCAGTGAGGCACTGCGATGTGGGCGCACTCAGTGAGGCACTGCGATGTGGGCGCACTCAGTGAGGCACTGCGATGTGGGCGCACTCAGTGAGGCACTGCGATGTGGGCGCACTCAGTGAGGCACTGCGATGTGGGCGCACTCAGTGAGGCACTGCGATGTGGGCGCACTCAGTGAGGCACTGCGATGTGGGCGCACTCAGTGAGGCACTGCGATGTGGGCTCACTCAGTGAGGCACTGCGATGTGGGCGCACTCAGTGAGGCACTGCGATGTGGGCGCACTCAGTGAGGCACTGCGATGTGGGCGCACTCAGTGAGGCACTGCGATGTGGGCGCATCCAGTGAGGCACTGCGATGTGGGCGCACTCAGTGAGGCACTGCGATGTGGGCGCACTCAGTGAGGCACTGCGATGTGGGCGCGTTCAGTGAGGCACTGCGATGTGGGCGCGTTTAGTGAGGCACTGCGATGTGGGCGCGCTCAGTGAGGCACTGCGATGTGGCCGCACTCAGTGAGGCACTGCGATGTGGGCGCACTCAGCGATGTGGGCGTATCCAGTGAGGCACTGCGATGTGGGCGCACTCAGTGAGGCACTGCGATGTGGGCGCACTCAGCGATGTGGGCGCATCCAGTGAGGCACTGCGATGTGGGCGCACTCAGTGAGGCACTGCGATGTGGGCGCGCTCAGTGAGGCACTGCGATGTGGGCGCGCTCAGTGAGGCACTGCGATGTGGGCGCACTCAGTGAGGCACTGCGATGTGGGCGCTTTCAGTGAGGCACTGCGATGTGGGCGCGTTCAGTGCGGCACTGCGATGTGGGCGCGTTCAGTGAGGCACTGCGATGTGGGCGCGCTCAGTGAGGCACTGCGATGTGGGCGCGTTCAGTGAGGCACTGCGATGTGGGCTCACTCAGTGAGGCACTGCGATGTGGGCGCACTCAGTGAGGCACTGCGATGTGGGCGCGTTCAGTCAGGCACTGCGATGTGGGCGCGTTCAGTGCGGCACTGCGATGTGGGCGCGTTCAGTGAGGCACTGCGATGTGGGCGCGTTCAGTGAGGCACTGCGATGTGGGCGCACTCAGTGAGGCACTGCGATGTGGGCGCACTCAGTGAGGCACTGCGATGTGGGCGCACTCAGTGAGGCACTGCGATGTGGGCGCACTCAGTGAGGCACTGCGATGTGGGCGAGTTATGTGCGGCCAGTGTCAGAAAATTAGCTAGAGACCGACTGCTCAGGACTATTCCTTGGGGATGTTTTGTTGTCATGTACTTTATACTATCAGCTGTTTTCTATTCCTTGGGGATGTTTTGTTGTCATGTACTGTGTACTATCAGCTGTTTTCTATTCCTTGGGGATGTTTTGTTGTCATGTACTGTTTACTATCAGCTGTTTTCTATTCCTTGGGGATGTTTTGTTGTCATGTACTTTATACTATCAGCTGTTTTCTATTCCTTGGGGATGTTTTGTTGTCATGTACTGTGTACTATCAGCTGTTTTCTATTCCTTGGGGATGTTTTGTTGTCATGTACTGTTTACTATCAGCTGTTTTCTATTCCTTGGGGATGTTTTGTTGTCATGTACTTTATACTATCAGCTGTTTTCTATTCCTTGGGGATGTTTTGTTGTCATGTACTGTTTACTATCAGCTGTTTTCTATTCCTTGGGGAGTATGTTTTGTTGTCATGTACTGTTTACTATCAGCTGTTTTCTATTCCTTGGGGATTGTGTTTTGTTGTCATGTACTGTTTACTATCAGCTGTTTTCTATTCCTTGGGGAGTATGTTTTGTTGTCATGTACTTTATACTATCAGCTGTTTTCTATTCCTTGGGGAGTATGTTTTGTTGTCATGTACTGTTTACTATCAGCTGTTTTCTATTCCTTGGGGAGTATGTTTTGTTGTCATGTACTGTTTACTATCAGCTGTTTTCTATTCCTTGGGGAGTATGTTTTGTTGTCATGTACTGTTTACTATCAGCTGTTTTCTATTCCTTGGGGAGTATGTTTTGTTGTCATGTACTGTTTACTATCAGCTGTTTTCCTTTAGATGTTTCTATCTTAGTAGCTTAGTTGAGATTTAATTGATGTTAGTGTTTATTCAGTGTTTGTAATTTCCATGATAATACACAATACTTGAACAAAACTAAATTATGATTAACAACAACATTTCCCTTTATCAAATTTCTTTGGCTTGATTTATTTGGCTTGATTGGCTTGTTTTATTTGTCTCAGTCTCCACTCAATAGCCCAACCATCAACCACATAGTAAACATAGCCATACAGGTATTACATGGAATCACTCAATAGCCCAACCATCAACCACATAGTAAAACTAGCCATGCAGGTATTACATGGAATCACCAATCACCTAGAACACAGCATATACATATTTTCTGTAGTGCAATCATCCTCTTGATAATTATTTTCACTAACTGTTATAATTTTAAAGACAATTTTAAAACCTGTGTGTTTCAACAGATTCAGGGCTGCACTCTGACCTAAGGATAGTTCTGGTGGGGAAGACTGGAGCAGGGAAGAGTGCAACAGGAAACACCATCCTGGGGAAGGAAGATGCGTTTAAAGCAGAGGCGTCTCCAGTGTCTGTCACTGCAGAGACTAAGAAGAAGAGAGGAAAGGTGGATGAGAGGAAGATTGACATCATCGACACCCCAGGGCTCTTTGACACATCAGTGGATGCAGTGAAGATGAAGGGAGAAATAGACAAGTGTATTGAGATGTCAGTCCCAGGACCTCACGCCTTTCTGCTGGTGATCAGACTGGGGAGGTTCACAGAAGAGGAGAGGAAGACTGTGAAGTGGATCCAGGAGAACTTTGGAGCAGAAGCCTCAAAATACACCATGGTGCTGTTCACTGGAGAAGATCAGCTGGGGAGGAAAACAGCTGAGGACTTTGTGAAGGAGAGTGAAGAGCTCCAGGCTCTCATCGCTCAATGTGGCGGCAGATACCACTTTTTCAATAACGCTAAGAGAGTTGACACCACTCAGGTCCCAAAGCTGCTGAGGAAGATAGATGAGATGGTGGAGGAGAATGAAGAAAAATACTACACCCATGAGATGTTCGAGAAGGCCCAAGAAATACTGGACTGGGAAAATACTACGGTTGTGAAATTAGTAAAATTGTGGCCTGTACCTTTAAAAATAGTGACAACACCATTATGGATCCTTTTTGTTCTGAATCAGAAAAAAAAAAGAATTGGAATGAAAAAAAAAGGTCTCTGATCTTATATGGGGAACAGATAAGATCAGGGATGAGATCAGAGAAAGGGCAGATTTATCGAATCAAGAAAATATAGTGGACTCAGGAGCAAATACAGGTTCTGATGTTCTTGTTTCAACTCCAGCCACCACTGCTACCCCTATCCTAGCCACTCCTACCCCAGCCAGCCCTATCCCAACCTCCTCTATTCCGGCCACCCCTATCCCAGCCGCCACCATGTCATCCACCTTTACAATCACCATTCCACCACTTGCAAATGCATCTCTCTATCTGATAGTGGGTGCTGTTGTAGTGTGCATATTTGCAGTATTTGTAGGTCTATCTTTGATGGGTTAGAAGTAACAATAGATACAGTGCATTCGGAAAGTATTCAGACCGCTTCTCTTGTTCCACATTTTGTTACGTTACAGCCAGTTTCTAATATGGATTAAAAAAACAATTTCCCTCTTCAATATACACACAATGCCCCATAAAGACAAAACGAAAACAGGTTTTTAGAAATGTTTGCAAATGTATGAAACGTAAAAAACAAAAATACCTTATTTACATAAGTATTCAGACCTTTTGCTATGAGTCTCAAAATTGAGTTCAGGTGGATCTTGTTTTCATTTATCGTCCTTGAGATGTTTCTACAACTTGATTGGAGTCCACCTGTGGTAAATTCAATTGATTGGACATTATTTGGAAAGGCACACATCTGTCTATATAAGGTCCCACAGTTGACAGTGCATGTCAGAGCAAAAACCAAGCTATGAGGTTGAAGGAATTGTCCGTAGAGCTCAGAGTCAGGATTGTGTCGAGGCACAGATCTGGGGAAGGGTACCAAAACATTTCAGCAGCATTGAAGGTCCCCAAATACACAGTGGCCTCCATCATTCTTAATGGAAGAAGTTTGGAACCACCAAGACACTTCATAGAGCTGGCCGCTCTTCCAAACTGAGCAATCAGGGGAGAAGGGCCTTGGTGAGGGAGGTGACCAAGAACCCGATGGTCACTCTGACAGAGCTCCTCTGTGGAAATGGGAGATTCTTCCAGAAGGACACTCCATCGATCAGGCCTTTATGGTAGAGTGGCCAGATGGACACCACTCCTCAGTAAAAGGCAAACATTTATGTTAACATACAATATATTCCTCTTATAATTCTAGCAGTGACTTTCTCATCAGATCAGTATCTCAATGCATTCTTAGTCTAAATTACTGTACATTATAAAGTGTGTAGACCTCCACAATCAACCTGATACCCCAACATATACAATTTTAGACAAGTCTAAATCAATGATGGGTACAGTTGACCAACCCCCCCTTCAGGCACTCATTCTTCTGGCGTCTCTTCATTGTCTTCTTCAGATAGCTTCACAGTTCAAAGTGGACGGCCCATGATAATGTCCCAATTCCAATGTCTCACTTGGACCGCCACCACCTTATATATTTTCCATTTGCTAACCAGTATACCAGCAACATGAGAGAAGTTTGGAACGGATCTCTCTCCATGCTCACTCCACGTGGACTCCTGTCACAATGTTGAGAGAAAAGGCAGTTGATACCTTCAACTGGATACTGTGTGGGTTGCTGGCTCTGACTCAGGTCTCATGGTAGAAGTGGTGAAGGACAGGGCCATAGTGAACGCCATTGTTGCCATTACTTCAGCCGGTTAGAGGGGGTTTGAGGCTCACACTGTTCTAGGCCAAATTATCCCTGCCATGCATCTAGATACCACCTGGGGTCCCTATCGCCATAACCAGAACAACAGTTTAGGGCATTTCTGATTCAAACAGATCAGATGATACAGTGTCCCTTTTAAGTGGAATAAACACCTTCTAGAAAAAAAAACATCTTAGCGCCCCTTTCAAGTAATCCTATCTTTCCAACCTGTTGCATTCATTTAGTCAAAATATAAAACCTGTTGTTTAACAAATCTTGGACCTTTAAAAACGTTGGTGTGGTCTTATCAGCTTAATATTCAGTACTAAAACATGTACTTGGATCTACTTTAACTTGAAACACTGTTCCACATAATGGAAACCAATTATCGTTTTAGATTACATTACCTTCTTGCTTAAATCACTGGTGGAGTTGTAAAAATCATCGCCCATTCTTCTGCACCAAATGTCCCACTGTGTATACTTACTCGAGCCTAGCGGGCACCACTCGCTTTCACCCACAGACTAAAACGTTTCATTATTAGAGTCTATTCAAAAACCACTAATAACATATTCCCATTCACATACTGTCAACAATCATTACATTTTAAGTTATCAATTGTGATCATGTTCACAGTTCTAAATTAGTCCTTCAATTTCAACTAAGCAAGCTGCTAAATCATTTAGTTGACATCTTAAAGCAAACTGGCTGCTGTATCTAGCTAAGCAAATGTTGGTATAATTGAATTATTGTTTAGTCATTATTCATAAAATTCCTAACAGCAAACCATAGCAATAGTTGAGTTACAATCAGAAACCCAGATTTTAGTAACATAGACCCTATGCCTATAGAAATACCAAGTCAAAATGACAAATCCTGCAAATATACCAATTATAATGTTCTGTAGTTTTAACATCTGGCCCATAATAACGACACAATTACCAGAAAATAGCCTTAAAGTTCATCCAAGTGTTTCTTTGCAAAGATTTCACATGTGCAAATGGGATTTAGCAGTCAACGAGTTGAATTGACATTCATTGGTTTGGAAACAGATCTGCCGAGTTTAATAAAAGTGGATGTCTTTTCCTTTTCTCCTCAAAGATTATTATTTTGATGGAAAACATCATTTGGCTTCTTACGTCATTCCAAGTTACGTCTATATTCTGTGTTAATTCGCTCTAACTTGATGGGAAAAGGGTTTATTTGATAAACACATTTTCCTCTCTTGCTGCGGGAATAAATAAACACATTTTCCTCTCTTGCTGCGGGAATAAATAAACACATTTTCAGGCTTCATGGGCAGGCTTTCTTTCCCCGACATGTATAACCAGGACAGAGAAAATACCATAAGCGTTTATATGTGTTTTAG
This sequence comes from Oncorhynchus nerka, assembly GCF_034236695.1. Lineage (NCBI taxonomy): Eukaryota > Metazoa > Chordata > Actinopteri > Salmoniformes > Salmonidae > Oncorhynchus > Oncorhynchus nerka. Next base: position 15,720,771 of record NC_088410.1, read on the forward strand.
TTAGGGTACCTAAACTGGATATACGCCAATCTTTTTCATAATATATTTCCCAGACCTTTTCAGACAGTCGTAGAATGTAAAACCTTATTTTTATTGAATGATTCATAAAGGGACCACACTGAATATTTTCACACCCCTCACGTAGGTCTAAGTATGGATGTTCAAGTTCTATATTAATATAATTTCCTTGCCTTGTTACTTTATCAAATCTCTAGTAATCAATTATACCCACATACAATTTCTCGTGTGTTCATATCTTCACAGAATCTCCATGTAACAATTTTCAATGAAGTTATTATGTACATTTCTATATCTTATTATCCATATTTCTGATGATCCAAATTTCAATATTTTATTACCCAAACTCAAGGTTAACACTTATTTCCACACTCACACAACTCTCATACCACATTCACACAGTACTGTTCCCAAACATACTCAATCAATATGTGTTCTTACTTCTATGAGTTTCCACTTCAGGACTAGTTCCTGCAATTACGTCATTTGCACAGTTGCATCTTACCATACAAACCCAGGGCATTATAATACATTTCACCCCTCTCCTTACAACGACAGTACGTTCACGACTCCGTGTTTTCTCCTCTTAGGACAGTATCATCAGAACTTCCTTGTTATTCTAACACATTTTTCAGAATCTCATAACCTGAAAGCAGAGGTACGTTCATGACTACATGTCTATTTTCTCAGGACACTACGAACACGATTTCCTTTCTATTATGACGATTTCTTCCCTCACACAAATCTTATCATCGTAAGCACGGCAGTACGGTCAGGTCTTCTACTCTAGGGCAGTACGGTCAGGTCTTCTACTCTAGGGCAGTACGGTCAGGTCTTCTACTCTAGGGCAGTACGGTCAGGTCTTTTACTCTAGGGCAGTACGGTCAGGTCTTTTACTCTAGGGCAGTACGGTCAGGTCTTTTACTCTAGGGTAGTACGGTCAGGTCTTCTACTCTAGGGCAGTACGGTCAGGTCTTCTACTCTAGGGCAGTACGGTCACGACTCCCTCTTTATTATGACAATACCATCAGGATAACATAATCTCTAAAACGTCAGAACGGTCACGACTGTTACGGTTTTCTACTATATCCTCCTCTGACGAAGAGGTGTAGCAAGGATCGGACCAAAATGCAGCGTGGTATTCTTGAAACATGTTTAATTACGAAGGAAAAACGAACAATACAAAAACAAGAAACGTAACGCGAAAACCTAAACAGCCTATCTTGTGCAAACAAACACAGAGACATGAACAATCACCCACGAAACACTCAAAGAATATGGCTGCCTAAATATGGTTCCCAATCAGAGACAACGATAAACACCTGCCTCTGATTGAGAACCACTCTAGACAGCCATAGACTTACCTAGAATACCCCACTAAGCCACAATCCCAATACGTACGAAAAACCCCAAGACAAAACACACCACATACAAAACCCATGTCACACCCTGGCCTGACCAAAATAATAAAGAAAACACAAAATACTAAGACCAGGGCGTGACAACGACTCCCTCTTTATTATGACAATACCATCAGGATAACATCATCTCTAAAACGTCAGGACGGTCACGACTCCCTCTTTATTATGACAATACCATCAGGATAACATCATCTCTAAAACGTCAGGACGGTCACGACTCCCTCTTTATTATGACAATACCATCAGGATAACATCATCTCTAAAACGTCAGGACGGTCACGACTCCCTCTTTATTATGACAATACCATCAGGATAACATCATCTCTAAAACGTCAGGACGGTCACGACTCCCTCTTTATTATGACAATACCATCAGGATAACATCATCTCTAAAACGTCAGGACGGTCACGACTCCCTCTTTATTATGACAATACCATCAGGATAACATAATCTCTAAAACGTAAAGAAATGTTAGTCTCACCCTATTCGATTTGTCTTCGTTTGGGATCCTGTATCCGTTCGCCGGCCCCATCTGGAGGAGCCTGGGAGGGTTGCCTTGAATCACACCTAGAGTGATTCCCATGCACGGTTGACCCTGGTCCCCAGGAGTAGTCAGCAGACAGCGATAAGGATCCCATCCTCGTCACCTTGAATGTTGTGGAAAATTCTTTATTAAGTGAGAGAGACTTTGTTAAACCCCCCCCCCAGCTAAATTTCTCAGATGCAAAGACGATTAGAAACAAAGAGAGATTGGTTATACTCCTACAGGCTATCTTTATCTTTTTAGGTTACAAACACCAACTCATTCTAGGTTTTATCACCAAGCCATCATAAATACATTTTTAGAGGCCCAACTAAGCCCAACTAAGTCACACTCACACAGAAGAGAGAGTTCTCATCAAAGCAATTCGATCCACAAACAGTATTAAATCATAATCTTGTATTTTTCTACCAGGACAACGACTGTAAACACACAGCCAAGACAACGCAGGAGTGGCTTCAAGACAAGTCTCTGAATGTCATTAAGTGACCCAGTCAGAGCCTTGACTTGAACCCGATCTAAAGTTTTTGGAGAGACCTGAAAATAGCTGTGCAGTGACGCTCCCCATCCAACCTGACAGAGCTTGAGAGGATCTGCAGAGAGGAATGGGAGAAACTCCCCAAATACAGGTGTGCCAAGCTTGTAGCATCATACCCAAGAAGACTCCAGGCTGTGATCACTGCCAAAGGTGCTTCAACAAAATACTGAGTAAAGGGTCTGAATACTTATGATAATGTGATGTTTCAGTGTTTCTTTTTTATACATTTGAAAAAGAATCTACACAACTGTTTTTGCTTTGTCATGAAGAGGGCATTGTGTGTAGATTGATGAGGGGGAAAAAAACATTTAATCCATTTTAGAATACGGCTGTAACGTAACAAAATGTGGAAAAAGTCAAGGGGCATGAATAATTTATGAATGCCCTGTATATTTACAGTATATACAGGCTTAATGTTGATTAGTTAGAAGTACCAATAGATATATTTACAGTATATACAGGCTTAATGTTGATTAGTTAGAAGTACCAATAGATATATTTACAGTATATACAGGCTTAATGTTGATTAGTCAGAAGTACCAATAGATATACTTACAGTATATACAGGCTTAATGTTGATTAGTCAGAAGTACCAATAGATATATTTACAGTATATACAGGCTTAATATTGATTAGTTAGAAGTACCAATAGATATATTTACAGTATATACAGGCTTAATGTTGATTAGTTAGAAGTACCAATAGATATATTTACACTATATACAGGCTTAATGTTGATTAGATAGAAGTACCAATAGATATACTTACAGTATATACAGGCTTAATGTTGATTAGTTAGACGTACCAATAGATATATTTACAGTATATACAGGCTTAATGTTGATTAGTTAGAAGTACCAATAGATATATTTACAGTATATACAGGCTTAATGTTGATTAGTTAGAAGTACCAATAAATAGGGGAGGTTGAGAAATCCACTATAGATAATTTAGTGATGGAGTTGATTAGAGTACTGTAGCGAGAAATGTTATTGTGTACTGCATGTGGTCACTAGTAGAATGTTATAGTGTACTGCATGTGGTCTCTAGTAGAAATGTTATAGTGTACTGCATGTGGTCACTAGTTGTAACGTGTGGTAGTGGTAATGGTATAGTGTACTGTATGTAGTCTCTAGTAGTAATGTTATAGTGTACTGTGTGTGGTCTGTAGTAGTGATGTTATAGTGTACTATATGTGGTCTGTAGTAGAAATGTTATAGTGTACTGTATGTAGTCTCTAGTAGTAATGTTATAATGTACTGTATGGGGTAGAGGCTCATCAAAGAGAAGGACAATTTAAATAAAATTGAGCACACAGCCATGCAATCTCCATAGACAAGCTCAGTGATTTTCCATGTGGCACCGTCATAGGATGCATCCTTTCAAACAAGTCAGAGAGCAGGACAATTATAACTTGACCTTGGAAGATCAGCCATTTTGATTACCAGTATCTACATTCCAATGGGTTTATTCCAGCATGAAATTGTTTGTTTGTTTATGGGGAGTATTTTTTTTAAATTAATCAGTTCAACTTTATTTCACATATATACTTTTATTATGTCTTCAATAATTCTATGATAATAATCTATTTAAAAATAACATTCATTTACCAGTTAGCCATCTGTATGTTATGGTTGATTACTTAAGTACTGTTAATAAAAGTGTTTTAGATCAATGAAGCTGTTTTGATTTTAATATCTTTGATGATTTGAGGTGACAGTTGTATCTAGTGTTGTATGACGTTTCCATATTGTCAATAAAAATATAGTAAAATAAATGTATCTTGTTCTACACTTCATGTATATACTCTTTGTTTCTTGCTAAAGTCTGTTTGTTCAGGGAAGTGGAGGAAAGAACAGGAGACAGAATGAGTGGATATGAATATGAATATCCATATAGAAGTCAAGAAGTCAGGAAGAAGGAGATTTAAGGTGGTTTGTTGACAGCAACTGCAGTAGTTATTTTGGATGGTAGCAGCACCAGTAGTAGTTCAGAAGGTGGTACTGTAGCAGCTCCAGTAGTAGTTCAGAAGGTGGTACTGTAGCAGCACCAGTAGTAGTTCAGAAGGTGGTACTGTAGCAGCTCCAGTAGTAGTTCAGAAGGTGGTACTGTAGCAGCACAAGTAGTAGTTCAGAAGGTGGTACTGTAGCAGCACCAGTAGTAGTTCAGACGGTGGTACTGTAGCAGCTCCAGTAGTAGATCAGAAGGTGCTTGTGTAGCAGCTCCAGTAGTAGTTCAGAAGGTGGTACTGTAGCAGTACCAGTAGTAGTTCAGAAGTTGGTACTGTAGCAGTACCAGTAGTAGTTCAGAAGGTGGTACTGTAGCAGTACCAGTAGTAGATCAGAAGGTGGTACTGTAGCAGTACCAGTAGTAGTTCAGAAGGTGGTACTGTAGCAGTACCAGTAGTAGTTCAGAAGGTGGTACTGTAGCAGTACCAGTAGTAGTTCAGAAGGTGGTACTGTAGCAGTACCAGTAGTAGTTCAGAAGTTGGTACTGTAGCAGTACCAGTAGTAGTTCAGAAGGTGGTACTGTAGCAGTACCAGTAGTAGATCAGAAGGTGGTACTGTAGCAGTACCAGTAGTAGTTCAGAAGGTGGTACTGTAGCAGTACCAGTAGTAGTTCAGAAGGTGGTACTGTAGCAGTACCAGTAGTAGTTCAGAAGGTAGTACTGTAGCAGCACCAGTAGTAGTTCAGAAGGTGGTACTGTAGCAACACCAGTAGTAGTTCAGACGGTGGTAGCAGCACCAGAAGTAGATCAGAAGGTGGTACTGTAGCAGTACCAGTAGTAGTTCAGAAGGTGGTACTGTAGCAGCACCAGTAGTTGTTCAGACGGTGGTACTGTAGCAGTACCAGTAGTTGTTCAGACGGTGGTACTGTAGCAGTACCAGTAGTAGTTCAGAAGGTGGTACTGTAGCAGCACCAGTAGTAGTTCAGAAGGTGGTACTGTAGCAGCACCAGTAGTAGTTCAGAAGGTGGTACTGTAGCAGTACCAGTAGTAGATCAGAAGGTGGTACTGTAGCAGTACCAGTAGTAGTTCAGAAGGTGGTACTGTAGCAGTACCAGTAGTAGTTCAGAAGGTGGTACTGTAGCAGTACCAGTAGTAGTTCAGAAGGTGGTACTGTAGCAGCACCAGTAGTAGTTCAGAAGGTGGTACTGTAGCAACACCAGTAGTAGTTCAGACGGTGGTAGCAGCACCAGAAGTAGATCAGAAGGTGGTACTGTAGCAGTACCAATAGTTGTTCAGACGGTGGTACTGTAGCAGTACCAGTAGTAGTTCAGAAGGTGGTACTGTAGCAGCACCAGTAGTAGTTCAGAAGGTGGTACTGTAGCAGCACCAGTAGTAGTTCAGAAGGTGGTACTGTAGCAGCACCAGTAGTAGATCAGAAGGTGGTACTGTAGCAGCACCAGTAGTAGATCAGAAGGTGGTACTGTAGCAGCACCAGTAGTAGATCAGAAGGTGGTACTGTAGCAGTACCAGTAGTAGAAAAGAAGGTGGTACTGTAGCAGCACCAGTAGTAGATCAGAAGGTGGTACTGTAGCAGTACCAGTAGTAGAAAAGAAGGTGGTACTGTAGCAGATCCAATAGTAGTTCAGATGGTGGTACTGTAGCAGATCCAATAGTAGTTCAGAAGGTGGTATTGTAGCAGCACCAGTAGTAGTTCAGACGGTGGTACTGTAGCAGCACCAGTAGTAGATCAGAAGGTGGTACTGTAGCAGTGCTAGTAGTAGTTCAGAAGGTGGTACTGTAGCAGCACCAGTAGTAGTTCAGACGGTGGTAATGTAGTAGAACTAGTAGTAGTTCAGAAGGTGGTACTGTAGCAGCACTAGTAGTAGTTCAGACGGTGGTACTGTAGTAGAACTAGTAGTAGTTCAGAAGGTGGTACTGTAGCAGCACCAGTAGTAGTTCAGACGGTGGTAATGTAGCAGCACCAGTAGTAGTTCAGACGGTGGTACTGTAGCAACACCAGTAGTAGTTCAGACGGTGGTAGCAGCACCAGAAGTAGATCAAAAGGTGGTACTGTAGCAGTACCAGTAGTAGTTCAGAAGGTGGTACTGTAGCAGCACCAGTAGTTGTTCAGACGGTGGTACTGTAGCAGTACCAGTAGTTGTTCAGACGGTGGTACTGTAGCAGTACCAGTAGTAGTTCAGAAGGTGGTACTGTAGCAGCACCAGTAGTAGTTCAGAAGGTGGTACTGTAGCAGCACCAGTAGTAGATCAGAAGGTGGTACTGTAGCAGCACCAGTAGTAGTTCAGAAGGTGGTACTGTAGCAACACCAGTAGTAGTTCAGACGGTGGTAGCAGCACCAGAAGTAGATCAGAAGGTGGTACTGTAGCAGTACCAATAGTTGTTCAGACGGTGGTACTGTAGCAGTACCAGTAGTAGTTCAGAAGGTGGTACTGTAGCAGCACCAGTAGTAGTTCAGAAGGTGGTACTGTAGCAGCACCAGTAGTAGTTCAGAAGGTGGTACTGTAGCAGCACCAGTAGTAGATCAGAAGGTGGTACTGTAGCAGCACCAGTAGTAGATCAGAAGGTGGTACTGTAGCAGCACCAGTAGTAGATCAGAAGGTGGTACTGTAGCAGTACCAGTAGTAGAAAAGAAGGTGGTACTGTAGCAGCACCAGTAGTAGTTCAGAAGGTGGTACTGTAGCAGATCCAATAGTAGTTCAGATGGTGGTACTGTAGCAGATCCAATAGTAGTTCAGAAGGTGGTATTGTAGCAGCACCAGTAGTAGTTCAGACGGTGGTACTGTAGCAGCACCAGTAGTAGATCAGAAGGTGGTACTGTAGCAGTGCCAGTAGTAGTTCAGAAGGTGGTACTGTAGCAGCACCAGTAGTAGTTCAGACGGTGGTAATGTAGTAGAACTAGTAGTAGTTCAGAAGGTGGTACTGTAGCAGCACTAGTAGTAGTTCAGACGGTGGTACTGTAGTAGAACTAGTAGTAGTTCAGACGGTGGTAATGTAGTAGAACTAGTAGTAGTTCAGAAGGTGGTACTGTAGCAGCACCAGTAGTAGTTCAGACGGTGGTAATGTAGCAGCACCAGTAGTAGTTCAGACGGTGGTACTGTAGCAACACCAGTAGTAGTTCAGACGGTGGTAGCAGCACCAGAAGTAGATCAAAAGGTGGTACTGTAGCAGTACCAGTAGTAGTTCAGAAGGTGGTACTGTAGCAGCACCAGTAGTAGTTCAGAAGGTGGTACTGTAGCAGCACCAGTAGTAGTTCAGACGGTGGTACTGTAGCAGCACCAGTAGTAGTTCAAAAGGTGGTACTGTAGCAGTACCAGTAGTAGTTCAGACGATGGTACTGTAGCAGCACCAGTAGTAGTTCAGAAGGTGGTACTGTAGCAGCACCAGTAGTAGGTCTGAAGTTGGTACTGTAGCAGATCCAATGGTAGTTCAGAAGGTGGTACTGTAGCAGATCCAATAGTAGTTCAGAAGGTGGTATTGTAGCAGCACCAGTAGTAGTTCAGACGGTGGTACTGTAGCAGCACCAGTAGTAGTTCAGAAGGTGGTACTGTAGCAGCACCAGTAGTAGTTCAGACGGTGGTAATGTAGCAGCACTAGTAGTAGTTCAGACGGTGGTACTGTAGCAGCACCAGTAGTAGTTCAGAAGGTGGTACTGCAGCAGCACCAGTAGTAATTCAGAAGGTGGTACTGTAGCAGATCCAATAGTAGTTCAGAAGGTGGTACTGTAGCAGTACCAGTAGTAGTTCAGAAGGTGGTACTGTAGCAGCAGCAGTAGTAGTTCAGAAGGTAGTACTGTAGCAGCACCAGTAGTAGTTCAGAAGGTGGTACTGTAGCAACACCAGTAGTAGTTCAGACGGTGGTAGCAGCACCAGAAGTAGATCAGAAGGTGGTACTGTAGCAGTACCAGTAGTAGTTCAGAAGGTGGTACTGTAGCAGCACCAGTAGTTGTTCAGACGGTGGTACTGTAGCAGTACCAGTAGTTGTTCAGACGGTGGTACTGTAGCAGTACCAGTAGTAGTTCAGAAGGTGGTACTGTAGCAGCACCAGTAGTAGTTCAGAAGGTGGTACTGTAGCAGCACCAGTAGTAGATCAGAAGGTGGTACTGTAGCAGCACCAGTAGTAGTTCAGAAGGTGGTACTGTAGCAGTACCAGTAGTAGTTCAGAAGGTGGTACTGTAGCAGTACCAGTAGTAGTTCAGAAGGTGGTACTGTAGCAGCAGCAGTAGTAGTTCAGAAGGTGGTACTGTAGCAACACCAGTAGTAGTTCAGACGGTGGTAGCAGCACCAGAAGTAGATCAGAAGGTGGTACTGTAGCAGTACCAGTAGTTGTTCAGACGGTGGTACTGTAGCAGTACCAGTAGTAGTTCAGAAGGTGGTACTGTAGCAGCACCAGTAGTAGTTCAGAAGGTGGTACTGTAGCAGCACCAGTAGTAGATCAGAAGGTGGTACTGTAGCAGCACCAGTAGTAGATCAGAAGGTGGTACTGTAGCAGCACCAGTAGTAGTTAAGAAGGTGGTACTGTAGCAGCACCAGTAGTAGTTCAGAAGGTGGTACTGTAGCAGCACCAGTAGTAGATCAGAAGGTGGTACTGTAGCAGCACCAGTAGTAGATCAGAAGGTGGTACTGTAGCAGCACCAGTGGTAGATCAGAAGGTGGTACTGTAGCAGTACCAGTAGTAGAAAAGAAGGTGGTACTGTAGCAGCACCAGTAGTAGTTTAGACGGTGGTACTGTAGCAGCACCAGTAGTAGTTCAGAAGGTGGTACTGTAGCAGCACCAGTAGTAGTTCAGACGGTGGTAATGTAGCAGCACTAGTAGTAGTTCAGACGGTGGTAATGTAGCAGCACCAGTAGTAGTTCAGAAGGTGGTACTGTAGCAGCACCAGTAGTAATTCAGAAGGTGGTACTGTAGCAGCAGCAGTAGTAGTTCAGAAGGTGGTACTGTAGCAGCACCAGAAGTAGATCAGAAGGTGGTACTGTAGCAGTACCAGTAGTTGTTCAGACGGTGGTACTGTAGCAGCAGCAGTAGTAGTTCAGAAGGTGGTACTGTAGCAACACCAGTAGTAGTTCAGACGGTGGTAGCAGCACCAGAAGTAGATCAGAAGGTGGTACTGTAGCAGTACCAGTAGTTGTTCAGACGGTGGTACTGTAGCAGTACCAGTAGTAGTTCAGAAGGTGGTACTGTAGCAGCACCAGTAGTAGTTCAGAAGGTGGTACTGTAGCAGCACCAGTAGTAGATCAGAAGGTGGTACTGTAGCAGCACCAGTAGTAGATCAGAAGGTGGTACTGTAGCAGCACCAGTAGTAGATAAGAAGGTGGTACTGTAGCAGCACCAGTAGTAGTTCAGAAGGTGGTACTGTAGCAGCACCAGTAGTAGTTCAGAAGGTGGTACTGTAGCAGCACCAGTAGTAGTTCAGACGGTGGTAATGTAGCAGCACTAGTAGTAGTTCAGACGGTGGTAATGTAGCAGCACCAGTAGTAGTTCAGAAGGTGGTACTGTAGCAGCACCAGTAGTAATTCAGAAGGTGGTACTGTAGCAGATCCAATAGTAGTTCAGAAGGTGGTACTGTAGCAGTACCAGTAGTAGATCAGAAGGTGGTACTGTAGCAGTACCAGTAGTAGTTCAGAAGGTGGTACTGTAGCAGTACCAGTAGTAGTTCAGAAGGTGGTACTGTAGCAGCAGCAGTAGTAGTTCAGAAGGTGGTACTGTAGCAGCACCAGAAGTAGATCAGAAGGTGGTACTGTAGCAGTACCAGTAGTTGTTCAGACGGTGGTACTGTAGCAGTACCAGTAGTAGTTCAGAAGGTGGTACTGTAGCAGCACCAGTAGTAGTTCAGAAGGTGGTACTGTAGCAGCACCAGTAGTAGATCAGAAGGTGGTACTGTAGCAGCACCAGTAGTAGATCAGAAGGTGGTACTGTAGCAGTACCAGTAGTAGTTCAGAAGGTGGTACTGTAGCAGCACCAGTAGTAGATAAGAAGGTGGTACTGTAGCAGCACCAGTAGTAGTTCAGACGGTGGTACTGTAGCAGTACCAGTAGTAGTTCAGAAGGTGGTACTGTAGCAGCACCAGTAGTAGTTCAGACGGTGGTACTGTAGCAGCACCAGTAGTAGTTCAGAAGGTGGTACTGTAGCAGCACCAGTAGTAGTTCAGAAGGTGGTACTGTAGCAGATCCAATAGTAGTTCAGATGGTGGTACTGTAGCAGATCCAATAGTAGTTCAGAAGGTGGTATTGTAGCAGCACCAGTAGTAGTTCAGACGGTGGTACTGTAGCAGCACCAGTAGTAGATCCGAAGGTGGTACTGTAGCAGTGCCAATAGTAGTTCAGAAGGTGGTACTGTAGCAGCACCAGTAGTAGTTCAGACGGTGGTAATGTAGTAGAACTAGTAGTAGTTCAGAAGGTGGTACTGTAGCAGCACTAGTAGTAGTTCAGACGGTGGTACTGTAGCAGCACCAGTAGTAGTTCAGACGGTGGAACTGTAGCAGCACCAGTAGAACTTCAGAAGGTGGTACTGTAGCAGTACCAGTAGTAGTTGAGACGGTGGTACTGTAGCAGCACCAGTAGTAGTTCAGACGGTGGTACTGTAGCAGTACCAGTAGTAGTTCAGAAGGTGGTACTGTAGCAGCACCAGAAGTAGATCAGAAGGTGGTACTGTAGCAGTACCAGTAGTTGTTCAGACGGTGGTACTGTAGCAGTACCAGTAGTAGTTCAGAAGGTGGTACTGTAGCAGCACCAGTAGTAGTTCAGAAGGTGGTACTGTAGCAGCACCAGTAGTAGATCAGAAGGTGGTACTGTAGCAGCACCAGTAGTAGATCAGAAGGTGGTACTGTAGCAGTACCAGTAGTAGTTCAGAAGGTGGTACTGTAGCAGCACCAGTAGTAGATAAGAAGGTGGTACTGTAGCAGCACCAGTAGTAGTTCAGACGGTGGTACTGTAGCAGTACCAGTAGTAGTTCAGAAGGTGGTACTGTAGCAGCACCAGTAGTAGTTCAGACGGTGGTACTGTAGCAGCACCAGTAGTAGTTCAGAAGGTGGTACTGTAGCAGCACCAGTAGTAGTTCAGAAGGTGGTACTGTAGCAGATCCAATAGTAGTTCAGATGGTGGTACTGTAGCAGATCCAATAGTAGTTCAGAAGGTGGTATTGTAGCAGCACCAGTAGTAGTTCAGACGGTGGTACTGTAGCAGCACCAGTAGTAGATCCGAAGGTGGTACTGTAGCAGTGCCAATAGTAGTTCAGAAGGTGGTACTGTAGCAGCACCAGTAGTAGTTCAGACGGTGGTAATGTAGTAGAACTAGTAGTAGTTCAGAAGGTGGTACTGTAGCAGCACTAGTAGTAGTTCAGACGGTGGTACTGTAGCAGCACCAGTAGTAGTTCAGACGGTGGAACTGTAGCAGCACCAGTAGAACTTCAGAAGGTGGTACTGTAGCAGTACCAGTAGTAGTTGAGACGGTGGTACTGTAGCAGCACCAGTAGTAGTTCAGACGGTGGTACTGTAGCAGTACCAGTAGTAGTTCAGAAGGTGGTACTGTAGCAGCACCAGTAGTAGTTCCAGTAGTAGTTCAGAAGGTGGTACTGTAGCAGTACCAGTAGTAGTTCAGAAGGTGGTACTGTAGCAGAACCAGTAGTAGTTTAGAAGGTGGTACTGTAGCAGCACCAGTAGTAGTTCAGAAGGTGGTACTGTAGCAGCACCAGTAGTAGTTCAGAAGGTGGTACAGTAGCAGCACCAGTAGTAGTTCAGAAGGTGGTACTCTAGCAACACCAGTAGTAGTTCAGACGGTGGTAGCAGCACCAGAAGTAGATCAGAAGGTGGTACTGTAGCAGTACCAGTAGTTGTTCAGACGGTGGTACTGTAGAGGTACCAGTAGTAGTTCAGAAGGTGGTACTGTAGCAGCACCAGTTCTAGTTCAGAAGGTGGTACTGTAGCAGATCCAATAGTAGTTCAGAAGGTGGTACTGTAGCAGATCCAATAGTAGTTCAGAAGGTGGTATTGTAGCAGCACCAGTAGTAGTTCAGAAGGTGGTATTGTAGCAGCACCAGTAGTAGTTCAGACGGTGGTACTGTAGCAGCACCAGTAGTAGTTCAGAAGGTGGTACTGTAGCAGCACCAGTAGTAGTTCAGAAGGTGGTACTGTAGCAGTACCAGTAGTAGTTCAGAAGGTGGTACTGTAGCAGTACCAGTAGTAGTTCAGAAGGTGGTACTGTAGCAGTACCAGTAGTAGTTCAGAAGGTGGTACTGTAGCAGCAGCAGTAGTAGTTCAGAAGGTAGTACTGTAGCAGCACCAGTAGTAGTTCAGAAGGTGGTACTGTAGCAACACCAGTAGTAGTTCAGACGGTGGTAGCAGCACCAGAAGTAGATCAGAAGGTGGTACTGTAGCAGTACCAGTAGTTGTTCAGACGGTGGTACTGTAGCAGTACCAGTAGTAGTTCAGAAGGTGGTACTGTAGCAGCACCAGTAGTAGTTCAGAAGGTGGTACTGTAGCAGCACCAGTAGTAGATCAGAAGGTGGTACTGTAGCAGCACCAGTAGTAGATCAGAAGGTGGTACTGTAGCAGCACCAGTAGTAGATAAGAAGGTGGTACTGTAGCAGCACCAGTAGTAGTTCAGACGGTGGTACTGTAGCAGTACCAGTAGTAGTTCAGAAGGTGGTACTGTAGCAGCACCAGTAGTAGTTCAGACGGTGGTACTGTAGCAGCACCAGTAGTAGTTCAGAAGGTGGTACTGTAGCAGTACCAGTAGTAGTTCAGAAGGTGGTACTGTAGCAGAACCAGTAGTAGTTTAGAAGGTGGTACTGTAGCAGCACCAGAAGTAGATCAGAAGGTGGTACTGTAGCAGTACCAGTAGTTGTTCAGACGGTGGTACTGTAGAGGTACCAGTAGTAGTTCAGAAGGTGGTACTGTAGCAGCACCAGTTGTAGTTCAGAAGGTGGTACTGTAGCAGATCCAATAGTAGTTCAGAAGGTGGTACTGTAGCAGATCCAATAGTAGTTCAGAAGGTGGTATTGTAGCAGCACCAGTAGTAGTTCAGACGGTGGTACTGTAGCAGCACCAGTAGTAGTTCAGAAGGTGGTACTGTAGCAGCACCAGTAGTAGTTCAGAAGGTGGTACTGTAGCAACACCAGTAGTAGTTCAGACGGTGGTAGCAGCACCAGAAGTAGATCAGAAGGTGGTACTATAGCAGTACCAGTAGTTGTTCAGACGGTGGTACTGTAGCAGTACCAGTAGTAGTTCAGAAGGTGGTACTGTAGCAGCACCAGTAGTAGTTCAGAAGGTGGTACTGTAGCAGCACCAGTAGTAGATCAGAAGGTGGTACTGTAGCAGCACCAGTAGTAGATCAGAAGGTGGTACTGTAGCAGCACCAGTAGTAGATAAGAAGGTGGTACTGTAGCAGCACCAGTAGTAGTTCAGACGGTGGTACTGTAGCAGTACCAGTAGTAGTTCAGAAGGTGGTACTGTAGCAGTACCAGTAGTAGTTCAGAAGGTGGTACTGTAGCAGTACCAGTAGTAGTTCAGAAGGTGGTACTGTAGCAGCAGCAGTAGTAGTTCAGAAGGTAGTACTGTAGCAGCACCAGTAGTAGTTCAGAAGGCGGTACTGTAGCAACACCAGTAGTAGTTCAGAAGGTGGTACTGTAGCAGCACCAGTAGTAGTTCAGAAGGTGGTACTGTAGCAGCACCAGTAGTAGATCAGAAGGTGGTACTGTAGCAGCACCAGTAGTAGTTCAGAAGGTGGTACTGTAGCAGTACCAGTAGTAGTTCAGAAGGTGGTACTGTAGCAGTACCAGTAGTAGTTCAGAAGGTGGTACTGTAGCAGCAGCAGTAGTAGTTCAGAAGGTAGTACTGTAGCAGCACCAGTAGTAGTTCAGAAGGTGGTACTGTAGCAACACCAGTAGTAGTTCAGACGGTGGTAGCAGCACCAGAAGTAGATCAGAAGGTGGTACTGTAGCAGTACCAGTAGTTGTTCAGACGGTGGTACTGTAGCAGTACCAGTAGTAGTTCAGAAGGTGGTACTGTAGCAGCACCAGTAGTAGTTCAGAAGGTGGTACTGTAGCAGCACCAGTAGTAGATCAGAAGGTGGTACTGTAGCAGCACCAGTAGTAGTTCAGAAGGTGGTACTGTAGCAGCACCAGTAGTAGATAAGAAGGTGGTACTGTAGCAGCACCAGTAGTAGAAAAGAAGGTGGTACTGTAGCAGCACCAGTAGTAGTTCAGAAGGTGGTACTGTAGCAGATCCAATAGTAGTTCAGATGGTGGTACTGTAGCAGATCCAATAGTAGTTCAGAAGGTGGTATTGTAGCAGCACCAGTAGTAGTTCAGACGGTGGTACTGTAGCAGCACCAGTAGTAGATCAGAAGGTGGTACTGTAGCAGTGCCAGTAGTAGTTCAGAAGGTGGTACTGTAGCAGCACCAGTAGTAGTTCAGACGGTGGTAATGTAGTAGAACTAGTAGTAGTTCAGAAGGTGGTACTGTAGCAGCACTAGTAGTAGTTCAGACGGTGGTACTGTAGCAGCACCAGTAGTGGTTCAGACGGTGGAACTGTAGCAGCACCAGTAGAACTTCAGAAGGTGGTACTGTAGCAGTACCAGTAGTAGTTGAGACGGTGGTACTGTAGCAGCACCAGTAGTAGTTCAGACGGTGGTACTGTAGCAGTACCAGTAGTAGTTCAGAAGGTGGTACTGTAGCAGCACCAGTAGTAGGTCAGACGGTGGTACTGTAGGAGCACCAGTAGTAGTTCAGAAGTTGGTACTGTAGCAGTACCAGTAGTAGTTCAGAAGGTGGTACTGTAGCAGAACCAGTAGTAGTTTAGAAGGTGGTACTGTAGCAGCACCAGTAGTAGTTCAGAAGGTGGTACTGTAGCAGCACCAGTAGTAGTTCAGAAGGTGGTACTGTAGCAGCACCAGTAGTAGTTCAGAAGGTGGTACTGTAGCAACACCAGTAGTAGTTCAGACGGTGGTAGCAGCACCAGAAGTAGATCAGAAGGTGGTACTGTAGCAGTACCAGTAGTTGTTCAGACGGTGGTACTGTAGAGGTACCAGTAGTAGTTCAGAAGGTGGTACTGTAGCAGCACCAGTAGTAGTTCAGACGGTGGAACTGTAGCAGCACCAGTAGAACTTCAGAAGGTGGTACTGTAGCAGTACCAGTAGTAGTTCAGAAGGTGGTACTGTAGCAGTACCAGTAGTAGTTCAGAAGGTGGTACTGTAGCAGCAGCAGTAGTAGTTCAGAAGGTAGTACGGTAGCAGCACCAGTAGTAGTTCAGAAGGCGGTACTGTAGCAACACCAGTAGTAGTTCAGAAGGTGGTACTGTAGCAGCACCAGTAGTAGTTCAGAAGGTGGTACTGTAGCAGCACCAGTAGTAGATCAGAAGGTGGTACTGTAGCAGCACCAGTAGTAGTTCAGAAGGTGGTACTGTAGCAGTACCAGTAGTAGTTCAGAAGGTGGTACTGTAGCAGCACCAGTAGTAGATCAGAAGGTGGTCAGCAGCACCAGTAGTAGTTCAGAAGGTGGTACTGTAGCAGTACCAGTAGTAGTTCAGAAGGTGGTACTGTAGCAGTACCAGTAGTAGTTCAGAAGGTGGTACTGTAGCAGCAGCAGTAGTAGTTCAGAAGGTAGTACTGTAGCAGCACCAGTAGTAGTTCAGAAGGTGGTACTGTAGCAACACCAGTAGTAGTTCAGACGGTGGTAGCAGCACCAGAAGTAGATCAGAAGGTGGTACTGTAGCAGTACCAGTAGTTGTTCAGACGGTGGTACTGTAGCAGTACCAGTAGTTGTTCAGAAGGTGGTACTGTAGCAGCACCAGTAGTAGTTCAGAAGGTGGTACTGTAGCAGCACCAGTAGTAGATCAGAAGGTGGTACTGTAGCAGCACCAGTAGTAGATCAGAAGGTGGTACTGTAGCAGCACCAGTAGTAGATAAGAAGGTGGTACTGTAGCAGCACCAGTAGTAGAAAAGAAGGTGGTACTGTAGCAGCACCAGTAGTAGTTCAGAAGGTGGTACTGTAGCAGATCCAATAGTAGTTCAGATGGTGGTACTGTAGCAGATCCAATAGTAGTTCAGAAGGTGGTATTGTAGCAGCACCAGTAGTAGTTCAGACGGTGGTACTGTAGCAGCACCAGTAGTAGATCAGAAGGTGGTACTGTAGCAGTGCCAGTAGTAGTTCAGAAGGTGGTACTGTAGCAGCACCAGTAGTAGTTCAGACGGTGGTAATGTAGTAGAACTAGTAGTAGTTCAGAAGGTGGTACTGTAGCAGCACCAGTAGTAGTTCAGACGGTGGTACTGTAGCAGCACCAGTAGTAGTTCAGACGGTGGAACTGTAGCAGCACCAGTAGAACTTCAGAAGGTGGTACTGTAGCAGTACCAGTAGTAGTTGAGACGGTGGTACTGTAGCAGCACCAGTAGTAGTTCAGACGGTGGTACTGTAGCAGCACCAGTAGTAGTTCAGAAGGTGGTACTGTAGCAGCACCAGTAGTAGTTCAGACGGTGGTACTGTAGGAGCACCAGTAGTAGTTCAGAAGTTGGTACTGTAGCAGTACCAGTAGTAGTTCAGAAGGTGGTACTGTAGCAGAACCAGTAGTAGTTTAGAAGGTGGTACTGTAGCAGCACCAGTAGTAGTTCAGAAGGTGGTACTGTAGCAGCACCAGTAGTAGTTCAGAAGGTGGTACTGTAGCAGCACCAGTAGTAGTTCAGAAGGTGGTACTGTAGCAACACCAGTAGTAGTTCAGACGGTGGTAGCAGCACCAGAAGTAGATCAGAAGGTGGTACTGTAGCAGTACCAGTAGTTGTTCAGACGGTGGTACTGTAGCAGTACCAGTAGTAGTTCAGAAGGTGGTACTGTAGCAGCACCAGTTGTAGTTCAGAAGGTGGTACTGTAGCAGATCCAATAGTAGTTCAGAAGGTGGTATTGTAGCAGCACCAGTAGTAGTTCAGACGGTGGTACTGTAGCAGCACCAGTAGTAGTTCAGAAGGTGGTACTGTAGCAGCACCAGTAGTAGTTCAGAAGGTGGTACTGTAGCAGTACCAGTAGTAGTTCAGAAGGTGGTACTGTAGCAGTACCAGTAGTAGTTCAGAAGGTGGTACTGTAGCAGCAGCAGTAGTAGTTCAGAAGGTAGTACTGTAGCAGCACCAGAAGTAGATCAGAAGGTGGTACTGTAGCAGTACCAGTAGTTGTTCAGACGGTGGTACTGTAGCAGTACCAGTAGTAGTTCAGAAGGTGGTACTGTAGCAGCACCAGTAGTAGTTCAGAAGGTGGTACTGTAGCAGCACCAGTAGTAGATCAGAAGGTGGTACTGTAGCAGCACCAGTAGTAGATCAGAAGGTGGTACTGTAGCAGTACCAGTAGTAGTTCAGAAGGTGGTACTGTAGCAGCACCAGTAGTAGATAAGATGGTGGTACTGTAGCAGCACCAGTAGTAGTTCAGACGGTGGTACTGTAGCAGTACCAGTAGTAGTTCAGAAGGTGGTACTGTAGCAGCACCAGTAGTAGTTCAGACGGTGGTACTGTAGCAGCACCAGTAGTAGTTCAGAAGTTGGTACTGTAGCAGCACCAGTAGTAGTTCAGAAGGTGGTACTGTAGCAGATCCAATAGTAGTTCAGATGGTGGTACTGTAGCAGATCCAATAGTAGTTCAGAAGGTGGTATTGTAGCAGCACCAGTAGTAGTTCAGACGGTGGTACTGTAGCAGCACCAGTAGTAGATCAGAAGGTGGTACTGTAGCAGTGCCAATAGTAGTTCAGAAGGTGGTACTGTAGCAGCACCAGTAGTAGTTCAGACGGTGGTAATGGTAGAACTAGTAGTAGTTCAGAAGTACTGTAGCAGCACTAGTAGTAGTTCAGACGGTGGTACTGTAGCAGCACCAGTAGTAGTTCAGACGGTGGAACTGTAGCAGCACCAGTAGAAGTTCAGAAGGTGGTACTGTAGCAGTACCAGTAGTAGTTGAGACGGTGGTACTGTAGCAGCACCAGTAGTAGTTCAGACGGTGGTACTGTAGCAGCACCAGTAGTAGTTCAGAAGGTGGTACTGTAGCAGCACCAGTAGTAGTTCAGACGGTGGTACTGTAGCAGCACCAGTAGTAGTTCAGAAGGTGGTACTGTAGCAGTACCAGTAGTTGTTCAGACGGTGGTACTGTAGCAGTACCAGTAGTAGTTCAGAAGGTGGTACTGTAGCAGCACCAGTAGTAGTTCAGAAGGTGGTACTGTAGCAGATCCAATAGTAGTTCAGAAGGTGGTACTGTAGCAGATCCAATAGTAGTTCAGAAGGTGGTATTGTAGCAGCACCAGTAGTAGTTCAGACGGTGGTACTGTAGGAGCACCAGTAGTAGTTCAGAAGGTGGTACTGTAGCAGTACCAGTAGTTGTTCAGACGGTGGTACTGTAGAGGTACCAGTAGTAGTTCAGAAGGTGGTACTGTAGCAGCACCAGTTGTAGTTCAGAAGGTGGTACTGTAGCAGATCCAATAGTAGTTCAGAAGGTGGTACTGTAGCAGATCCAATAGTAGTTCAGAAGGTGGTATTGTAGCAGCACCAGTAGTAGTTCAGACGGTGGTACTGTAGCAGCACCAGTAGTAGTTCAGAAGGTGGTACTGTAGCAGCACCAGTAGTAGTTCAGAAGGTGGTACTGTAGCAGCACCAGTAGTAGTTCAGAAGGTGGTACTGTAGCAGTACCAGTAGTAGTTCAGAAGGTGGTACTGTAGCAGCAGCAGTAGTAGTTCAGAAGGTAGTACTGTAGCAGCACCAGAAGTAGATCAGAAGGTGGTACTGTAGCAGTACCAGTAGTTGTTCAGACGGTGGTACTGTAGCAGTACCAGTAGTAGTTCAGAAGGTGGTACTGTAGCAGCACCAGTAGTAGTTCAGAAGGTGGTACTGTAGCAGCACCAGTAGTAGATCAGAAGGTGGTACTGTAGCAGCACCAGTAGTAGATCAGAAGGTGGTACTGTAGCAGTACCAGTAGTAGTTCAGAAGGTGGTACTGTAGCAGCACCAGTAGTAGTTCAGAAGGTGGTACTGTAGCAGCACCAGTAGTAGTTCAGACAGTGGTACTGTAGCAGTACCAGTAGTAGTTCAGAAGGTGGTACAGCACCAGTAGTAGTTCAGAAGGTGGTACTGTAGCAGCACCAGAAGTAGATCAGTAGTTCAGACCAGGTGTCAGACGGTGGTACTGTAGCAGTACCAGTAGTAGTTCAGAAGGTGGTACTGTAGCAGCACCAGTAGTAGTTCAGAAGGTGGTACTGTAGCAGCACCAGTAGTAGATCAGAAGGTGGTACTGTAGCAGCACCAGTAGTAGATCAGAAGGTGGTACTGTAGCAACACCAGTAGTAGTTCAGACGGTGGTAGCAGCACCAGAAGTAGATCAGAAGGTGGTACTGTAGCAGTACCAGTAGTTGTTCAGACGGTGGTACTGTAGAGGTACCAGTAGTAGTTCAGAAGGTGGTACTGTAGCAGCACCAGTTGTAGTTCAGAAGGTGGTACTGTAGCAGATCCAATAGTAGTTCAGAAGGTGGTACTGTAGCAGCACCAGTAGTAGATAAGAAGGTGGTACTGTAGCAGCACCAGTAGTAGAAAAGAAGGTGGTACTGTAGCAGCACCAGTAGTAGTTCAGAAGGTGGTACTGTAGCAGATCCAATAGTAGTTCAGATGGTGGTACTGTAGCAGATCCAATAGTAGTTCAGAAGGTGGTATTGTAGCAGCACCAGTAGTAGTTCAGACGGTGGTACTGTAGCAGCACCAGTAGTAGTTCAGACGGTGGTACTGTAGCAGCACCAGTAGTAGATCAGAAGGTGGTACTGTAGCAGTGCCAGTAGTAGTTCAGAAGGTGGTACTGTAGCAGCACCAGTAGTAGTTCAGACGGTGGTAATGTAGTAGAACTAGTAGTAGTTCAGAAGGTGGTACTGTAGCAGCACTAGTAGTAGTTCAGAAGGTGTACTGTAGCAGCACCTAGTTCAGCGGTGGAACTGTAGCAGCACCAGTAGTAGTTCAGAAGGTGGTACTGTAGCAGCACCAGTAGTAGTTCAGACGGTGGTACTGTAGCAGCACCAGTAGTAGTTCAGAAGGTGGTACTGTAGCAGCACCAGTAGTAGTTCAGAAGGTGGTACCAGTAGTAGTAGTTCAGACGGTGGTAATGTAGCAGAACAGTAGTAGTTCAGAAGGTGGTACTGTAGCAGTACCAGTAGTAGTTGAGAGGTGGTACTGTAGCAGCACCAGTAGTAGTTCAGACGGTGGTACTGTAGCAGTACCAGTAGTAGTTCAGAAGGTGGTACTGTAGCAGCACCAGTAGTAGGTCAGACGGTGGTACTGTAGGAGCACCAGTAGTAGTTCAGAAGTTGGTACTGTAGCAGTACCAGTAGTAGTTCAGAAGGTGGTACTGTAGCAGAACCAGTAGTAGTTTAGAAGGTGGTACTGTAGCAGCACCAGTAGTAGTTCAGAAGGTGGTACTGTAGCAGCACCAGTAGTAGTTCAGAAGGTGGTACTGTAGCAGCACCAGTAGTAGTTCAGAAGGTGGTACTGTAGCAACACCAGTAGTAGTTCAGACGGTGGTAGCAGCACCAGAAGTAGATCAGAAGGTGGTACTGTAGCAGTACCAGTAGTTGTTCAGACGGTGGTACTGTAGAGGTACCAGTAGTAGTTCAGAAGGTGGTACTGTAGCAGCACCAGTTGTAGTTCAGAAGGTGGTACTGTAGCAGATCCAATAGTAGTTCAGAAGGTGGTACTGTAGCAGATCAATAGTAGTTCAGAAGGTGGTATTGTAGCAGCACCAGTAGTAGTTCAGACGGTGGTACTGTAGCAGCACCAGTAGTAGTTCAGAAGGTGGTACTGTAGCAGCACCAGTAGTAGTTCAGAAGGTGGTACTGTAGCAGCACCAGTAGTAGTTCAGAAGGTGGTACTGTAGCAGCACCAGTAGTAGTTCAGAAGGTGGTACTGTAGCAGCACCAGTAGTAGTTCAGAAGGGTAGTAGCAGCACCAGAAGTAGATCAGAAGGTGGTAGCAGTACCAGTAGTAGTTCAGAAGGTGGTACTGTAGCAGTACCAGTAGTAGTTCAGAAGGTGGTACTGTAGCAGCACCAGTAGTAGTTCAGAAGGTGGTACTGTAGCAGCACCAGTAGTAGTTCAGAAGGTGGTACTGTAGCAGCACCAGTAGTAGATCAGAAGGTGGTACTGTAGCAGCACCAGTAGTAGTTCAGAAGGTGGTACTGTAGCAGCACCAGTAGTAGATCAGAAGGTGGTACTGTAGCAGCACCAGTAGTAGTTCAGACGGTGGTACTGTAGCAGTACCAGTAGTAGTTCAGAAGGTGGTACTGTAGCAGCTGAGTAGTAGTTCAGACGGTGGTACTGTAGCAGCACCAGTAGTAGTTCAGAAGGTGGTACTGTAGCAGACCAGTAGTAGTTCAGATGGTGGTACTGTAGCAGATCCAATAGTAGTTCAGAAGGTGGTATAGCAGCACCAGTAGTAGTTCAGACGGTGGTACTGTAGCAGCACCAGTAGTAGTTCAGAAGGTGGTAAGCAGCACCAGTAGTAGTTCAGAAGGTGGTACTGTAGCAGCACCAGTAGTAGTTCAGAAGGTGGTACTGTAGCAGAACCAGTAGTAGTTCAGAAGGTGGTACTGTAGCAGCACCAGTAGTAGTTCAGAAGGTGGTACTGTAGCAGCACCAGTAGTAGTTCAGACGGTGGAACTGTAGCAGCACCAGTAGAAGTTCAGAAGGTGGTACTGTAGCAGTACCAGTAGTAGTTCAGACGGTGGTACTGTAGCAGCACCAGTAGTAGTTCAGAAGGTGGTACTGTAGCAGTACCAGTAGTTGTTCAGACGGTGGTACTGTAGAGGTACCAGTAGTAGTTCAGAAGGTGGTACTGTAGCAGCACCAGTTGTAGTTCAGAAGGTGGTACTGTAGCAGACCAGTAGTAGTTCAGAAGGTGGTACTGTAGCAGCACCAATAGTAGTTCAGAAGGTGGTATTGTAGCAGCACCAGTAGTAGTTCAGACGGTGGTACTGTAGCAGCACCAGTAGTAGTTCAGAAGGTGGTACTGTAGCAGTACCAGTAGTTGTTCAGACGGTGGTACAGCACCAGAAGTAGTTCAGAAGGTGGTACTGTAGCAGCACCAGTTGTAGTTCAGAAGGTGGTACTGTAGCAGATCCAATAGTAGTTCAGAAGGTGGTACTGTAGCAGATCCAATAGTAGTTCAGAAGGTGGTATTGTAGCAGCACCAGTAGTAGTTCAGACGGTGGTACTGTAGCAGCACCAGTAGTAGTTCAGAAGGTGGTACTGTAGCAGCACCAGTAGTAGTTCAGAAGGTGGTACTGTAGCAGCACCAGTAGTAGTTCAGAAGGTGGTACTGTAGCAGTACCAGTAGTAGTTCAGAAGGTAGTACTGTAGCAGCACCAGTAGTAGTTCAGAAGGTGGTACTGTAGCAGCACCAGTAGATCAGAAGGTGGTACTGTAGCAGTACCAAGGTTCAGACGGTGGTACTGTAGCAGCACCAGTAGTAGTTCAGAAGGTGGTACTGTAGCAGCACCAGTAGTAGTTCAGAAGGTGGTACTGTAGCAGCACCAGTAGTAGATCAGAAGGTGGTACTGTAGCAGCACCAGTAGTAGATCAGAAGGTGGTACTGTAGCAGTACCAGTAGTAGTTCAGAAGGTGGTACTGTAGCAGCACCAGTAGTAGATAAGAAGGTGGTACTGTAGCAGCACCAGTAGTAGTTCAGACGGTGGTACTGTAGCAGTACCAGTAGTAGTTCAGAAGGTGGTACTGTAGCAGCAGCAGTAGTAGTTCAGAAGGTAGTACTGTAGCAGCACCAGAAGTAGATCAGAAGGTGGTACTGTAGCAGTACCAGTAGTTGGTCAGACGGTGGTACTGTAGCAGTACCAGTAGTAGTTCAGAAGGTGGTACTGTAGCAGCACCAGTAGTAGTTCAGAAGGTGGTACTGTAGCAGCACCAGTAGTAGATCAGAAGGTGGTACTGTAGCAGCACCAGTAGTAGATCAGAAGGTGGTACTGTAGCAACACCAGTAGTAGTTCAGACGGTGGTAGCAGCACCAGAAGTAGATCAGAAGGTGGTACTGTAGCAGTACCAGTAGTTGTTCAGACGGTGGTACTGTAGAGGTACCAGTAGTAGTTCAGAAGGTGGTACTGTAGCAGCACCAGTTGTAGTTCAGAAGGTGGTACTGTAGCAGATCCAATAGTAGTTCAGAAGGTGGTACTGTAGCAGCACCAGTAGTAGATAAGAAGGTGGTACTGTAGCAGCACCAGTAGTAGAAAAGAAGGTGGTACTGTAGCAGCACCAGTAGTAGTTCAGAAGGTGGTACTGTAGCAGATCCAATAGTAGTTCAGATGGTGGTACTGTAGCAGATCCAATAGTAGTTCAGAAGGTGGTATTGTAGCAGCACCAGTAGTAGTTCAGCAGCACCAGTAGTAGATCAGAAGGTGGTACTGTAGCAGTGCCAGTAGTAGTTCAGAAGGTGGTACTGTAGCAGCACCAGTAGTAGTTCAGACGGTGGTAATGTAGTAGAACTAGTAGTAGTTCAGAAGGTGGTACTGTAGCAGCACTAGTAGTAGTTCAGACGGTGGTACTGTAGCAGCACCAGTAGTAGTTCAGACGGTGGAACTGTAGCAGCACCAGTAGAACTTCAGAAGGTGGTACTCAGCAGTACCAGTAGTAGTTGAGACGGTGGTACTGTAGCAGCACCAGTAGTAGTTCAGACGGTGGTACTGTAGCAGTACCAGTAGTAGTTCAGAAGGTGGTACTGTAGCAGCACCAGTAGTAGGTCAGACGGTGGTACTGTAGGAGCACCAGTAGTAGTTCAGAAGTTGGTACTGTAGCAGTACCAGTAGTAGTTCAGAAGGTGGTACTGTAGCAGAACCAGTAGTAGTTTAGAAGGTGGTACTGTAGCAGCACCAGTAGTAGTTCAGAAGGTGGTACTGTAGCAGCACCAGTAGTAGTTCAGAAGGTGGTACTGTAGCAGCACCAGTAGTAGTTCAGAAGGTGGTACTGTAGCAACACCAGTAGTAGTTCAGTTAGCAGCACCAGAAGGTCAGAAGGTGGTACTGTAGCAGTACCAGTAGTAGTTCAGACGGTGGTACTGTAGCAGGTACCAGTAGTAGTTCAGAAGGTGGTACTGTAGCAGCACCAGTTGTAGTTCAGAAGGTGGTACTGTAGCAGATCCAATAGTAGTTCAGAAGGTGGTACTGTAGCAGATCCAATAGTAGTTCAGAAGGTGGTATTGTAGCAGCACCAGTAGTAGTTCAGACGGTGGTACTGTAGCAGCACCAGTAGTAGTTCAGAAGGTGGTACTGTAGCAGTACCAGTAGTAGTTCAGAAGGTGGTACTGTAGCAGCACCAGTAGTAGTTCAGACGGTGGTACTGTAGGAGCACCAGTAGTAGTTCAGAAGGTGGTACTGTAGCAGTACCAGTAGTAGTTCAGAAGGTGGTACTGTAGCAGAACCAGTAGTAGTTTAGAAGGTGGTACTGTAGCAGCACCAGTAGTAGTTCAGAAGGTGGTACTGTAGCAGCACCAGTAGTAGTTCAGAAGGTGGTACTGTAGCAGCACCAGTAGTAGTTCAGAAGGTGGTACTGTAGCAACACCAGTAGTAGTTCAGACGGTGGTAGCAGCACCAGAAGTAGATCAGAAGGTGGTACTGTAGCAGTACCAGTAGTTGTTCAGACGGTGGTACTGTAGAGGTACCAGTAGTAGTTCAGAAGGTGGTACTGTAGCAGCACCAGTTGTAGTTCAGAAGGTGGTACTGTAGCAGATCCAATAGTAGTTCAGAAGGTGGTACTGTAGCAGATCCAATAGTAGTTCAGAAGGTGGTATTGTAGCAGCACCAGTAGTAGTTCAGACGGTGGTACTGTAGCAGCACCAGTAGTAGTTCAGAAGGTGGTACTGTAGCAGCACCAGTAGTAGTTCAGAAGGTGGTACTGTAGCAGTACCAGTAGTAGTTCAGAAGGTGGTACTGTAGCAGTACCAGTAGTAGTTCAGAAGGTGGTACTGTAGCAGCAGCAGTAGTAGTTCAGAAGGTAGTACTGTAGCAGCACCAGAAGTAGATCAGAAGGTGGTACTGTAGCAGTACCAGTAGTTGTTCAGACGGTGGTACTGTAGCAGTACCAGTAGTAGTTCAGAAGGTGGTACTGTAGCAGCACCAGTAGTAGTTCAGAAGGTGGTACTGTAGCAGCACCAGTAGTAGATCAGAAGGTGGTACTGTAGCAGCACCAGTAGTAGTTCAGAAGGTGGTACTGTAGCAGTACCAGTAGTAGTTCAGAAGGTGGTACTGTAGCAGCACCAGTAGTAGTTCAGAAGGTGGTACTGTAGCAGCACCAGTAGTAGTTCAGACGGTGGTACTGTAGCAGTACCAGTAGTAGTTCAGAAGGTGGTACTGTAGCAGCACCAGTAGTAGTTCAGAAGGTGGTACTGTAGCAGCACCAGTAGTAGTTCAGAAGGTGGTACTGTAGCAGATCCAATAGTAGTTCAGATGGTGGTACTGTAGCAGATCCAATAGTAGTTCAGAAGGTGGTATTGTAGCAGCACCAGTAGTAGTTCAGAAGGTGGTACTGTAGCAGTACCAGTAGTAGTTCAGAAGGTGGTACTGTAGCAGATCCAATAGTAGTTCAGAAGGTGGTACTGTAGCAGCACCAGTAGTAGTTCAGACGGTGGTAATGTAGCAGAACTAGTAGTAGTTCAGAAGGTGGTACTGTAGCAGCACCAGTAGTAGTTCAGAAGGTGGTACTGTAGCAGCACCAGTAGTAGTTCAGACGGTGGAACTGTAGCAGCACCAGTAGAAGTTCAGAAGGTGGTACTGTAGCAGTACCAGTAGTAGTTGAGACGGTGGTACTGTAGCAGCACCAGTAGTAGTTCAGACGGTGGTACTGTAGCAGTACCAGTAGTAGTTCAGAAGGTGGTACTGTAGCAGCACCAGTAGTAGTTCAGAAGGTGGTACTGTAGCAGCACCAGTAGTAGTTCAGACGGTGGTACTGTAGCAGCACCAGTAGTAGTTCAGAAGGTGGTACTGTACCAGTAGTTGTTCAGCGGTGGTAATGTAGAGGTACCAGTAGTAGTTCAGAAGGTGGTACTGTAGCAGCACCAGTAGTAGTTCAGAAGGTGGTACTGTAGCAGATCCAATAGTAGTTCAGAAGGTGGTACTGTAGCAGATCCAATAGTAGTTCAGAAGGTGGTATTGTAGCAGCACCAGTAGTAGTTCAGACGGTGGTACTGTAGCAGCACCAGTAGTAGTTCAGAAGGTGGTACTGTAGCAGCACCAGTAGTAGTTCAGAAGGTGGTACTGTAGCAGCACCAGTAGTAGTTCAGAAGGTGGTACTGTAGCAGCACCAGTAGTAGTTCAGAAGGTGGTACTGTAGCAGTACCAGTAGTAGTTCAGAAGGTGGTACTGTAGCAGCACCAGTAGTAGTTCAGACGGTGGTACTGTAGCAGCACCAGTAGTAGTTCAGAAGGTGGTACTGTAGCAGCACCAGTAGTATTTCAGAAGGTGGTACTGTAGCAGATCCAATAGTAGTTCAGATGGTGGTACTGTAGCAGATCCAATAGTAGTTCAGAAGGTGGTATTGTAGCAGCACCAGTAGTAGTTCAGACGGTGGTACTGTAGCAGCACCAGTAGTAGATCAGACGGTGGAACTGTAGCAGCACCAGTAGAACTTCAGAAGGTGGTACTGTAGCAGTACCCGGTGGTACTGTAGCAGCACCAGTAGTCGTTCAGACGGTGGTACTGTAGCAGTACCAGTAGTAGTTCAGAAGGTGGTACTGTAGCAGCACCAGTAGTAGTTCAGACGGTGGTACTGTAGGAGCACCAGTAGTAGTTCAGACGGTGGTACTGTAGGAGCACCAGTAGTAGTTCAGAAGGTGGTACTGTAGCAGTACCAGTAGTTGTTCAGACGGTGGTACCAGTACCAGTAGTAGTTCAGAAGGTGGTACTGTAGCAGCACCAGTAGTAGTTCAGAAGGTGGTACTGTAGCAGATCCAATAGTAGTTCAGAAGGTGGTACTGTAGCAGACCAGTAGTAGTTCAGAAGGTGGTATTGTAGCAGCACCAGTAGTAGTTCAGACGGTGGTACTGTAGCAGCACCAGTAGTAGTTCAGAAGGTGGTACTGTAGCAGCACCAGTAGTAGTTCAGAAGGTGGTACTGTAGCAGCACCAGTAGTAGATAAGAAGGTGGTACTGTAGCAGCACCAGTAGTAGTTCAGACGGTGGTACTGTAGCAGTACCAGTAGTAGTTCAGAAGGTGGTACTGTAGCAGCACCAGTAGTAGTTCAGACGGTGGTACTGTAGCAGCACCAGTAGTAGTTCAGAAGGTGGTACTGTAGCAGCACCAGTAGTATTTCAGAAGGTGGTACTGTAGCAGATCCAATAGTAGTTCAGATGGTGGTACTGTAGCAGATCCAATAGTAGTTCAGAAGGTGGTATTGTAGCAGCACCAGTAGTAGTTCAGACGGTGGTACTGTAGCAGCACCAGTAGTAGATCAGAAGGTGGTACTGTAGCAGCACCAGTAGTAGTTCAGAAGGTGGTACTGTAGCAGCACCAGTAGTAGTTCAGAAGGTGGTACTGTAGCAGAACTAGTAGTAGTTCAGAAGGTGGTACTGTAGCAGCACTAGTAGTAGTTAGTGGTACTGTAGCAGCACCAGTAGACGGTGGAACTGTAGCAGCACCAGTAGTAGTTCAGAAGGTGGTACTGTAGCAGTACCAGTAGTAGTTCAGACGGTGGTACTGTAGCAGCACCAGTAGTAGTTCAGACGGTGGTACTGTAGCAGTACCAGTAGTAGTTCAGAAGGTGGTACTGTAGCAGCACCAGTAGTAGTTCCGGTGGTACTGTAGGAGCACCAGTAGTAGTTCAGAAGGTGGTACTGTAGCAGTACCAGTAGTAGTTCAGAAGGTGGTACTGTAGCAGAACCAGTAGTAGTTCAGAAGGTGGTACTGTAGCAGCACCAGTAGTAGTTCAGAAGGTGGTACTGTAGCAGCACCAGTAGTAGTTCAGAAGGTGGTACTGTAGCAGCACCAGTAGTAGTTCAGAAGGTGGTACTGTAGCAACACCAGTAGTAGTTCAGCCGGTGGTAGCAGCACCAGAAGTAGATCAGAAGGTGGTACTGTAGCAGTACCAGTAGTTGTTCAGACGGTGGTACTGTAGCAGTACCAGTAGTAGTTCAGAAGGTGGTACTGTAGCAGCACCAGTAGTAGTTCAGAAGGTGGTACTGTAGCAGATCCAATAGTAGTTCAGAAGGTGGTACTGTAGCAGATCCAATAGTAGTTCAGAAGGTGGTATTGTAGCAGCACCAGTAGTAGTTCAGACGGTGGTACTGTAGCAGCACCAGTAGTAGTTCAGAAGGTGGTACTGTAGCAGCACCAGTAGTAGTTCAGAAGGTGGTACTGTAGCAGTACCAGTAGTAGTTCAGAAGGTGGTACTGTAGCAGTATCAGTAGTAGTTCAGAAGGTGGTACTGTAGCAGTACCAGTAGTAGTTCAGAAGGTGGTACTGTAGCAGCACCAGTAGTAGTTCAGAAGGTGGTACTGTAGCAGCACCAGTAGTAGTTCAGAAGGTGGTACTGTAGCAACACCAGTAGTAGTTCAGACGGTGGTAGCAGCACCAGAAGTAGATCAGAAGGTGGTACTGTAGCAGTACCAGTAGTTGTTCAGACGGTGGTACTGTAGCAGTACCAGTAGTAGTTCAGAAGGTGGTACTGTAGCAGCACCAGTAGTAGTTCAGAAGGTGGTACTGTAGCAGCACCAGTAGTAGTTCAGAAGGTGGTACTGTAGCAGCACCAGTAGTAGTTCAGAAGGTGGTACTGTAGCAGCACCAGTAGTAGTTCAGAAGGTGGTACTGTAGCAGCACCAGTAGTAGTTCAGAAGGTGGTACTGTAGCAGTACCAGTAGTAGTTCAGAAGGTGGTACTGTAGCAGCACCAGTAGTAGTTCAGAAGGTGGTACTGTAGCAGCACCAGTAGTAGTTCAGAAGGTGGTACTGTAGCAGTACCAGTAGTAGTTCAGAAGGTGGTACTGTAGCAGAACCAGTAGTAGTTTAGAAGGTGGTACTGTAGCAGCACCAGTAGTAGTTCAGAAGGTGGTACTGTAGCAGTACCAGTAGTAGTTCAGACGGTGGTACTGTAGCAGTACCAGTAGTAGTTCAGAAGGTGGTACTGTAGCAGCACCAGTTGTAGTTCAGAAGGTGGTACTGTAGCAGATCCAATAGTAGTTCAGAAGGTGGTACTGTAGCAGATCCAATAGTAGTTCAGAAGGTGGTATTGTAGCAGCACCAGTAGTAGTTCAGACGGTGGTACTGTAGCAGCACCAGTAGTAGTTCAGAAGGTGGTACTGTAGCAGCACCAGTAGTAGTTCAGAAGGTGGTACTGTAGCAGTACCAGTAGTAGTTCAGAAGGTGGTACTGTAGCAGCACCAGTAGTAGTTCAGACGGTGGTAGCAGCACCAGAAGTAGATCAGAAGGTGGTACTGTAGCAGTACCAGTAGTAGTTCAGACGGTGGTACTGTAGCAGTACCAGTAGTAGTTCAGAAGGTGGTACTGTAGCAGCACCAGTAGTAGTTCAGAAGGTGGTACTGTAGCAGCACCAGTAGTAGTTCAGAAGGTGGTACTGTAGCAGCACCAGTAGTAGTTCAGAAGGTGGTACTGTAGCAGCACCAGTAGTAGTTCAGAAGGTGGTACTGTAGCAGCACCAGTAGTAGTTCAGAAGGTGGTACTGTAGCAGTACCAGTAGTAGAAAAGAAGGTGGTACTGTGTAGCAGCACCAGTAGTAGTTCAGAAGGTGGTACTGTAGCAGTACCAGTAGTAGAAAAGAAGGTGGTACTGTAGCAGATCCAATAGTAGTTCAGATGGTGGTACTGTAGCAGATCCAATAGTAGTTCAGAAGGTGGTATTGTAGCAGCACCAGTAGTAGTTCAGAAGGTGGTACTGTAGCAGTACCAGTAGTAGTTCAGAAGGTGGTACTGTAGCAGCACCAGTAGTAGTTCAGAAGGTGGTACTGTAGCAGCACCAGTAGTAGTTCAGAAGGTGGTACTGTAGCAGTACACCTAGTAGTAGTTCAGACGGTGGTACTGTAGCAGAACCAGTAGTAGTTCAGAAGGTGGTACTGTAGCAGCACCAGTAGTAGTTCAGACGGTGGTAATGTAGCAGCACCAGTAGTAGTTCAGACGGTGGTACTGTAGCAGCACCAGTAGTAGTTCAGACGGTGGTAGCAGCACCAGAAGTAGATCAAAAGGTGGTACTGTAGCAGTACCAGTAGTAGTTCAGAAGGTGGTACTGTAGCAGCACCAGTAGTTGTTCAGACGGTGGTACTGTAGCAGTACCAGTAGTTGTTCAGACGGTGGTACTGTAGCAGTACCAGTAGTAGTTCAGAAGGTGGTACTGTAGCAGCACCAGTAGTAGTTCAGAAGGTGGTACTGTAGCAGCACCAGTAGTAGTTCAGAAGGTGGTACTGTAGCAGCACCAGTAGTAGTTCAGAAGGTGGTACTGTAGCAACACCAGTAGTAGTTCAGACGGTGGTAGCAGCACCAGAAGTAGATCAGAAGGTGGTACTGTAGCAGTACCAGTAGTAGTTCAGACGGTGGTACTGTAGCAGTACCAGTAGTAGTTCAGAAGGTGGTACTGTAGCAGCACCAGTAGTAGTTCAGAAGGTGGTACTGTAGCAGCACCAGTAGTAGTTCAGAAGGTGGTACTGTAGCAGCACCAGTAGTAGTTCAGAAGGTGGTACTGTAGCAGCACCAGTAGTAGTTCAGAAGGTGGTACTGTAGCAGCACCAGTAGTAGATCAGAAGGTGGTACTGTAGCAGTACCAGTAGTAGTTCAGAAGGTGGTACTGTAGCAGCACCAGTAGTAGTTCAGAAGGTGGTACTGTAGCAGATCCAATAGTAGTTCAGATGGTGGTACTGTAGCAGACCAATAGTAGTTCAGAAGGTGGTATTGTAGCAGCACCAGTAGTAGTTCAGACGGTGGTACTGTAGCAGCACCAGTAGTAGTTCAGAAGGTGGTACTGTAGCAGTGCCAGTAGTAGTTCAGAAGGTGGTACTGTAGCAGCACCAGTAGTAGTTCCAGTAGTAGTTCAGAAGGTGGTACTGTAGCAGCACCAGTAGTAGTTCAGACGGTGGTACTGTAGCAGAACCAGTAGTAGTTCGGTGGTAATGTAGTAGAACTAGTAGTAGTTCAGAAGGTGGTACTGTAGCAGCACCAGTAGTAGTTCAGACGGTGGTACTGTAGCAGCACCAGTAGTAGTTCAGACGGTGGTACTGTAGCAACACCAGTAGTAGTTCAGACGGTTAGCAGCACCAGAAGTAGAAGGTGGTACTGTAGCAGTACCAGTAGTAGTTCAGAAGGTGGTACTGTAGCAGCACCAGTAGTAGTTCAGAAGGTGGTACTGTAGCAGCACCAGTAGTAGTTCAGACGGTGGTACTGTAGCAGCACCAGTAGTAGTTCAAAGGTGGTACTGTAGCAGTACCAGTAGTAGTTCAGACGGTGGTACTGTAGCAGCACCAGTAGTAGTTCAGAAGGTGGTACTGTAGCAGCACCAGTAGTAGTTCAGAAGGTGGTAGCAGATCCAATGGTAGCAGCAGATCCAGTAGTAGTTCAGAAGGTGGTACTGTAGCAGCACCAGTAGTAGTTCAGACGGTGGTACTGTAGCAGCACCAGTAGTAGTTCAGAAGGTGGTACTGTAGCAGCACCAGTAGTAGTTCGGTGGTAATGTAGCAGCACCAGTAGTAGTTCAGACGGTGGTACTGTAGCAGCACCAGTAGTAGTTCAGAAGGTGGTACTGTAGCAGCACCAGTAGTAGTTCAGAAGGTGGTACTGTAGCAGACCAGTAGTAGTTCAGAAGGTGGTACTGTAGCAGTACCAGTAGTAGTTCAGAAGGTGGTACTGTAGCAGCACCAGTAGTAGTTCAGAAGGTGGTACTGTAGCAGCACCAGTAGTAGTTCAGAAGGTGGTACTGTAGCAACACCAGTAGTAGTTCAGACGGTGGTAGCAGCACCAGAAGTAGATCAGAAGGTGGTACTGTAGCAGAACCAGTAGTAGTTCAGAAGGTGGTATTGTAGCAGCACCAGTAGTAGTTCAGAAGGTGGTACTGTAGCAGTACCAGTAGTAGTTCAGAAGGTGGTACTGTAGCAGTACCAGTAGTAGTTCAGAAGGTGGTACTGTAGCAGCACCAGTAGTAGTTCAGAAGGTGGTACTGTAGCAGCACCAGTAGTAGTTCAGAAGGTGGTACTGTAGCAGCACCAGTAGTAGTTCAGAAGGTGGTACTGTAGCAGCACCAGTAGTAGTTCAGAAGGTGGTACTGTAGCAGTACCAGTAGTAGTTCAGAAGGTGGTACTGTAGCAGCACCAGTAGTAGTTCAGAAGGTGGTACTGTAGCAACACCAGTAGTTCCGGTGGTAGCAGCACCAGAAGTAGATCAGAAGGTGGTACTGTAGCAGTACCAGTAGTTGTTCAGACGGTGGTACTGTAGCAGTACCAGTAGTAGTTCAGAAGGTGGTACTGTAGCAGCACCAGTAGTAGTTCAGAAGGTGGTACTGTAGCAGCACCAGTAGTAGTCAGAAGGTGGTACTTAGCAGCACCAGTAGTAGATCAGAAGGTGGTACTGTAGCAGCACCAGTAGTAGTTCAGAAGGTGGTACTGTAGCAGCTCCAGTAGTAGTTCAGAAGGTGGTACTGTAGCAGCACCAGTAGTAGATCAGAAGGTGGTACTGTAGCAGCACCAGTAGTAGTTCAGAAGGTGGTACTGTAGCAGCACCAGTGGTAGATCAGAAGGTGGTACTGTAGCAGTACCAGTAGTAGAAAAAGAAGGTGGTACTGTAGCAGCACCAGTAGTAGTTCAGAAGGTGGTACTGTAGCAGCACCAGTAGTAGTTCAGAAGGTGGTACTGTAGCAGCACCAGTAGTAGTTCAGCAGCAGCACAGTAGTAGTTAGTTCAGCACCAGTAGTAGTTCAGAAGGTGGTACTGTAGCAGCACCAGTAGTAGTTCAGAAGGTGGTACTGTAGCAGACCAGTAGTAGTTCAGAAGGTGGTACTGTAGCAGCACCAGTAGTAGTTCAGAAGGTGGTACTGTAGCAGTACCAGTAGTAGTTCAGAAGGTGGTACTGTAGCAGTACCAGTAGTAGTTCAGAAGGTGGTACTGTAGCAGCACCAGTAGTAGTTCAGAAGGTGGTACTGTAGCAGTACCAGTAGTAGATCAGAAGGTAGCAGTACCAGTAGTAGTTCAGACGGTGGTAGCAGTAGTAGTTCAGAAGGTGGTACTGTAGCAGCACCAGTAGTAGTTCAGACGGTGGTACTGTAGCAGCACCAGTAGTAGTTCAGAAGGTGGTACTGTAGCAGTACCAGTAGTTGTTCAGAGGTGGTACTGTAGCAGTACCAGTAGTAGTTCAGAAGGTGGTACTGTAGCAGCACCAGTAGTAGTTCAGAAGGTGGTACTGTAGCAGCACCAGTAGTAGTTCAGAAGGTGGTACTGTAGCAGCACCAGTAGTAGTTCAGAAGGTGGTACTGTAGCAGCACCAGTAGTAGATTCAGAAGGTGGTACTGTAGCAG
The DNA here is from genome assembly GCF_034236695.1 of Oncorhynchus nerka. Lineage (NCBI taxonomy): Eukaryota > Metazoa > Chordata > Actinopteri > Salmoniformes > Salmonidae > Oncorhynchus > Oncorhynchus nerka. The sequence goes on from NC_088410.1 coordinate 15,754,734, forward strand.
CACCAGTAGTAGTTCAGAAGGTGGTACTGTAGCAGCACCAGTAGTAGTTCAGAAGGTGGTACTGTAGCAGCACCAGTAGTAGTTCAGAAGGTGGTAATGTAGCAGCACCAGTAGTAGTTCAGAAGGTGGTACTGTAGCAGCACCAGTAGTAGTTCAGAAGGTGGTACTGTAGCAGCACCAGTAGTAGTTCAGAAGGTGGTACTGTAGCAGATCCAATAGTAGTTCAGAAGGTGGTACTGTAGCAGTACCAGTAGTAGTTCAGAAGGTGGTACTGTAGCAGTACCAGTAGTAGTTCAGAAGGTGGTACTGTAGCAGTACCAGTAGTAGTTCAGAAGGTGGTACTGTAGCAGCAGCAGTAGTAGTTCAGAAGGTGGTACTGTAGCAGCACCAGTAGTAGATCAGAAGGTGGTACTGTAGCAGTACCAGTAGGTGTTCAGACGGTGGTACTGTAGCAGTACCAGTAGTAGTTCAGAAGGTGGTACTGTAGCAGCACCAGTAGTAGTTCAGAAGGTGGTACTGTAGCAGCACCAGTAGTAGTTCAGAAGGTGGTACTGTAGCAGCACCAGTAGTAGTTCAGAAGGTGGTACTGTAGCAGCACCAGTAGTAGTTCAGAAGGTGGTACTGTAGCAGCACCAGTAGTAGATAAGAAGGTGGTACTGTAGCAGCACCAGTAGTAGTTCAGACGGTGGTACTGTAGCAGTACCAGTAGTAGTTCAGAAGGTGGTACTGTAGCAGCACCAGTAGTAGTTCAGACGGTGGTACTGTAGCAGCACCAGTAGTAGTTCAGAAGGTGGTACTGTAGCAGCACCAGTAGTAGTTCAGAAGGTGGTACTGTAGCAGATCCAATAGTAGTTCAGATGGTGGTACTGTAGCAGATCCAATAGTAGTTCAGAAGGTGGTATTGTAGCAGCACCAGTAGTAGTTCAGACGGTGGTACTGTAGCAGCACCAGTAGTAGTTCAGAAGGTGGTACTGTAGCAGCACCAGTAGTAGTTCAGAAGGTGGTACTGTAGCAGCACCAGTAGTAGTTCAGACGGTGGTAATGTAGTAGAACTAGTAGTAGTTCAGAAGGTGGTACTGTAGCAGCACCAGTAGTAGTTCAGACGGTGGAACTGTAGCAGCACCAGTGGAAGTTCAGAAGGTGGTACTGTAGCAGCACCAGTAGTAGTTCAGAAGGTGGTACTGTAGCAGTACCAGTAGTAGTTGAGACGGTGGTACTGTAGCAGCACCAGTAGTAGTTCAGACGGTGGTACTGTAGCAGTACCAGTAGTAGTTCAGAAGGTGGTACTGTAGCAGCACCAGAAGTTCAGAAGGTGGTACTGTAGCAGTACCAGTAGTAGTTCAGACGGTGGTACTGTAGCAGCACCAGTAGTAGTTCAGAAGGTGGTACTGTAGCAGCACCAGTAGTAGTTCAGAAGGTGGTACTGTAGCAGCACCAGTAGTAGTTCAGAAGGTGGTACTGTAGCAGCACCAGTAGTAGTTCAGAAGGTGGTACTGTAGCAGTACCAGTAGTAGTTCAGAAGGTGGTACTGTAGCAGCACCAGTAGTAGATAAGAAGGTGGTACTGTAGCAGCACCAGTAGTAGTTCAGACGGTGGTACTGTAGCAGTACCAGTAGTAGTTCAGAAGGTGGTACTGTAGCAGCACCAGTAGTAGTTCAGACGGTGGTACTGTAGCAGCACCAGTAGTAGTTCAGAAGGTGGTACTGTAGCAGCACCAGTAGTAGTTCAGAAGGTGGTACTGTAGCAGATCCAATAGTAGTTCAGATGGTGGTACTGTAGCAGATCCAATAGTAGTTCAGAAGGTGGTATTGTAGCAGCACCAGTAGTAGTTCAGACGGTGGTACTGTAGCAGCACCAGTAGTAGATCAGAAGGTGGTACTGTAGCAGTGCCAGTAGTAGTTCAGAAGGTGGTACTGTAGCAGCACCAGTAGTAGTTCAGACGGTGGTAATGTAGTAGAACTAGTAGTAGTTCAGAAGGTGGTACTGTAGCAGCACTAGTAGTAGTTCAGACGGTGGTACTGTAGCAGCACCAGTAGTAGTTCAGACGGTGGAACTGTAGCAGCACCAGAAGGTGGTACTGTAGCAGTACCAGTAGTAGTTGAGAGGTGGTACTGTAGCAGCACCAGTAGTAGTTCGGTGGTACTGAGCAGTACCAGTAGTGGTACTGTAGCAGCACCAGTAGTAGTTCAGACGGTGGTACTGTAGGAGCACCAGTAGTAGTTCAGAAGGTGGTACTGTAGCAGTACCAGTAGTAGTTCAGAAGGTGGTACTGTAGCAGAACCAGTAGTAGTTCAGAAGGTGGTACTGTAGCAGCACCAGTAGTAGTTCAGAAGGTGGTACTGTAGCAGCACCAGTAGTAGTTCAGAAGGTGGTACTGTAGCAGCACCAGTAGTAGTTCAGAAGGTGGTACTGTAGCAACACCAGTAGTAGTTCAGACGGTGGTAGCAGCACCAGAAGTAGATCAGAAGGTGGTACTGTAGCAGTACCAGTAGTTGTTCAGACGGTGGTACTGTAGCAGTACCAGTAGTAGTTCAGAAGGTGGTACTGTAGCAGCACCAGTAGTTCAGAAGGTGGTACAGTAGCAGATCCAATAGTAGTTCAGAAGGTGGTACTGTAGCAGATCCAATAGTAGTTCAGAAGGTGGTATTGTAGCAGCACCAGTAGTAGTTCAGAAGGTGGTACTGTAGCAGCACCAGTAGTAGTTCAGACGGTGGTACTGTAGCAGCACCAGTAGTAGTTCAGAAGGTGGTACTGTAGCAGCACCAGTAGTAGTTCAGAAGGTGGTACTGTAGCAGTACCAGTAGTAGTTCAGAAGGTGGTACTGTAGCAGTACCAGTAGTAGTTCAGAAGGTGGTACTGTAGCAGTACCAGTAGTAGTTCAGAAGGTGGTACTGTAGCAGCACCAGTAGTAGTTCAGAAGGTGGTACTGTAGCAACACCAGTAGTAGTTCAGAAGGTGGTACTGTAGCAGCACCAGAGTAGTAGTTCAGAAGGTGGTACTGTAGCAGTACCAGTAGTTGTTCAGACGGTGGTACTGTAGCAGTACCAGTAGTAGTTCAGAAGGTGGTACTGTAGCAGCACCAGTAGTAGTTCAGAAGGTGGTACTGTAGCAGCACCAGTAGTAGATCAGAAGGTGGTACTGTAGCAGCACCAGTAGTAGTTCAGAAGGTGGTACTGTAGCAGCACCAGTAGTAGATCAGAAGGTGGTACTGTAGCAGCACCAGTAGTAGTTCAGACGGTGGTACTGTAGCAGTACCAGTAGTAGTTCAGAAGGTGGTACTGTAGCAGCACCAGTAGTAGTTCAGACGGTGGTACTGTAGCAGCACCAGTAGTAGTTCAGAAGGTGGTACTGTAGCAGTACCAGTAGTAGTTCAGAAGGTGGTACTGTAGCAGAACCAGTAGTAGTTTAGAAGGTGGTACTGTAGCAGCACCAGAAGTAGATCAGAAGGTGGTACTGTAGCAGTACCAGTAGTTGTTCAGACGGTGGTACTGTAGCAGTACCAGTAGTAGTTCAGAAGGTGGTACTGTAGCAGCACCAGTAGTAGTTCAGAAGGTGGTACTGTAGCAGACCAATAGTAGTTCAGAAGGTGGTACTGTAGCAGATCCAATAGTAGTTCAGAAGGTGGTATTGTAGCAGCACCAGTAGTAGTTCAGACGGTGGTACTGTAGCAGCACCAGTAGTAGTTCAGAAGGTGGTACTGTAGCAGCACCAGTAGTAGTTCAGAAGGTGGTACTGTAGCAACACCAGTAGTAGTTCGGTGGTAGCAGCACCAGAAGTAGATCAGAAGGTGGTACTGTAGCAGTACCAGTAGTAGTTCAGACGGTGGTACTGTAGCAGTACCAGTAGTAGTTCAGAAGGTGGTACTGTAGCAGCACCAGTAGTAGTTCAGAAGGTGGTACTGTAGCAGCACCAGTAGTAGTTCAGAAGGTGGTACTGTAGCAGCACCAGTAGTAGATCAGAAGGTGGTTCAGACCAGTAGTAGATAAGAAGGTGGTACTGTAGCAGCACCAGTAGTAGTTCAGACGGTGGTACTGTAGCAGTACCAGTAGTAGTTCAGAAGGTGGTACTGTAGCAGTACCAGTAGTAGTTCAGAAGGTGGTACTGTAGCAGCACCAGTAGTAGTTCAGAAGGTGGTACTGTAGCAGCACCAGTAGTAGTTCAGAAGGTGGTACTGTAGCAGCACCAGTAGTAGTTCAGAAGGTGGTACTGTAGCAACACCAGTAGTAGTTCAGAAGGTGGTACTGTAGCAGCACCAGTAGTAGTTCAGAAGGTGGTACTGTAGCAGCACCAGTAGTAGTTCAGAAGGTGGTACTGTAGCAGCACCAGTAGTAGTTCAGAAGGTGGTACTGTAGCAGTACCAGTAGTAGTTCAGAAGGTGGTACTGTAGCAGTACCAGTAGTAGTTCAGAAGGTGGTACTGTAGCAGCACCAGTAGTAGTTCAGAAGGTGGTACTGTAGCAGCACCAGTAGTAGTTCAGAAGGTGGTACTGTAGCAACACCAGTAGTAGTTCAGACGGTGGTAGCAGCACCAGAAGTAGATCAGAAGGTGGTACTGTAGCAGCACCAGTAGTAGTTCAGACGGTGGTACTGTAGCAGTACCAGTAGTAGTTCAGAAGGTGGTACTGTAGCAGCACCAGTAGTAGTTCAGAAGGTGGTACTGTAGCAGCACCAGTAGTAGTTCAGAAGGTGGTACTGTAGCAGCACCAGTAGTAGATCAGAAGGTGGTACTGTAGCAGCACCAGTAGTAGATAAGAAGGTGGTACTGTAGCAGCACCAGTAGTAGAAAAGAAGGTGGTACTGTAGCAGCACCAGTAGTAGTTCAGAAGGTGGTACTGTAGCAGATCCAATAGTAGTTCAGATGGTGGTACTGTAGCAGATCCAATAGTAGTTCAGAAGGTGGTATTGTAGCAGCACCAGTAGTAGTTCAGACGGTGGTACTGTAGCAGCACCAGTAGTAGATCAGAAGGTGGTACTGTAGCAGTGCCAGTAGTAGTTCAGAAGGTGGTACTGTAGCAGCACCAGTAGTAGTTCAGACGGTGGTAATGTAGCAGAACTAGTAGTAGTTCAGAAGGTGGTACTGTAGCAGCACTAGTAGTAGTTCAGACGGTGGTACTGTAGCAGCACCAGTAGTGGTTCAGAAGGTGGAACTGTAGCAGCACCAGTAGTTCAGAAGGTGGTACTGTAGCAGTACCAGTAGTAGTTGAGACGGTGGTACTGTAGCAGCACCAGTAGTAGTTCAGACGGTGGTAGTAGCAGTACCAGTAGTAGTTCAGAAGGTGGTACTGTAGCAGCACCAGTAGTAGGTCAGACGGTGGTACTGTAGGAGCACCAGTAGTAGTTCAGAAGTTGGTACTGTAGCAGTACCAGTAGTAGTTCAGAAGGTGGTACTGTAGCAGAACCAGTAGTAGTTTAGAAGGTGGTACTGTAGCAGCACCAGTAGTAGTTCAGAAGGTGGTACTGTAGCAGCACCAGTAGTAGTTCAGAAGGTGGTACTGTAGCAGCACCAGTAGTAGTTCAGAAGGTGGTACTGTAGCAACACCAGTAGTAGTTCAGACGGTGGTCAGAAGTAGATCAGAAGGTGGTACTGTAGCAGTACCAGTAGTAGTTCAGACGGTGGTACTGTAGCAGTACCAGTAGTAGTTCAGAAGGTGGTTAGCAGCACCAGTAGTAGTTCAGACGGTGGAACTGTAGCAGCACCAGTAGAACTTCAGAAGGTGGTACTGTAGCAGTACCAGTAGTAGTTCAGAAGGTGGTACTGTAGCAGTACCAGTAGTAGTTCAGAAGGTGGTACTGTAGCAGCAGCAGTAGTAGTTCAGAAGGTAGTACTGTAGCAGCACCAGTAGTAGTTCAGAAGGTGGTACTGTAGCAGCACCAGTAGTAGTTCAGAAGGTGGTACTAGCAGCACCAGTAGTAGTTCAGAAGGTGGTACTGTAGCAGCACCAGTAGTAGATCAGAAGGTGGTACTGTAGCAGCACCAGTAGTAGTTCAGAAGGTGGTACTGTAGCAGTACCAGTAGTAGTTCAGAAGGTGGTACTGTAGCAGCACCAGTAGTAGATCAGAAGGTGGTACTGTAGCAGCACCAGTAGTAGTTCAGAAGGTGGTACTGTAGCAGTACCAGTAGTAGTTCAGAAGGTGGTACTGTAGTACCAGTAGTAGTTCAGAAGGTGGTACTGTAGCAGCACCAGTAGTAGTTCAGAAGGTGGTACTGTAGCAGCACCAGTAGTAGTTCAGAAGGTGGTACTGTAGCAACACCAGTAGTAGTTACGGTGGTAGCAGCACCAGAAGTAGATCAGAAGGTGGTACTGTAGCAGTACCAGTAGTAGTTCAGACGGTGGTACTGTAGCAGTACCAGTAGTAGTTCAGAAGGTGGTACTGTAGCAGCACCAGTAGTAGTTCAGAAGGTGGTACTGTAGCAGCACCAGTAGTAGATCAGAAGGTGGTACTGTAGCAGCACCAGTAGTAGATCAGAAGGTGGTACTGTAGCAGCACCAGTAGTAGTAAGAAGGTGGTACTGTAGCAGCACCAGTAGTAGTTCAGAAGGTGGTACTGTAGCAGCACCAGTAGTAGTTCAGAAGGTGGTACTGTAGCAGATCCAATAGTAGTTCAGATGGTGGTACTGTAGATCCAATAGTAGTTCAGAAGGTGGTACTGTAGCAGCACCAGTAGTAGTTCAGAAGGTGGTACTGTAGCAGCACCAGTAGTAGTTCAGAAGGTGGTACTGTAGCAGCACCAGTAGTAGTTCAGAAGGTGGTACTGTAGCAGCACCAGTAGTAGTTCAGACGGTGGTAAGTAGTAGAACTAGTAGTAGTTCAGAAGGTGGTACTGTAGCAGCACTAGTAGTAGTTCAGACGGTGGTACTGTAGCAGCACCAGTAGTAGTTCAGACGGTGGTACTGTAGCAGCACCAGTAGTAGTTCAGAAGGTGGTACTGTAGCAGCACCAGTAGTAGTTCAGAAGGTGGTACTGTAGCAGCACCAGTAGTAGTTCAGACGGTGGTACTGTAGCAGTACCAGTAGTAGTTCAGAAGGTGGTACTGTAGCAGCACCAGTAGTAGTTCAGAAGGTGGTACTGTAGCAGCACCAGTAGTAGTTCAGAAGGTGGTACTGTAGCAGTACCAGTAGTAGTTCAGAAGGTGGTACTGTAGCAGAACCAGTAGTAGTCAGAAGGTGGTACTGTAGCAGCACCAGTAGTAGTTCAGAAGGTGGTACTGTAGCAGCACCAGTAGTAGTTCAGAAGGTGGTACTGTAGCAGCACCAGTAGTAGTTCAGAAGGTGGTACTGTAGCAACACCAGTAGTAGTTCAGACGGTGGTAGCAGCACCAGAAGTAGATCAGAAGGTGGTACTGTAGCAGTACCAGTAGTAGTTCAGACGGTGGTACTGTGGTACCAGTAGTAGTTCAGAAGGTGGTACTGTAGCAGCACCAGTAGTAGTTCAGAAGGTGGTACTGTAGCAGACCAGTAGTAGTTCAGAAGGTGGTATTGTAGCAGCACCAGTAGTAGTTCAGACGGTGGTACTGTAGCAGCACCAGTAGTAGTTCAGAAGGTGGTACTGTAGCAGCACCAGTAGTAGTTCAGAAGGTGGTACTGTAGCAGTACCAGTAGTAGTTCAGAAGGTGGTACTGTAGCAGTACCAGTAGTAGTTCAGAAGGTGGTACTGTAGCAGCACCAGTAGTAGTTCAGAAGTACTGTGCAGCACCAGTAGTATCAGAAGGTGGTACTGTAGCAGTACCAGTAGTAGTTCAGAAGGTGGTACTGTAGCAGCACCAGTAGTAGTTCAGAAGGTGGTACTGTAGCAGCACCAGTAGTAGTTCAGAAGGTGGTACTGTAGCAGCACCAGTAGTAGTTCAGAAGGTGGTACTGTAGCAGCACCAGTAGTAGTTCAGAAGGTGGTACTGTAGCAGTACCAGTAGTAGTTCAGAAGGTGGTACTGTAGCAGCACCAGTAGTAGATTCAGAAGGTGGTACTGTAGCAGCACCAGTAGTAGTTCAGACGGTGGTACTGTAGCAGCACCAGTAGTAGTTCAGAAGGTGGTACTGTAGCAGCACCAGTAGTAGTTCAGACGGTGGTACTGTAGCAGCACCAGTAGTAGTTCAGAAGGTGGTACTGTAGCAGCACCAGTAGTAGTTCAGAAGGTGGTACTGTAGCAGATCCAATAGTAGTTCAGATGGTGGTACTGTAGCAGATCCAGTAGTAGTTCAGAAGGTGGTACTGTAGCAGCACCAGTAGTAGTTCAGACGGTGGTACTGTAGCAGCACCAGTAGTAGTTCAGAAGGTGGTACTGTAGCAGCACCAGTAGTAGTTCAGAAGGTGGTACTGTAGCAGCACCAGTAGTAGTTCAGAAGGTGGTAATGTAGCAGAACTAGTAGTAGTTCAGAAGGTGGTACTGTAGCAGCACTAGTAGTAGTTCAGAAGGTGGTACTGTAGCAGCACCAGTAGTAGTTCAGAAGGTGGAACTGTAGCAGCACCAGTAGAAGTTCAGAAGGTGGTACTGTAGCAGTACCAGTAGTAGTTCAGACGGTGGTACTGTAGCAGCACCAGTAGTAGTTCAGACGGTGGTACTGTAGCAGTACCAGTAGTAGTTCAGAAGGTGGTACTGTAGCAGCACCAGTAGTAGTTCAGAAGGTGGTACTGTAGCAGCACCAGTAGTAGTTCAGAAGGTGGTACTGTAGCAGCACCAGTAGTAGTTCAGAAGGTGGTACTGTAGCAGCACCAGTAGTAGTTCAGACGGTGGTGGTACCAGTAGTGTTCAGAAGTAGAGCAGCACCAGTAGTAGTTCAGAAGGTGGTACTGTAGCAGCATCCAATAGTAGTTCAGAAGGTGGTACTGTAGCAGACCAGTAGTAGTTCAGAAGGTGGTATTGTAGCAGCACCAGTAGTAGTTCAGACGGTGGAACTGTAGCAGCACCAGTCAGAAGGTGGTAGTTACCAGAAGGTGGTACTGTAGCAGCACCAGTAGTAGTTCAGACGGTGGTACTGTAGCAGCACCAGTAGTAGTTCAGAAGGTGGTACTGTAGCAGCACCAGTAGTAGTTCAGACGGTGGTACTGTAGCAGCACCAGTAGTAGTTCAGAAGGTGGTACTGTAGCAGTACCAGTAGTAGTTCAGAAGGTGGTACTGTAGCAGAACCAGTAGTAGTTTAGAAGGTGGTACTGTAGCAGCACCAGTAGTAGTTCAGAAGGTGGTACTGTAGCAGCACCAGTAGTAGTTCAGAAGGTGGTACTGTAGCAGCACCAGTAGTAGTTCAGAAGGTGGTACTGTAGCAACACCAGTAGTAGTTCAGACGGTGGTAGCAGCACCAGAAGTAGATCAGAAGGTGGTACTGTAGCAGTACCAGTAGTTGTTCAGACGGTGGTACTGTAGCAGTACCAGTAGTAGTTCAGAAGGTGGTACTGTAGCAGCACCAGTAGTAGTTCAGAAGGTGGTACTGTAGCAGATCCAATAGTAGTTCAGAAGGTGGTACTGTAGCAGCACCAGTAGTAGTTCAGACGGTGGTACTGTAGCAGCACCAGTAGTAGTTCAGAAGGTGGTACTGTAGCAGCACCAGTAGTAGTTCAGAAGGTGGTACTGTAGCAGTACCAGTAGTAGTTCAGAAGGTGGTACTGTAGCAGTACCAGTAGTAGTTCAGAAGGTGGTACTGTAGCAGCAGCAGTAGTAGTTCAGAAGGTAGTACTGTAGCAGCACCAGTAGTTCAGAAGGTGGTACTGTAGCAGCACCAGTAGTAGTTCAGACGGTGGTACTGTAGCAGTACCAGTAGTAGTTCAGAAGGTGGTACTGTAGCAGCACCAGTAGTAGTTCAGAAGGTGGTACTGTAGCAGCACCAGTAGTAGTTCAGAAGGTGGTACTGTAGCAGCACCAGTAGTAGATCAGAAGGTGGTACTGTAGCAGCACCAGTAGTAGTTCAGAAGGTGGTACTGTAGCAGCACCAGTAGTAGATCAGATGGTGGTACTGTAGCAGCACCAGTAGTAGTTCAGACGGTGGTACTGTAGCAGCACCAGTAGTAGTTCAGAAGGTGGTACTGTAGCAGCACCAGTAGTAGTTCAGAAGGTGGTACTGTAGCAGCACCAGTAGTAGTTCAGAAGGTGGTACTGTAGCAGCACCAGTAGTAGTTCAGAAGGTGGTACTGTAGCAGTACCAGTAGTAGTTCAGACGGTGGTACTGTAGCAGATCCAATAGTAGTTCAGAAGGTGGTATTGTAGCAGTACCAGTAGTAGTTCAGACGGTGGTACTGTAGCAGCACCAGTAGTAGTTCAGAAGGTGGTACTGTAGCAGCACCAGTAGTAGTTCAGAAGGTGGTACTGTAGCAGCACCAGTAGTAGTTCAGACGGTGGTATTGTAGCAGCACCAGTAGTAGTTCAGAAGGTGGTACTGTAGCAGCACCAGTAGTAGTTCAGAAGGTGGTACTGTAGCAGCACCAGTAGTAGTTCAGACGGTGGAACTGTAGCAGCACCAGTAGTAGTTCAGAAGGTGGTACTGTAGCAGTACCAGTAGTAGTTGAAGGTGGTACTGTAGCAGCACCAGTAGTAGTTCAGAAGGTGGTACTGTAGCAGTACCAGTAGTAGTTCAGAAGGTGGTACTGTAGCAGCACCAGTAGTAGTTCAGAAGGTGGTACTGTAGCAGCACCAGTAGTAGTTCAGACGGTGGTACTGTAGCAGCACCAGTAGTAGTTCAGAAGGTGGTACTGTAGCAGTACCAGTAGTAGTTCAGACGGTGGTACTGTAGAGGTACCAGTAGTAGTTCAGAAGGTGGTACTGTAGCAGCACCAGTAGTAGTTCAGAAGGTGTACTGTAGCAGATCCAATAGTAGTTCAGAAGGTGGTACTGTAGCAGATCCAATAGTAGTTCAGAAGGTGGTATTGTAGCAGCACCAGTAGTAGTTCCGGTGGTACTGTAGGAGCACCAGTAGTAGTTCAGAAGGTGGTACTGTAGCAGTACCAGTAGTTGTTCAGACGGTGGTACTGTAGAGGTACCAGTAGTAGTTCAGAAGGTGGTACTGTAGCAGCACCAGTTGTAGTTCAGAAGGTGGTACTGTAGCAGATCCAATAGTAGTTCAGAAGGTGGTACTGTAGCAGATCCAATAGTAGTTCAGAAGGTGGTATTGTAGCAGCACCAGTAGTAGTTCAGACGGTGGTACTGTAGCAGCACCAGTAGTAGTTCAGAAGGTGGTACTGTAGCAGCACCAGTAGTAGTTCAGAAGGTGGTACTGTAGCAGCACCAGTAGTAGTTCAGAAGGTGGTACTGTAGCAGTACCAGTAGTAGTTCAGAAGGTGGTACTGTAGCAGCAGCAGTAGTAGTTCAGAAGGTAGTACTGTAGCAGCACCAGTAGTAGATCAGAAGGTGGTACTGTAGCAGTACCAGTAGTAGTTCAGACGGTGGTACTGTAGCAGCACCAGTAGTAGTTCAGAAGGTGGTACTGTAGCAGCACCAGTAGTAGTTCAGAAGGTGGTACTGTAGCAGCACCAGTAGTAGTTCAGAAGGTGGTACTGTAGCAGCACCAGTAGTAGTTCAGAAGGTGGTACTGTAGCAGTACCAGTAGTAGTTCAGAAGGTGGTACTGTAGCAGCACCAGTAGTAGTTCAGAAGGTGGTACTGTAGCAGCACCAGTAGTAGTTCAGAAGGTGGTACTGTAGCAGTACCAGTAGTAGTTCAGAAGGTGGTACTGTAGCAGCAGCAGTAGTAGTTCAGAAGGTAGTACTGTAGCAGTAGTTCAGAAGGTGGTACTGTAGCAGTACCAGTAGTAGTTCAGACGGTGGTACTGTAGCAGTACCAGTAGTAGTTCAGAAGGTGGTACTGTAGCAGCACCAGTAGTAGTTCAGAAGGTGGTACTGTAGCAGCACCAGTAGTAGATCAGAAGGTGGTACTGTAGCAGCACCAGTAGTAGTTCAGAAGGTGGTACTGTAGCAACACCAGTAGTAGTTCAGACGGTGGTAGCAGCACCAGAAGTAGATCAGAAGGTGGTACTGTAGCAGTACCAGTAGTTGTTCAGACGGTGGTACTGTAGCAGCACCAGTTGTAGTTCAGAAGGTGGTACTGTAGCAGATCCAATAGTAGTGCAGAAGGTGGTACTGTAGCAGATCCAATAGTAGTTCAGAAGGTGGTACTGTAGCAGCACCAGTAGTAGATAAGAAGGTGGTTCAGAAAAGAAGGTGGTACTGTAGCAGCACCAGTAGTAGTTCAGAAGGTGGTACTTAGCAGATCCAATAGTAGTTCAGATGGTGGTACTGTAGCAGACCAATAGTAGTTCAGAAGGTGGTATTGTAGCAGCACCAGTAGTAGTTCAGACGGTGGTACTGTAGCAGCACCAGTAGTAGTTCAGAAGGTGGTACTGTAGCAGCACCAGTAGTAGATCAGAAGGTGGTACTTCAGCCAGTAGTAGTTCAGAAGGTGGTACTGTAGCAGCACCAGTAGTAGTTCAGACGGTGGTAATGTAGTAGAACTAGTAGTAGTTCAGAAGGTGGTACTGTAGCAGCACTAGTAGTAGTTCAGACGGTGGTACTGTAGCAGCACCAGTAGTAGTTCAGACGGTGGAACTGTAGCAGCACCAGTAGTAGTTCAGAAGGTGGTACTGTAGCAGCACCAGTAGTAGGTCAGACGGTGGTACTGTAGCAGCACCAGTAGTAGATCAGAAGGTGGTACTGTAGCAGCACCAGTAGTAGTTCAGAAGGTGGTACTGTAGCAGCACCAGTAGTAGTTCAGACGGTGGTAATGTAGTAGAACTAGTAGTAGTTCAGAAGGTGGTACTGTAGCAGTACCAGTAGTAGTTGAGACGGTGGTACTGTAGCAGCACCAGTAGTAGTTCAGACGGTGGTACTGTAGCAGTACCAGTAGTAGTTCAGAAGGTGGTACTGTAGCAGCACCAGTAGTAGTAGTGGTTAGGAGCACCAGTAGTAGTTCAGAAGTGGTACTGTAGCAGTACCAGTAGTAGTTCAGAAGGTGGTACTGTAGCAGAACCAGTAGTAGTTCAGAAGGTGGTACTGTAGCAGCACCAGTAGTAGTTCAGAAGGTGGTACTGTAGCAGCACCAGTAGTAGTTCAGAAGGTGGTACTGTAGCAGCACCAGTAGTAGTTCAGAAGGTGGTACTGTAGCAACACCAGTAGTAGTTCAGACGGTGGTAGCAGCACCAGAAGTAGATCAGAAGGTGGTACTGTAGCAGTACCAGTAGTTGTTCAGAAGGTGGTACTGTAGCAGTACCAGTAGTAGTTCAGAAGGTGGTACTGTAGCAGCACCAGTTGTAGTTCAGAAGGTGGTACTGTAGCAGATCCAATAGTAGTTCAGAAGGTGGTACTGTAGCAGATCCAATAGTAGTTCAGAAGGTGGTATTGTAGCAGCACCAGTAGTAGTTCAGACGGTGGTACTGTAGCAGCACCAGTAGTAGTTCAGAAGGTGGTACTGTAGCAGCACCAGTAGTAGTTCAGAAGGTGGTACTGTAGCAGTACCAGTAGTAGTTCAGAAGGTGGTACTGTAGCAGTACCAGTAGTAGTTCAGAAGGTGGTAGCAGCACAGTAGTAGTTCAGAAGGTAGTACTGAGCAGCACCAGAAGTAGATCAGAAGGTGGTACTGTAGCAGTACCAGTAGTTGTTCAGACGGTGGTACTGTAGCAGTACCAGTAGTAGTTCAGAAGGTGGTACTGTAGCAGCACCAGTAGTAGTTCAGAAGGTGGTACTGTAGCAGCACCAGTAGTAGATCAGAAGGTGGTACTGTAGCAGCACCAGTAGTAGATCAGAAGGTGGTACTGTAGCAGCACCAGTAGTAGTTCAGAAGGTGGTACTGTAGCAGCACCAGTAGTAGATCAGAAGGTGGTACTGTAGCAGCACCAGTAGTAGTTCAGACGGTGGTACTGTAGCAGTACCAGTAGTAGTTCAGAAGGTGGTACTGTAGCAGCACCAGTAGTAGTTCAGACGGTGGTACTGTAGCAGCACCAGTAGTAGTTCAGAAGGTGGTACTGTAGCAGATCCAATAGTAGTTCAGATGGTGGTACTGTAGCAGATCCAATAGTAGTTCAGAAGGTGGTATTGTAGCAGCACCAGTAGTAGGACGGTGGTACTGTAGCAGCACCAGTAGTAGTTCAGAAGGTGGTACTGTAGCAGTGCCAATAGTAGTTCAGAAGGTGGTACTGTAGCAGCACCAGTAGTAGTTCAGACGGTGGTAATGTAGCAGAACTAGTAGTAGTTCAGAAGGTGGTACTGTAGCAGCACAGTAGTAGTTCAGAGGTGGTACTGTAGCAGCACCAGTAGTAGTTCAGACGGTGGAACTGTAGCAGCACCAGTTCAGAAGGTGGTACTGTAGCAGTACCAGTAGTAGTTCAGACGGTGGTACTGTAGCAGCACCAGTAGTAGTTCAGAAGGTGGTACTGTAGCAGTACCAGTAGTTGTTCAGACGGTGGTACTGTAGCAGTACCAGTAGTAGTTCAGAAGGTGGTACTGTAGCAGCACCAGTAGTAGTTCAGAAGGTGGTACTGTAGCAGATCCAATAGTAGTTCAGAAGGTGGTACTGTAGCAGATCCAATAGTAGTTCAGAAGGTGGTATTGTAGCAGCACCAGTAGTAGTTCAGACGGTGGTACTGTAGGAGCACCAGTAGTAGTTCAGAAGGTGGTACTGTAGCAGTACCAGTAGTTACGGTGGTACAGGTACCAGTAGTAGTTCAGACGGTGGTACTGTAGCAGTACCAGTAGTAGTTCAGAAGGTGGTACTGTAGCAGCACCAATAGTAGTTCAGAAGGTGGTACTGTAGCAGATCCAATTGTAGTTCAGAAGGTGGTATTGTAGCAGCACCAGTAGTAGTTCAGACGGTGGTACTGTAGCAGCACCAGTAGTAGTTCAGAAGGTGGTACTGTAGCAGCACCAGTAGTAGTTCAGAAGGTGGTACTGTAGCAGCACCAGTAGTAGTTCAGAAGGTGGTACTGTAGCAGTACCAGTAGTAGTTCAGAAGGTGGTACTGTAGCAGCACCAGTAGTAGTTCAGAAGGTGGTACTGTAGCAGCACCAGTAGTAGTTCAGAAGGTGGTACTGTAGCAGTACCAGTAGTAGTTCAGACGGTGGTACTGTAGCAGCACCAGTAGTAGTTCAGAAGGTGGTACTGTAGCAGCACCAGTAGTAGTTCAGAAGGTGGTACTGTAGCAGCACCAGTAGTAGTTCAGAAGGTGGTACTGTAGCAGCTCCAGTAGTAGATCAGAAGGTGGTACTGTAGCAGTACCAGTAGTAGTTCAGAAGGTGGTACTGTAGCAGCACCAGTAGTAGTTCAGAAGGTGGTACTGTAGCAGCACCAGTAGTAGTTCAGACGGTGGTACTGTAGCAGCACCAGTAGTAGTTCAGAAGGTGGTACTGTAGCAGCACCAGTAGTAGTTCAGAAGGTGGTACTGTAGCAGCACCAGTAGTAGATCAGAAGGTGGTACTTCAGTACCATTAGGTCAGACGGTGGTACTGTAGCAGTACCAGTAGTAGTTCAGAAGGTGGTACTGTAGCAGCACCAGTAGTAGTTCAGAAGGTGGTACTGTAGCAGCACCAGTAGTAGTTCAGAAGGTGGTACTGTAGCAGCACCAGTAGTAGTTCAGAAGGTGGTACTGTAGCAACACCAGTAGTAGTTCAGACGGTGGTAGCAGCACCAGAAGTAGATCAGAAGGTGGTACTGTAGCAGTACCAGTACGGTGGTACAGTACCAGTAGTAGTTCAGAAGGTGGTACTGTAGCAGCACCAGTTGTAGTTCAGAAGGTGGTACTGTAGCAGTAGTAGTTCAGAAGGTGGTACTGTAGCAGCACCAGTAGTAGATAGTTCAGAAGGTGGTACTGTAGCAGCACCAGTAGTAGTTCAGAAGGTGGTACTGTAGCAGATCCAATAGTAGTTCAGATGGTGGTACTGTAGCAGATCCAATAGTAGTTCAGAAGGTTCAGCACCAGTAGTAGTTCAGAAGGTGGTATTGTAGCAGCACCAGTAGTAGTTCAGAAGGTGGTACTGTAGCAGTACCAGTAGTAGTTCAGAAGGTGGTACTGTAGCAGCACCAGTAGTAGTTCAGACGGTGGTAATGTAGTAGAACTAGTAGTAGTTCAGAAGGTGGTACTGTAGCAGCACTAGTAGTAGTTCAGACGGTGGTACTGTAGCAGCACCAGTAGTAGTTCAGACGGTGGAACTGTAGCAGCACCAGTAGTTCAGAAGGTGGTACTGTAGCAGTACCAGTAGTAGTTGAGACGGTGGTACTGTAGCAGCACCAGTAGTAGTTCAGACGGTGGTACTGTAGCAGTACCAGTAGTAGTTCAGAAGGTGGTACTGTAGCAGCACCAGTAGTAGGTCAGACGGTGGTACTGTAGGAGCACCAGTAGTAGTTCAGAAGGTGGTACTGTAGCAGTACCAGTAGTAGTTCAGAAGGTGGTACTGTAGCAGAACCAGTAGTAGTTTAGAAGGTGGTACTGTAGCAGCACCAGTAGTAGTTCAGAAGGTGGTACTGTAGCAGCACCAGTAGTAGTTCAGAAGGTGGTACTGTAGCAGCACCAGTAGTAGTTCAGAAGGTGGTACTGTAGCAACACCAGTAGTAGTTCAGACGGTGGTAGCAGCACCAGAAGTAGATCAGAAGGTGGTACTGTAGCAGTACCAGTAGTTGTTCAGACGGTGGTACTGTAGCAGTACCAGTAGTAGTTCAGAAGGTGGTACTGTAGCAGCACCAGTTGTAGTTCAGAAGGTGGTACTGTAGCAGATCCAATAGTAGTTCAGAAGGTGGTACTGTAGCAGATCCAATAGTAGTTCAGAAGGTGGTATTGTAGCAGTACCAGTAGTAGTTCAGACGGTGGTACTGTAGCAGCACCAGTAGTAGTTCAGACGGTGGTACTGTAGCAGTACCAGTAGTAGTTCAGAAGGTGGTACTGTAGCAGCACCAGTAGTAGGTCAGACGGTGGTACTGTAGGAGCACCAGTAGTAGTTAGTTGGTAGTTACCAGTAGTAGTTCAGAAGGTGGTACTGTAGCAGAACCAGTAGTAGTTTAGAAGGTGGTACTGTAGCAGCACCAGTAGTAGTTCAGAAGGTGGTACTGTAGCAGCACCAGTAGTAGTTCAGAAGGTGGTACTGTAGCAGCACCAGTAGTAGTTCAGAAGGTGGTACTGTAGCAGCACCAGTAGTAGTTCAGACGGTGGTAGCAGCACCAGAAGTAGATCAGAAGGTGGTACTGTAGCAGTACCAGTAGTTGTTCAGACGGTGGTACTGTAGCAGCACCAGTAGTAGTTCAGAAGGTGGTACTGTAGCAGCACCAGTAGTAGTTCAGAAGGTGGTACTGTAGCAGATCCAATAGTAGTTCAGAAGGTGGTACTGTAGCAGATCCAATAGTAGTTCAGAAGGTGGTATTGTAGCAGCACCAGTAGTAGTTCAGACGGTGGTACTGTAGCAGCACCAGTAGTAGTTCAGAAGGTGGTACTGTAGCAGCACCAGTAGTAGTTCAGAAGGTGGTACTGTAGCAGTACCAGTAGTAGTTCAGAAGGTGGTACTGTAGCAGTACCAGTAGTAGTTCAGAAGGTGGTACTGTAGCAGCAGCAGTAGTAGTTCAGAAGGTGGTACTGTAGCAGCACCAGAAGTAGTTCAGAAGGTGGTACTGTAGCAGTACCAGTAGTAGTTCAGACGGTGGTACTGTAGCAGCACCAGTAGTAGTTCAGAAGGTGGTACTGTAGCAGCACCAGTAGTAGTTCAGAAGGTGGTACTGTAGCAGCACCAGTAGTAGTTCAGAAGGTGGTACTGTAGCAGCACCAGTAGTAGTTCAGAAGGTGGTACTGTAGCAGTACCAGTAGTAGTTCAGAAGGTGGTACTGTAGCAGCACCAGTAGTAGATCAGAAGGTGGTACTGTAGCAGCACCAGTAGTAGTTCAGAAGGTGGTACTGTAGCAGTACCAGTAGTAGTTCAGAAGGTGGTACTGTAGCAGCACCAGTAGTAGTTCAGACGGTGGTACTGTAGCAGCACCAGTAGTAGTTCAGAAGGTGGTACTGTAGCAGATCCAATAGTAGTTCAGATGGTGGTACTGTAGCAGATCCAATAGTAGTTCAGAAGGTGGTATTGTAGCAGCACCAGTAGTAGTTCAGACGGTGGTACTGTAGCAGCACCAGTAGTAGATCAGAAGGTGGTACTGTAGCAGTGCCAATAGTAGTTCAGAAGGTGGTACTGTAGCAGCACCAGTAGTAGTTCAGACGGTGGTAATGTAGCAGCACCAGTAGTAGTTCAGAAGGTGGTACTGTAGCAGCACTAGTAGTAGTTCAGACGGTGGTACTGTAGCAGCACCAGTAGTAGTTCAGACGGTGGAACTGTAGCAGCACCAGTAGAAGTTCAGTTCAGATCAGAAGGTGGTACTGTAGCAGTACCAGTAGTAGTTCAGACGGTGGTACTGTAGCAGCACCAGTAGTAGTTCAGACGGTGGTACTGTAGCAGCACCAGTAGTAGTTCAGAAGGTGGTACTGTAGCAGCACCAGTAGTAGTTCAGACGGTGGTACTGTAGGAGCACCAGTAGTAGTTCAGACGGTGGTACTGTAGGAGCACCAGTAGTAGTTCAGAAGGTGGTACTGTAGCAGTACCAGTAGTTGTTCAGACGGTGGTAATGTAGAGGTACCAGTAGTAGTTCAGAAGGTGGTACTGTAGCAGCACCAGTTGTAGTTCAGAAGGTGGTACTGTAGCAGATCCAATAGTAGTTCAGAAGGTGGTACTGTAGCAGATCCAATAGTAGTTCAGAAGGTGGTATTGTAGCAGCACCAGTAGTAGTTCAGACGGTGGTACTGTAGCAGCACCAGTAGTAGTTCAGAAGGTGGTACTGTAGCAGCACCAGTAGTAGTTCAGAAGGTGGTACTGTAGCAGCACCAGTAGTAGATAAGAAGGTGGTACTGTAGCAGCACCAGTAGTAGTTCAGACGGTGGTACTGTAGCAGTACCAGTAGTAGTTCAGAAGGTGGTACTGTAGCAGCACCAGTAGTAGTTCAGACGGTGGTACTGTAGCAGCACCAGTAGTAGTTCAGAAGGTGGTACTGTAGCAGCACCAGTAGTATTTCAGAAGTACTTCAGATCCAATAGTAGTTCAGGTACTGTAGCAGACCAATAGTAGTTCAGAAGGTGGTATTGTAGCAGCACCAGTAGTAGTTCAGAAGGTGGTACTGTAGCAGCACCAGTAGTAGTTCAGAAGGTGGAACTGTAGCAGCACCAGTAGAAGTTCAGAAGGTGGTACTGTAGCAGCACCAGTAGTAGTTGAGAAGGTGGTACTGTAGCAGCACCAGTAGTAGTTCAGAAGGTGGTACTGTAGCAGCACCAGTAGTAGTTCAGAAGGTGGTACTGTAGCAGCACCAGTAGTAGTTCAGACGGTGGGTAGGAGCACCAGTAGTAGTTCAGACGGTGGTACTGTAGCAGCACCAGTAGTAGTTCAGAAGGTGGTACTGTAGCAGTACCAGTAGTTGTTCAGACGGTGGTAATGTAGAGTACCAGTAGTAGTTCAGAAGGTGGTACTGTAGCAGCACCAGTAGTAGTTCAGAAGGTGGTACTGTAGCAGATCCAATAGTAGTTCAGAAGGTGGTACTGTAGCAGATCCAATAGTAGTTCAGAAGGTGGTATTGTAGCAGCACCAGTAGTAGTTCAGAAGGTGGTACTGTAGCAGAACCAGTAGTAGTTCAGAAGGTGGTACTGTAGCAGCACCAGTAGTAGTTCAGAAGGTGGTACTGTAGCAGCACCAGTAGTAGTTCAGTAGTTCAAGGTGGTACTGTAGCAGCACCAGTAGTAGTTCAGAAGGTGGTACTGTAGCAGCACCAGTAGTAGTTCAGACGGTGGTACTGTAGCAGCACCAGTAGTAGTTCAGAAGGTGGTACTGTAGCAGCACCAGTAGTAGTTCAGAAGGTGGTACTGTAGCAGATCCAATAGTAGTTCAGATGGTGGTACTGTAGCAGATCCAATAGTAGTTCAGAAGGTTAGCAGCACCAGTAGTAGTTCAGACGGTGGTACTGTAGCAGCACCAGTAGTAGTTCAGAAGGTGGTACTGTAGCAGCACCAGTAGTAGTTCAGAAGGTGGTACTGTAGCAGCACCAGTAGTAGTTCACGGTGGTAATGTAGTAGCACCAGTAGTAGTTCAGAAGGTGGTACTGCAGCAGCACAGTAGTAGTTCAGACGGTGGTACTGTAGCAGCACCAGTAGTAGTTCAGACGGTGGAACTGTAGCAGCACCAGTAGAAGTTCAGAAGGTGGTACTGTAGCAGCACCAGTAGTAGTTCAGAAGGTGGTACTGTAGCAGACCAGTAGTAGTTCAGATGGTGGTACTGTAGCAGCACCAGTAGTAGTTCAGAAGGTGGTACTGTAGCAGCACCAGTAGTAGTTCAGACGGTGGTACTGTAGCAGCACCAGTAGTAGTTCAGACGGTGGAACTGTAGCAGCACCAGTAGAAGTTCAGAAGGTGGTACTGTAGCAGTACCAGTAGTAGTTCAGACGGTGGTACTGTAGCAGCACCAGTAGTAGTTCAGAAGGTGGTACTGTAGCAGTACCAGTAGTAGTTCAGAAGGTGGTACTGTAGCAGCACCAGTAGTAGTTCAGACGGTGGTACTGTAGCAGCACCAGTAGTAGTTCAGCGGTGGTACTGTAGGAGCACCAGTAGTAGTTCAGAAGGTGGTACTGTAGCAGCACCAGTAGTAGTTCAGAAGGTGGTAAGGTGTAGCAGCACCAGTAGTAGTTCAGAAGGTGGTACTGTAGCAGACCAATAGTAGTTCAGAAGGTGGTACTGTAGCAGATCCAGTAGTTCAGAAGGTAGTTCAGCACCAGTAGTAGTTCAGACGGTGGTACTGTAGCAGCACCAGTAGTAGTTCAGAAGGTGGTACTGTAGCAGCACCAGTAGTAGTTCAGAAGGTGGTACTGTAGCAGCACCAGTAGTAGTTCAGAAGGTGGTACTGTAGCAGCACCAGTAGTAGTTCAGACGGTGGTACTGTAGCAGTACCAGTAGTAGTTCAGAAGGTGGTACTGTAGCAGCACCAGTAGTAGTTCAGAAGGTGGTACTGTAGCAGCACCAGTAGTAGTTCAGAAGGTGGTACTGTAGCAGCACCAGTAGTAGTTCAGAAGGTGGTACTGTAGCAGATCCAATAGTAGTTCAGAAGGTGGTACTGTAGCAGATCCAATAGTAGTTCAGAAGGTGGTATTGTAGCAGCACCAGTAGTAGTTCAGACGGTGGTACTGTAGCAGCACCAGTAGTAGTTCAGAAGGTGGTACTGTAGCAGTGCCAGTAGTAGTTCAGAAGGTGGTACTGTAGCAGCACCAGTAGTAGTTCAGACGGTGGTAATGTAGTAGAACTAGTAGTAGTTCAGAAGGTGGTACTGTAGCAGCACTAGTAGTAGTTCAGACGGTGGTACTGTAGCAGCACCAGTAGTAGTTCAGACGGTGGAACTGTAGCAGCACCAGTAGAAGTTCAGAAGGTGGTACTGTAGCAGTACCAGTAGTAGTTGAGACGGTGGTACTGTAGCAGCACCAGTAGTAGTTCAGACGGTGGTACTGTAGCAGTACCAGTAGTAGTTCAGAAGGTGGTACTGTAGCAGCACCAGTAGTAGTTCAGACGGTGGTACTGTAGGAGCACCAGTAGTAGTTCAGAAGGTGGTACTGTAGCAGTACCAGTAGTAGTTCAGAAGGTGGTACTGTAGCAGAACCAGTAGTAGTTTAGAAGGTGGTACTGTAGCAGCACCAGTAGTAGTTCAGAAGGTGGTACTGTAGCAGCACCAGTAGTAGTTCAGAAGGTGGTACAGTAGCAGCACCAGTAGTAGTTCAGAAGGTGGTACTCTAGCAACACCAGTAGTAGTTCAGACGGTGGTAGCAGCACCAGAAGTAGATCAGAAGGTGGTACTGTAGCAGTACCAGTAGTTGTTCAGACGGTGGTACTGTAGCAGTACCAGTAGTAGTTCAGAAGGTGGTACTGTAGCAGCACCAGTAGTAGTTCAGAAGGTGGTACTGTAGCAGATCCAATAGTAGTTCAGAAGGTGGTACTGTAGCAGATCCAATAGTAGTTCAGAAGGTGGTATTGTAGCAGCACCAGTAGTAGTTCAGACGGTGGTACTGTAGCAGCACCAGTAGTAGTTCAGAAGGTGGTACTGTAGCAGCACCAGTAGTAGTTCAGAAGGTGGTACTGTAGCAGCACCAGTAGTAGTTCAGAAGGTGGTACTGTAGCAGTCAGTAGTAGTTCAGAAGGTGGTACTGTAGCAGTACCAGTAGTAGTTCAGAAGGTGGTACTGTAGCAGCACCAGTAGTAGTTCAGAAGGTGGTACTGTAGCAGCACCAGTAGTAGTTCAGAAGGTGGTACTGTAGCAACACCAGTAGTAGTTCAGACGGTGGTAGCAGCACCAGAAGTAGATCAGAAGGTGGTACTGTAGCAGCACCAGTAGTAGTTCAGAAGGTGGTACTGTAGCAGTACCAGTAGTAGTTCAGAAGGTGGTACTGTAGCAGCACCAGTAGTAGTTCAGAAGGTGGTACTGTAGCAGTACCAGTGGTAGTTCAGAAGGTGGTACTGTAGCAGCACCAGTAGTAGTTCAGAAGGGTGGTAGCAGCACCAGTAGTAGTTCAGAAGCAGCACCAGTAGTAGTTCAGGTGGTGGTAGCAGCACCAGAAGTAGATCAGAAGGTGGTACTGTAGCAGTACCAGTAGTAGTTCAGACGGTGGTACTGTAGCAGCACCAGTAGTAGTTCAGAAGGTGGTACTGTAGCAGCACCAGTAGTAGTTCAGAAGGTGGTACTGTAGCAGCACCAGTAGTAGATCAGAAGGTGGTACTGTAGCAGCACCAGTAGTAGTTCAGAAGGTGGTACTGTAGCAGCACCAGTAGTAGTTCAGAAGGTGGTACTGTAGCAGCACCAGTAGTAGTTCAGAAGGTGGTACTGTAGCAGTACCAGTAGTAGTTCAGAAGGTGGTACTGTAGCAGCACCAGTAGTAGTTCAGACGGTGGTACTGTAGCAGCACCAGTAGTAGTTCAGAAGGTGGTACTGTAGCAGTACCAGTAGTAGTTCAGAAGGTGGTACTGTAGCAGAACCAGTAGTAGTTTAGAAGGTGGTACTGTAGCAGCACCAGAAGTAGATCAGAAGGTGGTACTGTAGCAGCACCAGTAGTAGTTCAGACGGTGGTACTGTAGCAGCACCAGTAGTAGTTCAGAAGGTGGTACTGTAGCAGCACCAGTTGTAGTTCAGAAGGTGGTACTGTAGCAGATCCAATAGTAGTTCAGAAGGTGGTACTGTAGCAGATCCAATAGTAGTTCAGAAGGTGGTAGTTCAGCACCAGTAGTAGTTCAGACGGTGGTACTGTAGCAGCACCAGTAGTAGTTCAGAAGGTGGTACTGTAGCAGCACCAGTAGTAGTTCAGAAGGTGGTACTGTAGCAGCACCAGTAGTAGTTCAGAAGGTGGTACTGTAGCAGCACCAGTAGTAGTTCAGAACGGTGGTACTGTAGCAGCACCAGTAGTAGTTCAGAAGGTGGTACTGTAGCAGCACCAGTAGTAGTTCAGAAGGTGGTACTGTAGCAGCACCAGTAGTAGTTCAGAAGGTGGTACTGTAGCAGACCAGTAGTAGTTCAGAAGGTGGTATTGTAGCAGCACCAGTAGTAGTTCAGACGGTGGTACTGTAGCAGCACCAGTAGTAGTTCAGAAGGTGGTACTGTAGCAGTACCAGTAGTAGTTCAGAAGGTGGTACTGTAGCAGCACCAGTAGTAGTTCAGACGGTGGTAATGTAGTAGCAACAGTAGTAGTTCAGAAGGTGGTACTGTAGCAGCACTAGTAGTAGTTCAGAAGGTGGTACTGTAGCAGCACCAGTAGTAGTTCAGACGGTGGAACTGTAGCAGCACCAGTAGTAGTTCAGAAGGTGGTACTGTAGCAGCACCAGTAGTAGTTCAGAAGGTGGTACTGTAGCAGCACCAGTAGTAGTTCAGAAGGTGGTACTGTAGCAGTACCAGTAGTAGTTCAGAAGGTGGTACTGTAGCAGCACCAGTAGTAGTTCAGAAGGTGGTACTGTAGCAGCACCAGTAGTAGTTCAGAAGGTGGTACTGTAGCAGCACCAGTAGTAGTTCAGAAGGTGGTACTGTAGCAGCACCAGTAGTAGTTCAGAAGGTGGTACTGTAGCAGCACCAGTAGTAGTTCAGAAGGTGGTACTGTAGCAGCACCAGTAGTAGTTCAGAAGGTGGTACTGTAGCAGCACCAGTAGTAGTTCAGAAGGTGGTACTGTAGCAACACCAGTAGTAGTTCAGACGGTGGTAGCAGCACCAGAAGTAGATCAGAAGGTGGTACTGTAGCAGTACCAGTAGTTGTTCAGACGGTGGTACTGTAGCAGTACCAGTAGTAGTTCAGAAGGTGGTACTGTAGCAGCACCAGTTCTAGTTCAGAAGGTGGTACTGTAGCAGACCAATAGTAGTTCAGAAGGTGGTACTGTAGCAGATCCAATAGTAGTTCAGAAGGTGGTATTGTAGCAGCACCAGTAGTAGTTCAGACGGTGGTACTGTAGCAGCACCCAGTAGTTCAGAAGGTGGTTAGCAGCACCAGTAGTAGTTCAGAAGGTGGTACTGTAGCAGTACCAGTAGTAGTTCAGAAGGTGGTACTGTAGCAGCACCAGTAGTAGTTCAGAAGGTGGTACTGTAGCAGTACCAGTAGTAGTTCAGAAGGTGGTACTGTAGCAGCACCAGTAGTAGTTCAGAAGGTGGTACTGTAGCAGTACCAGTAGTAGTTCAGAAGGTGGTACTGTAGCAGCAGCACCAGTAGTAGTTCAGAAGGTGTAGTACTGTAGCAGCACCAGTAGTAGTTCAGAAGGTGGTACTAGCAACACCAGTAGTAGTTCAGACGGTGGTAGCAGCACCAGAAGTAGATCAGAAGGTGGTACTGTAGCAGTACCAGTAGTTGTTCAGACGGTGGTACTGTAGCAGTACCAGTAGTAGTTCAGAAGGTGGTACTGTAGCAGCACCAGTAGTAGTTCAGAAGGTGGTACTGTAGCAGCACCAGTAGTAGTTCAGAAGGTGGTACTGTAGCAGCACCAGTAGTAGTTCAGAAGGTGGTACTGTAGCAGCACCAGTAGTAGTTCAGAAGGTGGTACTGTAGCAGCACCAGTAGTAGTTCAGAAGGTGGTACTGTAGCAGTACCAGTAGTAGTTCAGAAGGTGGTACTGTAGCAGCACCAGTAGTAGTTCAGACGGTGGTACTGTAGCAGCACCAGTAGTAGTTCAGAAGGTGGTACTGTAGCAGCACCAGTAGTAGTTCAGAAGGTGGTACTGTAGCAGAACCAGTAGTAGTTCAGAAGGTGGTACTGTAGCAGCACCAGTAGTAGTTCAGAAGGTGGTACTGTAGCAGCACCAGTAGTAGTTCAGAAGGTGGTACTGTAGCAGCACCAGTAGTAGTTCAGAAGGTGGTACTGTAGCAGCACCAGTAGAAGTTCAGAAGGTGGTACTGTAGCAGCACCAGTAGTAGTTCAGAAGGTGGTACTGTAGCAGCACCAGTAGTAGTTCAGAAGGTGGTACTGTAGCAGCACCAGTAGTAGTTCAGAAGGTGGTACTGTAGCAGCACCAGTAGTAGTTCAGAAGGTGGTACTGTAGCAGCACCAGTTCAGAAGGTGGTACCAGTAGTAGTTCAGAAGGTGGTACTGTAGCAGCACCAGTAGTAGTTCAGAAGGTGGTACTGTAGCAGTACCAGTAGTAGTTCAGAAGGTGGTACTGTAGCAACACCAATAGTTGTTCAGACGGTGGTACTGTAGCAGTACCAGTAGTAGTTCAGAAGGTGGTACTGTAGCAACACCAATAGTTGTTCAGACGGTGGTACTGTAGCAGTACCAGTAGTAGTTCAGAAGGTGGTACTGTAGCAGCACCAGTAGTAGTTCAGAAGGTGGTACTGTAGCAGCTCCAGTAGTAGATCAGAAGGTGGTACTGTAGCAGCACCAGTAGTAGTTCAGAAGGTGGTACTGTAGCAGCACCAGTAGTAGTTCAGAAGGTGGTACTGTAGCAGCACCAGTAGTAGTTCAGAAGGTGGTACTGTAGCAGTACCAGTAGTAGTTCAGAAGGTGGTACTGTAGCAGTAGTTCAGAAGGTGGTACTGTAGCAGATCCAATAGTAGTTCAGAAGGTGGTACTGTAGCAGATCCAATAGTAGTTCAGAAGGTGGTATTGTAGCAGCACCAGTAGTAGTTCAGAAGGTGGTAATGTCGCAGCACCAGTAGCAGGTCCAGTAGTAGTTCAGAAGGTGGTACTGTAGCAGCACCAGTAGTAGTTCAGACGGTGGTACTTAGCAGCACCAGTAGTAGTTCAGAAGGTGGTACTGTAGCAGCACCAGTAGTAGAAGTTCAGAAGGTGGTACTGTAGCAGTACCAGTAGTAGTTCAGAACGGTGGTACTGTAGCAGCACCAGTAGTAGTTCAGACGGTGGTACTGTAGCAGTACCAGTAGTAGTTCAGAAGGTGGTACTGTAGCAGCACCAGTAGTAGTTCAGACGGTGGTACTGTAGCAGCACCAGTAGTAGTTCAGAAGGTGGTACTGTAGCAGTACCAGTAGTAGTTCAGAAGGTGGTACTGTAGCAGAACCCGTAGTAGTTTAGAAGGTGGTACTGTAGCAGCACCAGTAGTAGTTCAGAAGGTGGTACTGTAGCAGCACCAGTAGTAGTTCAGAAGGTGGTACTGTAGCAGCACCAGTAGTAGTTCAGAAGGTGGTACTGTAGCAACACCAGTAGTAGTTCAGACGGTGGTAGCAGCACCAGAAGTAGATCAGAAGGTGGTACTGTAGCAGTACCAGTAGTTGTTCAGACGGTGGTACTGTAGCAGTACCAGTAGTAGTTCAGAAGGTGGTACTGTAGCAGCACCAGTAGTAGTTCAGAAGGTGGTACTGTAGCAGCACCAGTAGTAGTTCAGAAGGTGGTACTGTAGCAGCACCAGTAGTAGTTCAGAAGGTGGTACTGTAGCAGTACCAGTAGTAGTTCAGAAGGTGGAACTGTAGCAGCACCAGTAGTAGTTCAGAAGGTGGTACTGTAGCAGTACCAGTAGTAGTTGAGACGGTGGTACTGTAGCATCACCAGTAGTAGTTCAGACGGTGCTACTGTAGCAGATCCAATAGTAGTTCAGAAGGTGGTACTGTAGCAGCACCAGTAGTAGTTCAGAAGGTGGTACTGTAGCAGCACCAGTAGTAGTTCAGAAGGTGGTACTGTAGCAACACCAGTAGTAGTTCAGACGGTGGTAGCAGCACCAGAAGTAGATCAGAAGGTGGTACTGTAGCAGTACCAGTAGTTGTTCAGACGGTGGTACTGTAGCAGTACCAGTAGTAGTTCAGAAGGTGGTACTGTAGCAGCACCAGTAGTAGTTCAGAAGGTGGTACTGTAGCAGATCCAATAGTAGTTCAGATGGTGGTACTGTAGCAGATCCAATAGTAGTTCAGAAGGTGGTATTGTAGCAGCACCAGTAGTAGTTCAGAAGGTGGTACTGTAGCAGTACCAGTAGTAGTTCAGAAGGTGGTACTGTAGCAGCACCAGTAGTAGTTCAGACGGTGGTAATGTAGTAGAACTAGTAGTAGTTCAGAAGGTGGTACTGTAGCAGCACCAGTAGTAGTTCAGACGGTGGTACTGTAGCAGCACCAGTAGTAGTTCAGACGGTGGAACTGTAGCAGCACCAGTAGAAGTTCAGAAGGTGGTACTGTAGCAGTACCAGTAGTAGTTGAGACGGTGGTACTGTAGCAGCACCAGTAGTAGTTCAGACGGTGGTACTGTAGCAGTACCAGTAGTAGTTCAGAAGGTGGTACTGTAGCAGCACCAGTAGTAGTTCAGACGGTGGTACTGTAGCAGTAGTAGTTCAGAAGGTGGTAGCAGTACCAGTAGTAGTTCAGAAGGTGGTACTGTAGCAGAACCAGTAGTAGTTTAGAAGGTGGTACTGTAGCAGCACCAGTAGTAGTTCAGAAGGTGGTACTGTAGCAGCACCAGTAGTAGTTCAGAAGGTGGTACTGTAGCAGCACCAGTAGTAGTTCAGAAGGTGGTACTGTAGCAACACCAGTAGTAGTTCAGAAGGTGGTACTGCAGCACCAGTAGTAGTTCAGAAGGTGGTACTGTAGCAGTACCAGTAGTTGTTCAGACGGTGGTACTGTTACCAGTAGTAGTTCAGAAGGTGGTACTGTAGCAGCACCAGTAGTAGTTCAGAAGGTGGTACTGTAGCAGTACCAGTAGTAGTTCAGACGGTGGTACTGTAGCATCACCAGTAGTAGTTCAGAAGGTGGTACTGTAGCAGACCAAGTAGTAGTTCAGAAGGTGGTACTGTAGCAGCACCAGTAGTAGTTCAGAAGGTGGTACTGTAGCAGCACCAGTAGTAGAAGGTTCAGACCAGTAGTAGTTCAGACGGTGGTAGCAGCACCAGAAGTAGATCAGAAGGTGGTACTGTAGCAGTACCAGTAGTTGTTCAGACGGTGGTACTGTAGCAGTACCAGTAGTAGTTCAGAAGGTGGTACTGTAGCAGCACCAGTAGTAGTTCAGACGGTGCTACTGTAGCAGATCCAATAGTAGTTCAGAAGGTGGTACTGTAGCAACACCAGTAGTAGTTCAGACGGTGGTAGCAGCACCAGAAGTAGATCAGAAGGTGGTACTGTAGCAGTACCAGTAGTTGTTCAGACGGTGGTACTGTAGCAGTACCAGTAGTAGTTCAGAAGGTGGTACTGTAGCAGCACCAGTAGTAGTTCAGAAGGTGGTACTGTAGCAGTACCAGTAGTAGTTCAGACGGTGGAACTGTAGCAGCACCAGTAGAAGTTCAGAAGGTGGTACTGTAGCAGTACCAGTAGTAGTTGAGACGGTGGTACTGTAGCATCACCAGTAGTAGTTCAGACGGTGCTACTGTAGCAGATCCAATAGTAGTTCAGAAGGTGGTATTGTAGCAGCACCAGTAGTAGTTCAGATGGTGGTAATGTAGCAGCACTAGTAGTAGTTCAGACGGTGGTACTGTAGCAGCACCAGTAGTAGTTCAGAAGGTGGTACTGTAGCAGTACCAGTAGTTGTTCAGACGGTGGAACTGTAGCAGCACCAGTAGAAGTTCAGAAGGTGGTACTGTAGCAGTACCAGTAGTAGTTGAGACGGTGGTACTGTAGCATCACCAGTAGTAGTTCAGACGGTGGTACTGTAGCAGCACCAGTAGTAGTTCAGAAGGTGGTACTGTAGCAGCACCAGTAGTAGTTCAGACGGTGGTAATGTAGCAGCACTAGTAGTAGTTCAGACGGTGGTACTGTAGCAGCACCAGTAGTAGTTCAGAAGGTGGTACTGTAGCAGAACCAGTAGTAGTTGGTACTGTAGCAGCACCAGTAGTAGTTCAGAAGGTGGTACTGTAGCAGTACCAGTAGTAGTTCAGAAGGTGGTACTGTAGCAGCACCAGTAGTAGTTCAGAAGGTGGTACTGTAGCAGCACCAGTAGTAGTTCAGACGGTGGTACTGTAGCAGCACCAGTAGTAGTTCAGAAGGTGGTACTGTAGCAGTACCAGTAGTAGTTCAGACGGTGGTACTGTAGCAGCACCAGTAGTAGTTCAGAAGGTGGTACTGTAGCAGCACCAGTAGTAGTTCAGAAGGTGGTACTGTAGCAGATCCAATAGTAGTTCAGAAGGTGGTACTGTAGCAGATCCAATAGTAGTTCAGAAGGTGGTACTGTAGCAACACCAGTAGTAGTTCAGACGGTGGTAGCAGCACCAGAAGTAGATCAGAAGGTGGTACTGTAGCAGTACCAGTAGTAGTTCAGAAGGTGGTACTGTAGCAGTACCAGTAGTAGTTCAGAAGGTGGTACTGTAGCAGCACCAGTAGTAGTTCAGAAGGTGGTACTGTAGCAGCACCAGTAGTAGTTCAGAAGGTGGTACTGTAGCAGCACCAGTACCAGTAGTAGTAGTTCAGACGGTGGCACCTAGATCAGAAGGTGGCAGCACCAGTAGTAGTTCAGAATGTGGTACTGTAGCAGTACCAGTAGTAGTTCAGAAGGTGGTACTGTAGCAGCACCAGTAGTAGTTCAGAAGGTGGTACTGTAGCAGATCCAATAGTAGTTCAGATGGTGGTACTGTAGCAGATCCAATAGTAGTTCAGAAGGTGGTATTGTAGCAGCACCAGTAGTAGTTCAGAAGGTGGTACTGTAGCAGCACCAGTAGTAGTTCAGAAGGTGGTACTGTAGCAGCACCAGTAGTAGTTCAGACGGTGGAACTGTAGCAGCACCAGTAGAAGTTCAGAAGGTGGTACTGTAGCAGCACCAGTAGTAGTTCAGAAGGTGGTGTAGCAGCACCAGTAGTAGTTCAGAAGGTGGAACTGTAGCAGCACCAGTAGTAGTTCAGTACCAGTAGTGGAGACGGTGGTACTGTAGCAGCACCAGTAGTAGTTCAGAAGGTGGTACTGTAGCAGTACCAGTAGTAGTTCAGAAGGTGGTACTGTAGCAGCACCAGTAGTAGTTCAGACGGTGGTACTGTAGCAGCACCAGTAGTAGTTCAGAAGGTGGTACTGTAGCAGTACCAGTAGTAGTTCAGAAGGTGGTACTGTAGCAGAACCAGTAGTAGTTTAGAAGGTGGTACTGTAGCAGCACCAGTAGTAGTTCAGAAGGTGGTACTGTAGCAGCACCAGTAGTAGTTCAGAAGGTGGTACTGTAGCAGCACCAGTAGTAGTTCAGAAGGTGGTACTGTAGCAGCACCAGTAGTAGTTCAGACGGTGGTAGCAGCACCAGAAGTAGATCAGAAGGTGGTACTGTAGCAGCACCAGTAGTAGTTCAGAAGGTGGTACTGTAGCAGTACCAGTAGTAGTTCAGAAGGTGGTACTGTAGCAGCACCAGTAGTAGTTCAGAAGGTGGTACTGTAGCAGCACCAGTAGTAGTTCAGAAGGTGGTACTGTAGCAGCACCAGTAGTAGTTCAGAAGGTGGTACTGTAGCAGTACCAGTAGTAGTTCAGACGGTGGTACTGTAGCAGCACCAGTAGAAGTTCAGAAGTACTGTAGCAGTACCAGTAGTAGTTCAGAAGGTGGTACTGTAGCAGCACCAGTAGTAGTTCAGAGTTGTAGCAGAAGTAGTGGTACTGTAGCAGCACCAGTAGTAGTTCAGAAGGTGGTACTGTAGCAGCACCAGTAGTAGTTCAGAAGGTGGTACTGTAGCAACACCAGTAGTAGTTCAGACGGTGTAGCAGCACCAGAAGTAGATCAGAAGGTGGTACTGTAGCAGTACCAGTAGTTGTTCAGACGGTGGTACTGTAGCAGTACCAGTAGTAGTTCAGAAGGTGGTAGCAGCACAGTAGTAGTTCAGAGGTGGCAGCACCAGTAGTAGTTCAGAAGGTGGAACTGTAGCAGCACCAGTAGTAGTTCAGAAGGTGGTACTGTAGCAGCACCAGTAGTAGTTCAGAAGGTGGTGTAGCATCACCAGTAGTAGTTCAGACCACTGTAGCAGATCCATAGTAGTTCAGAAGGTGGTATTGTAGCAGCACCAGTAGTAGTTCAGATGGTGGTAATGTAGCAGCACCAGTAGTAGTTCAGACGGTGGTACTGTAGCAGCACCAGTAGTAGTTCAGAAGGTGGTACTGTAGCAGTACCAGTAGTAGTTCAGAAGGTGGTACTGTAGCAGCACCAGTAGTAGTTCAGAAGGTGGTACTGTAGCAGTACCAGTAGTAGTTCAGAAGGTGGTGGTACCAGTGTAGCAGCACTGTAGCAGCACCAGTAGTAGTTCAGAAGGTGGTACTGTAGCAGCACCAGTAGTAGTTCAGACGGTGGTACTGTAGCAGCACTAGTAGTAGTTCAGACGGTGGTACTGTAGCAGCACCAGTAGTAGTTCAGAAGGTGGTACTGTAGCAGCACCAGTAGTAGTTCAGAAGGTGGTACTGTAGCAGCACCAGTAGTAGTTCAGAAGGTGGTACTGTAGCAGCACCAGTAGTAGTTCAGAGGTGGTACTGTAGCAGCACCAGTAGTAGTTCAGAAGGTGGTACTGTAGCAGCACCAGTAGTAGTTCAGAAGGTGGTACTGTAGCAGCACCAGTAGTAGTTCAGAAGGTGGTACTGTAGCAGTACCAGTAGTAGTTCAGAAGGTGGTACTGTAGCAGCACCAGTAGTAGTTCAGAAGGTGGTACTGTAGCAGCACCAGTAGTAGTTCAGAAGGTGGTACTGTAGCAGCACCAGTAGTAGTTCAGAAGGTGGTACTGTAGCAGATCCAATAGTAGTTCAGAAGGTGGTACTGTAGCAGATCCAATAGTAGTTCAGAAGGTGGTATTGTAGCAGCACCAGTAGTAGTTCAGACGGTGGTACTGTAGCAGCACCAGTAGTAGTTCAGAAGGTGGTACTAGCAGCACCAGTAGTAGTTCAGACGGTGGTACTGTAGCAGCACAGTAGTAGTTCAGACGGTGGTACTGTAGCAGCACCAGTAGTAGTTCAGAAGGTGGTACTGTAGCAGCACCAGTAGTAGTTCAGACGGTGGCACCAGAACTACTGTAGCAGCACCAGTAGTAGTTCAGAAGGTGGTACTGTAGCAGTACCAGTAGTAGTTCAGAAGGTGGTACTAGTAGCACCAGTAGTAGTTCAGACGGTGGTACTGTAGCAGCACCAGTAGTAGTTCAGAAGGTGGTACTGTAGCAGTACCAGTAGTAGTTCAGACGGTGGAACTGTAGCAGCACCAGTAGAAGTTCAGAAGGTGGTACTGTAGCAGCACCAGTAGTAGTTGAGAAGGTGGTACTGTAGCATCACCAGTAGTAGTTCAGACGGTGCTACTGTAGCAGATCCAATAGTAGTTCAGAAGGTGGTACTGTAGCAGCACCAGTAGTAGTTCAGACGGTGGTACTGTAGCAGCACCAGTAGTAGTTCAGAAGGTGGTACTGTAGCAGCACCAGTAGTAGTTCAGAAGGTGGTACTGTAGCAGCACCAGTAGTAGTTCAGAAGGTGGTACTGTAGCAGTACCAGTAGTAGTTCAGACGGTGGTACTGTAGCAGCACCAGTAGTAGTTCAGAAGGTGGTACTGTAGCAGTACCAGTAGTAGTGAGACGGTGGTACTGTAGCATCACCAGTAGTAGTTCAGACGGTGGTACTGTAGCAGCACCAGTAGTAGTTCAGAAGGTGGTACTGTAGCAGCACCAGTAGTAGTTCAGAAGGTGGTAATGTAGCAGCACCAGTAGTAGTTCAGACGGTGGTACAGCAGCACCAGTAGTAGTTCAGAAGGTGGTGGTACCAGTAGTAGTTCAGACGGTGGTACTGTAGCAGTACCAGTAGTAGTTCAGACGGTGGAACTGTAGCAGCACCAGTAGTAGTTCAGAAGGTGGTACTGTAGCAGTACCAGTAGTAGTTCAGAAGGTGGTACTGTAGCAGCACCAGTAGTAGTTCAGAAGGTGGTACTGTAGCAGCACCAGTAGTAGTTCAGAAGGTGGTACTGTAGCAGCACCAGTAGTAGTTCAGAAGGTGGTACTGTAGCAGTACCAGTAGTAGTTCAGAAGGTGGTACTGTAGCAGCACCAGTAGTAGTTCAGAAGGTGGTACTGTAGCAGCACCAGTAGTAGTTCAGAAGGTGGTACTGTAGCAGATCCAGTAGTAGTTCAGAAGGTGGTACTGTAGCAGTACCAGTAGTAGTTCAGAAGGTGGTACTGTAGCAGCACCAGTAGTAGTTCAGAAGGTGGTACTGTAGCAGCACCAGTAGTTGTAGCAGCACCAGTAGTAGTTCAGACGGTGGTACTGTAGCAGCACCAGTAGTAGTTCAGAAGGTGGTACTGTAGCAGCACCAGTAGTAGTTCAGAAGGTGGTACTGTAGCAGCACCAGTAGTAGTTCAGAAGGTGGTACTGTAGCAGCACCAGTAGTAGTTCAGACGGTGGTACTGTAGCAGATCCAATAGTAGTTCAGAAGGTGGTATTGTAGCAGCACCAGTAGTAGTTCAGACGGTGGTACTGTAGCAGCACCAGTAGTAGTTCAGAAGGTGGTACTGTAGCAGCACCAGTAGTAGTTCAGACGGTGGTACTGTAGCAGCACCAGTAGTAGTTCAGAAGGTGGTACTGTAGCAGTACCAGTAGTAGTTCAGATGGTGGAACTGTAGCAGCACCAGTAGAAGTTCAGAAGGTGGTACTGTAGCAGTACCAGTAGTAGTTCAGACGGTGGTACTGTAGCATCACCAGTAGTAGTTCAGAAGGTGGTACTGTAGCAGCACCAGTAGTAGTTCAGAAGGTGGTACTGTAGCAGCACCAGTAGTAGTTCAGAAGGTGGTACTGTAGCAGCACCAGTAGTAGTTCAGAAGGTGGTACTGTAGCAGCACCAGTAGTAGTTCAGAAGGTGGTACTGTAGCAGCACCAGTAGTAGTTCAGAAGGTGGTACTGTAGCAGTACCAGTAGTATTTCAGACGGTGGAACTGTAGCAGCACCAGTAGAAGTTCAGAAGGTGGTACTGTAGCAGCACCAGTAGTAGTTCAAAAGGTGGTACTGTAGCAGTACCAGTAGTAGTTCAGACGGTGGTACTGTAGCAGCACCAGTAGTAGTTCAAAAGGTGGTACTGTAGCAGTACCAGTAGTAGTTCAGAAGGTGGTACTGTAGCAGCACCAGTAGTAGTTCAGACGGTGGTACTGTAGCAGATCCAATAGTAGTTCAGAAGGTGGTATTGTAGCAGTACCAGTAGTAGTTCAGACGGTGGTACTGTAGCAGCACCAGTAGTAGTTCAGAAGGTGGTACTGTAGCAGCACCAGTAGTAGTTCAGAAGGTGGTACTGTAGCAGCACCAGTAGTAGTTCAGAAGGTGGTACTGTAGCAGATCCAATAGTAGTTCAGAAGGTGGTATTGTAGCAGCACCAGTAGTAGTTCAGACGGTGGTACTGTAGCAGCACCAGTAGTAGTTCAGAAGGTGGTACTGTAGCAGCACCAGTAGTAGTTCAGACGGTGGTACTGTAGCAGCACCAGTAGTAGTTCAGAAGGTGGTACTGTAGCAGCACCAGTAGTAGTTCAGACGGTGGAACTGTAGCAGCACCAGTAGAAGTTCAGAAGGTGGTACTGTAGCAGCACCAGTAGTAGTTCAGAAGGTGGTACTGTAGCAGCACCAGTAGTAGTTCAGAAGGTGGTACTGTAGCAGTACCAGTAGTAGTTCAGAAGGTGGTATTGTAGCAGCACCAGTAGTTCAGAAGGTGGTAGTTCAGAAGGTGGTACTGTAGCAGCACAGTAGTAGTTCAGACGGTGGTACTGTAGCAGCACCAGTAGTTCAGAAGGTGGTACTTAGCAGCACCAGTAGTAGTTCAGAAGGTGGTACTGTAGCAGCACCAGTAGTAGTTCAGAAGGTGGTACTGTAGCAGTACCAGTATCAGACACCAGTAGTAGTTCAGAAGGTGGTACTGTAGCAGCACCAGTAGTAGTTCAGAAGGTGGTACTGTAGCAGTACCAGTAGTAGTTCAGAAGGTGGTACTGTAGCAGCACCAGTAGTAGTTCAGAAGGTGGTACTGTAGCAGCACCAGTAGTAGTTCAGAAGGTGGTACTGTAGCAGCACCAGTAGTAGTTCAGAAGGTGGTACTGTGCAGATCCAATAGTAACCAGAAGGTGGTATTGTAGCAGTACCAGTAGGTGGTGGAACTGTAGCAGCAGCAGTAGTAGTTCAGAAGGTGGGTAGCAGTACCAGTAGTAGTTGAGACGGTGGAACTGTAGCAGCACCAGTAGAAGTTCAGAAGGTGGTACTGTAGCAGTACCAGTAGTAGTTCAGAAGGTGGTACTGTAGCAGCACCAGTAGTAGATCAGAAGGTGGTGGCAACACCAGTAGTAGTTCACGGTGGTAGCAGCACCAGAAGTAGATCAGAAGGTGGTACTGTAGCAGTACCAGTAGTTGTTCAGACGGTGGTACTGTAGCAGCACCAGTAGTAGTTCAGAAGGTGGTACTGTAGCAGCACCAGTAGTAGATCAGAAGGTGGTACTGTAGCAGCACCAGTAGTAGATCAGAAGGTGGTACTGTAGCAGCACCAGTTGTAGTTCAGAAGGTGGTACTGTAGCAGATCCAATAGTAGTGCAGAAGGTGGTACTGTAGCAGATCCAATAGTAGTTCAGAAGGTGGTATTGTAGCAGCACCAGTAGTAGTTCAGACGGTGGTACTGTAGCAGCACCAGTAGTAGTTCAGAAGGTGGTACTGTAGCAGCACCAGTAGTAGTTCAGAAGGTGGTACTGTAGCAGCACCAGTAGTAGTTCAGAAGGTAGTACTGTAGCAGTACCAGTAGTAGTTCAGAAGGTAGTACTGTAGCAGCACCAGTAGTAGTTCAGAAGGTAGTACTGTAGCAGCACCAGTAGTAGTTCAGAAGGTGGTACTGTAGCAACACCAGTAGTAGTTCAGACCAGCACCAGAAGTAGATCAGTAGAAGGTGGTACTGTAGCAGCAGTACAGTAGTTCAGAAGGTGGTACTGTAGCAGTACCAGTAGTAGTTCAGAAGGTGGTACTGTAGCAGAACCAGTAGTAGTTCAGAAGGTGGTACTGTACCAGCACCAGTAGTAGTTCAGAAGGTGGTACTGTAGCAGAT
>NC_088410.1:15791600-15931298 GCF_034236695.1 Oncorhynchus nerka
CTGGTACTGCTACAGTACCACCTTCTGAACTACTACTGGTACTGCTACAGTACCACCTTCTGAACTACTACTGGTGCTGCTACAGTACCACCGTCTGAACAACTACTGGTACTACAGTACCACCTTCTGAACTACTACTGGTGCTGCTGGTACCACCGTCTGAACTACTACTAGTGCTGCTACATTACCACCGTCTGAACTACTACTGGTGCTGCTACAGTACCACCTTCTGAACTACTACTGGTGCTGCTACAGTACCACCGTCTGAACTACTACTAGTTCTGCTACATTACCACCGTCTGAACTACTACTGGTGCTGCTACAGTACCACCTTCTGAACTACTACTGGTACTGCTACAGTACCACCTTCTGATCTACTACTGGTGCTGCTACAGTACCACCGTCTGAACTACTACTGGTGCTACAATACCACCTTCTGAACTACTATTGGATCTGCTACAGTACCACCATCTGAACTACTATTGGATCTGCTACAGTACCACCTTCTGAACTACTACTGGTGCTGCTACAGTACCACCTTCTAAACTACTACTGGGTCTGCTACAGTACCACCTTCTGAACTACTACTGGTACTGCTACAGTACCACCTTCTGAACTACTACTGGTGCTGCTACCACCTTCTGAACTACTACTGGTGCTGCTGCAGTACCACCTTCTGAACTACTACTGGTGCTTCTACAGTACCACCATCTGATCTACTATTGGTGCTGTTACAGTACCACCTTCTGAATACTACTGGAGCCAGTACCACCGTCTGAACTACTACTGGTACTGCTACAGTACCACCTTCTGAACTACTACTGGATCTGCTACAGTACCACCGTCTGAACTACTACTGGTACTGCTACAGTAACACCTTCTGAACTACTACTGGTACTGCTACAGTACCACCTTCTGAACTACTACGGGTGTTGCTACTACCACCTTCTGAACTACTACTAGTTCTGCTACAGTACCACCTTCTGAACTACTACTGGTGCTGCTGCAGTACCACCGTCTGAACTACTACTGGTACTGCTACAGTACCACCTTCTGAACTACTACTGGTACTGCTGCAGTACCACCTTCTGAACTACTACTGGTGCTGCTACAGTACCACCGTCTGAACAACTACTGGTACTGCTGCAGTACCACCTTCTGAACTACTACTGGTGTACCATCTTCTGAACTACTACTGGTGCTGCTACAGTACCACCGTCTGAACTACTACTAGTGCTGCTACATTACCACCGTCTGAACTACTACTGGTGCTGCTACAGTACCACCTTCTGAACTACTACTGGTGCTGCTACAGTACCACCGTCTGAACTACTACTGGTGATGCTACAGTACCACCGTCTCAACTACTACTTGTACTGCTACAGTACCACCTTCTGAACTTCTACTGGTGCTGCTACAGTTCCACCGTCTGAACTACTACTGGTACTGCTACAGTACCATCTTCTAAACTACTACTGGTTCTGCTACAGTACCACCTTCTGAACTACTACTGGTACTGCTACAGTACCACCTTCTGAACTACTACTGGTGCTGCTACAGTACCACAACTACTACTGGTGCTGCTACAGTACCACCTTCTGAACTACTACAGTACCACCGTCTGAACTACTACTGGTGCTGCTACAGTACCACCTTCTGAACTACTACTGTGGTACTGCTACAGTACCACCTTCTGAACTACTACTGGTGCTGCTACAGTACCACCGTCTGAACAACTACTGGTACTGCTACAGTACCACCTTCTGAACTACTACTGGTACTGCTACAGTACCACCTTCTGAACTACTACTGGTCCTGCTACCCAGTACCACCGTCTGAACTACTACTAGTGCTGCTACATTACCACCGTCTGAACTACTACTGGTGCTGCTACAGTACCACCTTCTGAACTACTACCGGTGCTGCTACAGTACCACCTTCTGAACTACTACTGTTGCTGCCACCGTCTGAACACTACTAGTGCTGCTACATTACCACCGTCTGAACTACTACTGGTGCTGGTACCACCTTCTGAACTACTACTGGTGCTGCTACAGTACCACCGTCTGAACTACTACTAGTTCTGCTACATTACCACCGTCTGAACTACTACTGGTGCTGCTACAGTACCACCTTCTGAACTACTACTGGTACTGCTACAGTACCACCTTCTGATCTACTACTGGTGCTGCTACAGTACCACCGTCTGAACTACTACTGGTGCTGCTACAATACCACCTTCTGAACTACTATTGGATCTGCTACAGTACCACCATCTGAACTACTATTGGATCTGCTACAGTACCACCTTCTGAACTACTACTGGTGCTGCTACAGTACCACCTTCTAAACTACTACTGGTTCTGCTACAGTACCACCTTCTGAACTACTACTGGTACTGCTACAGTACCACCTTCTGAACTACTACTGGTGCTGCTACAGTACCACCTTCTGAACTACTACTGGTGCTGCTACAGTACCACCTTCTGAACTACTACTGGTGCTTCTACAGTACCACCATCTGATCTACTATTGGTGCTGTTACAGTACCACCTTCTGAATTACTACTGGAGCTGTTACAGTACCACCGTCTGAACTACTACTGGTACTGCTACAGTACCACCTTCTGAACTACTACTGGATCTGCTACAGTACCACCGTCTGAACTACTACTGGTACTGCTACAGTAACACCTTCTGAACTACTACTGGTACTGCTACAGTACCACCTTCTGAACTACTACGGGTGTTGCTACAGTACCACCTTCTGAACTACTACTAGTTCTGCTACAGTACCACCTTCTGAACTACTACTGGTGCTGCTACAGTACCACCGTCTGAACTACTACTGGTACAGCTACAGTACCACCTTCTGAACTACTACTGGTACTGCTACAGTACCACCTTCTGAACTACTACTGGTGCTGCTACAGTACCACCGTCTCAACTACTACTGGTGCTGCTACAGGTCCACCGTCTGAACTACTACTGGTACTGCTACAGTACCATCTTCTAAACTACTACTGGTTCTGCTACAGTACCACCTTCTGAACTACTACTGGTACTGCTACAGTACCACCTTCTGAACTACTACTGGTGCTACTACAGTACCACCGTCTGAACTACTACTGGTGCTGCTACAGTACCACCTTCTGAACTACTACTGGTACTGCTACAGTACCACCTTCTGAACTACTACTGGTGCTGCTACAGTACCACCGTCTGAACTACTACTGGTGCTGCTACAGTACCACCTTCTGAACTACTACTGGTGCTGCTACAGTACCACCTTCTGAACTACTACTGGTGCTGCTACAGTACCACCTTCTGAACTACTACTGGTGCTGCTACAGTACCACCTTCTGAACTACTACTGGTGCTGCTACAGTACCACCTTCTGAACTACTACTGGAACTGCTACAGTGCCACCTTCTGAACTACTACTGGTGCTGCTACAGTACCACCGTCTGAACTACTACTAGTGCTGCTACATTACCACCGTCTGAACTACTACTGGTGCTGCTACAGTACCACCTTCTGAACTACTACTGGTGCTGCTACAGTACCACCTTCTGAACTACTACTGGTGCTGCTACAGTACCACCTTCTGAACTACTACTAGTGCTGCTACATTACCACCGTCTGAACTACTACTGGTGCTGCTACAGTACCACCGTCTGAACAACTACTGGTACTGCTACAGTACCACCTTCTGAACTACTACTGGAACTGCTACAGTACCACCTTCTGAACTACTACTGGTGCTGCTACAGTACCACCGTCTGAACTACTACTAGTGCTGCTACATTACCACCTTCTGAACTACTACTGGTGCTGCTTAGTACCACCGTCTGAACAACTACTGGTACTGCTACAGTACCACCTTCTGAACTACTACTGGAACTGCTACAGTACCACCTTCTGAACTACTACTGGTGCTGCTACAGTACCACCGTCTGAACTACTACTAGTGCTGCTACATTACCACCGTCTGAACTACTACTGGTGCTGCTACAGTACCACCTTCTGAACTACTACTGGTACTGCTACAGTACCACCTTCTGATCTACTACTGGTGCTGCTACAGTACCACCTTCCTGAACTACTACTGGTGCTGCTACAATACCACCTTCTGAACTACTATTGGATCTGCTACAGTACCACCATCTGAACTACTATTGGATCTGCTACAGTACCACCTTCTGAACTACTACTGGTGCTGCTACAGTACCACCTTCTAAACTACTACTGGTTCTGCTACAGTACCACCTTCTGAACTACTACTGGTACTGCTACAGTACCACCTTCTGAACTACTACTGGTGCTGCTACAGTACCACCTTCTGAACTACTACTGGTGCTGCTACAGTACCACCTTCTGAACTACTACTGGTGCTTCTACAGTACCACCATCTGATCTGCTATTGGTGCTGTTAACCACCTTCTGAATTACTACTGGAGCTGTTACAGTACCACCGTCTGAACTACTACTGGTACTGCTACAGTACCACCTTCTGAACTACTACTGGATCTGCTACAGTACCACCGTCTGAACTACTACTGGTACTGCTACAGTAACACCTTCTGAACTACTACTGGTACTGCTACAGTACCACCTTCTGAACTACTACGGGTGTTGCTACAGTACCACCTTCTGAACTACTACTAGTTCTGCTACAGTACCACCTTCTGAACTACTACTGGTGCTGCTACAGTACCACCGTCTGAACTACTACTGGTACTGCTACAGTACCACCTTCTGAACTACTACTGGTACTGCTGCAGTACCACCTTCTGAACTACTACTGGTGCTGCTACAGTACCACCTTCTGAACTACTACTGGTGATGCTACAGTACCACCTCTCAACTACTACTGGTGCTGCTACAGTTCCACCGTCTGAACTACTACTGGTACTGCTACAGTACCATCTTCTAAACTACTACTGGTTCTGCTACAGTACCACCTTCTGAACTACTACTGGTACTGCTACAGTACCACCTTCTGAACTACTACTGGTGCTGCTACAGTACCACCATCTGAACTACTACTGGTGCTGCTACAGTACCACCTTCTGAACTACTACTGGTACTGCTACAGTACCACCGTAACTACTACTGGTGCTGCTCTGAACTACTACTGGTGCTGCTACAGTACCACCGTCTGAACTACTACTGGTACTGCTACAGTACCACCTTCTGAACTACTACTGGTGCTGCTGGTACCACCTTCTGAACTACTACTGGTGCTGCTACAGTACCACCGTCTGAACTACTACTAGTGCTGCTACATTACCACCGTCTGAACTACTACTGGTGCTGCTACAGTACCACCTTCTGAACTACTACTGGTGCTGCTACAGTACCACCGTCTGAACTACTACTGGTGATGCTACAGTACCACCGTCTCAACTACTACTGGTACTGCTACAGTACCACCTTCTGAACTTCTACTGGTGCTGCTACAGTTCCACCGTCTGAACTACTACTGGTACTGCTACAGTACCATCTTCTAAACTACTACTGGTTCTGCTACAGTACCACCTTCTGAACTACTACTGGTACTGCTACAGTACCACCTTCTGAACTACTACTGGTGCTGCTACAGTACCACCATCTGAACTACTACTGGTGCTGCTACAGTACCACCTTCTGAACTACTACTGGTACTGCTACAGTACCACCGTCTGAACTACTACTGGTTCTGCTACAGTACCACCTTCTGAACTACTACTGGTACTGCTACAGTACCACCTTCTGAACTACTACTGGTGCTGCTACAGTACCACCGTCTGAACTACTACTGGTGCTGCTACAGTACCACCTTCTGAACTACTACTGGTACTGCTACAGTACCACCGTCTGAACTACTACTGGTGCTGCTACAGTACCACCTTCTGAACTACTACTGGTGCTGCTACAGTACCACCGTCTGAACAACTACTGGTACTGCTACAGTACCACCTTCTGAACTACTACTGGAACTGCTACAGTACCACCTTCTGAACTACTACTGGTGCTGCTACAGTACCACCGTCTGAACTACTACTAGTGCTGCTACATTACCACCGTCTGAACTACTACTGGTGCTGCTACAGTACCACCTTCTGAACTACTACTGGTGCTGCTACAGTACCACATTCTGAACTACTACTGGTGCTGCTACAGTACCACCGTCTGAACTACTACTAGTGCTGCTACATTACCACCGTCTGAACTACTACTGGTGCTGCTACAGTACCACCGTCTGAACAACTACTGGTACTGCTGCAGTACCACCTTCTGAACTACTACTGGAACTGCTACAGTACCACCTTCTGAACTACTACTGGTGCTGCTACAGTACCACCGTCTGAACTACTACTAGTGCTGCTACATTACCACCGTCTGAACTACTACTGGTGCTGCTACAGTACCACCTTCTGAACTACTACTGGTGCTGCTACAGTACCACCTTCTGAACTACTACTGGTGCTGCTACAGTACCACCGTCTGAACAACTACTGGTACTGCTACAGTACCACCTTCTGAACTACTACTGGAACTGCTACAGTACCACCTTCTGAACTACTACTGGTGCTGCTACAGTACCACCGTCTGAACTACTACTAGTGCTGCTACATTACCACCGTCTGAACTACTACTGGTGCTGCTACAGTACCACCTTCTGAACTACTACTGGTGCTGCTACAGTACCACCTTCTGAACTACTACTGGTGCTGCTACAGTACCACCGTCTGAACTACTACTAGTGCTGCTACATTACCACCGTCTGAACTACTACTGGTGCTGCTACAGTACCACCTTCTGAACTACTACTGGTGCTGCTACAGTACCACCGTCTGAACTACTACTAGTTCTGCTACATTACCACCGTCTGAACTACTACTGGTGCTGCTACAGTACCACCTTCTGAACTACTACTGGTACTGCTACAGTACCACCTTCTGATCTACTACTGGTGCTGCTACAGTACCACCGTCTGAACTACTACTGGTGCTGCTACAATACCACCTTCTGAACTACTATTGGATCTGCTACAGTACCACCATCTGAACTACTATTGGATCTGCTACAGTACCACCTTCTGAACTACTACTGGTGCTGCTACAGTACCACCTTCTAAACTACTACTGGTTCTGCTACAGTACCACCTTCTGAACTACTACTGGTACTGCTACAGTACCACCTTCTGAACTACTACTGGTGCTGCTACAGTACCACCTTCTGAACTACTACTGGTGCTGCTACAGTACCACCTTCTGAACTACTACTGGTGCTTCTACAGTACCACCATCTGATCTACTATTGGTGCTGTTACAGTACCACCTTCTGAATTACTACTGGAGCTGTTACAGTACCACCGTCTGAACTACTACTGGTACTGCTACAGTACCACCTTCTGAACTACTACTGGATCTGCTACAGTACCACCGTCTGAACTACTACTGGTACTGCTACAGTAACACCTTCTGAACTACTACTGGTACTGCTACAGTACCACCTTCTGAACTACTACGGGTGTTGCTACAGTACCACCTTCTGAACTACTACTAGTTCTGCTACAGTACCACCTTCTGAACTACTACTGGTGCTGCTACAGTACCACCGTCTGAACTACTACTGGTACTGCTACAGTACCACCTTCTGAACTACTACTGGTACTGCTACAGTACCACCTTCTGAACTACTACTGGTGCTGCTACAGTACCACCGTCTGAACTACTACTGGTGATGCTACAGTACCACCGTCTCAACTACTACTGGTGCTGCTACAGTTCCACCGTCTGAACTACTACTGGTACTGCTACAGTACCATCTTCTAAACTAACCCTGGTTCTGCTACAGTACCACCTTCTGAACTACTACTGGTACTGCTACAGTACCACCTTCTGAACTACTACTGGTGCTGCTACAGTACCACCGTCTGAACTACTACTGGTGCTGCTACAGTACCACCTTCTGAACTACTACTGGTACTGCTACAGTACCACCGTCTGAACTACTACTGGTGCTGCTACAGTACCACCTTCTGAACTACTACTGGTGCTGCTACAGTACCACCGTCTGAACAACTACTGGTACTGCTACAGTACCACCTTCTGAACTACTACTGGAACTGCTACAGTACCACCTTCTGAACTACTACTGGTGCTGCTACAGTACCACCGTCTGAACTACTACTAGTGCTGCTACATTACCACCGTCTGAACTACTACTGGTGCTGCTACAGTACCACCTTCTGAACTACTACTGGTGCTGCTACAGTACCACCGTCTGAACTACTACTGGTGATGCTACAGT
The DNA here is from genome assembly GCF_034236695.1 of Oncorhynchus nerka. Taxonomy (NCBI): domain Eukaryota; kingdom Metazoa; phylum Chordata; class Actinopteri; order Salmoniformes; family Salmonidae; genus Oncorhynchus; species Oncorhynchus nerka. The sequence continues at coordinate 15,799,901 of NC_088410.1, forward strand.
ACCACCGTCTCAACTACTACTGGTACTGCTACAGTACCACCTTCTGAACCTCTACTGGTGCTGCTACAGTTCCACCGTCTGAACTACTACTGGTACTGCTACAGTACCATCTTCTAAACTACTACTGGTTCTGCTACAGTACCACCTTCTGAACTACTACTGGTACTGCTACAGTACCACCGTCTGAACAACTACTGGTACTGCTACAGTACCACCTTCTGAACTACTACTGGTACTGCTACAGTACCACCTTCTGAACTACTACTGGTACTGCTACAGTACCACCTTCTGAACTACTACTGGTGCTGCTACAGTACCACCGTCTGAACAACTACTGGTGCTGCTACAGTACCACCGTCTGAACTACTACTAGTGCTGCTACATTACCACCGTCTGAACTACTACTGGTGCTGCTACATTACCACCTTCTGAACTACTACTGGTGCTGCTACAGTACCACCGTCTGAACTACTACTGGTACTGCTACAGTACCACCTTCTGAACTACTACTGGATCTGCTACAGTACCACCGTCTGAACTACTACTGGTACTGCTACAGTAACACCTTCTGAACTACTACTGGTACTGCTACAGTACCACCTTCTGAACTACTACTGGTGTTGCTACAGTACCACCTTCTGAACTACTACTAGTTCTGCTACAGTACCACCTTCTGAACTACTACTGGTGCTGCTACAGTACCACCGTCTGAACTACTACTGGTACTGCTACAGTACCACCTTCTGAACTACTACTTGTACTGCTACAGTACCACCTTCTGAACTACTACTGGTGCTGCTACAGTACCACCGTCTGAACAACTACTGGTACTGCTACAGTACCACCTTCTGAACTACTACTGGTACTGCTACAGTACCACCTTCTGAACTACTACTGGTGCTGCTACAGTACCACCGTCTGAACTACTACTAGTGCTGCTACATTACCACGTCTGAACTACTACTGGTGCTGCTACAGTACCACCTTCTGAACTACTACTGGTGCTGCTACAGAACCACCGTCTGAACTACTACTGGTGATGCTACAGTACCACCGTCTCAACTACTACTGGTACTGCTACAGTACCACCTTCTGAACTTCTACTGGTGCTGCTACAGTTCCACCGTCTGAACTACTACTGGTACTGCTACAGTACCATCTTCTAAACTACTACTGGTTCTGCTACAGTACCACCTTCTGAACTACTACTGGTGCTGCTACAGTACCACCGTCTGAACTACTACTGGTGCTGCTACAGTACCACCTTCTGAACTACTACTGGTACTGCTACAGTACCACCGTCTGAACTACTACTGGTGCTGCTACAGTACCACCGTCTGAACAACTACTGGTACTGCTACAGTACCACCTTCTGAACTACTACTGGTGCTGCTACAGTACCACCGTCTGAACTACTACTGGTGATGCTACAGTACCACCGTCTCAACTACTACTGGTGCTGCTACAGTTCCACCGTCTGAACTACTACTGGTACTGCTACAGTACCATCTTCTAAACTACTACTGGTTCTGCTACAGTACCACCTTCTGAACTACTACTGGTACTGCTACAGTACCACCTTCTGAACTACTACTGGTGCTGCTACAGTACCACCGTCTGAACTACTACTGGTGCTGCTACAGTACCACCTTCTGAACTACTACTGGTACTGCTACCACCGTCTGAACTACTACTGGTGCTGCTACAGTACCACCTTCTGAACTACTACTGGTGCTGCTGCAGTACCACCGTCTGAACAACTACTGGTACTGCTACAGTACCACCTTCTGAACTACTACTGGAACTGCTACAGTACCACCTTCTGAACTACTACTGGTGCTGCTACAGTACCACCGTCTGAACTACTACTAGTGCTGCTACATTACCACCGTCTGAACTACTACTGGTGCTGCTACAGTACCACCTTCTGAACTACTACTGGTGCTGCTACAGTACCACCGTCTGAACTACTACTGGTGATGCTACAGTACCACCGTCTCAACTACTACTGGTACTGCTACAGTACCACCTTCTGAACTACTACTGGTGCTGCTACAGTTCCACCGTCTGAACTACTACTGGTACTGCTACAGTACCATCTTCTAAACTACTACTGGTTCTGCTACAGTACCACCTTCTGAACTACTACTGGTACTGCTACAGTACCACCTTCTGAACTACTACTGGTGCTGCTACAGTACCACCGTCTGAACTACTACTGGTGCTGCTGCAGTACCACCTTCTGAACTACTACTGGTACTGCTACAGTACCACCGTCTGAACTACTACTGGTTCTGCTACAGTACCACCTTCTGAACTACTACTGGTACTGCTACAGTACCACCTTCTGAACTACTACTGGTGCTGCTACAGTACCACCGTCTGAACTACTACTGGTGCTGCTACAGTACCACCTTCTGAACTACTACTGGTACTGCTACAGTACCACCGTCTGAACTACTACTGGTGCTGCTACAGTACCACCGTCTGAACTACTACTGGTACTGCTACAGTACCACCTTCTGACCTACTACTGGTACTGCTACAGTACCACCTTCTGAACTACTACTGGTGCTGCTACAGTACCACCGTCTGAACAACTACTGGTACTGCTACAGTACCACCTTCTGAACTACTACTGGTGCTGCTACAGTACCACCGTCTGAACTACTACTGGTGATGCTACAGTACCACCGTCTCAACTACTACTGGTGCTGCTACAGTTCCACCGTCTGAACTACTACTGGTACTGCTACAGTACCATCTTCTAAACTACTACTGGTTCTGCTACAGTACCACCTTCTGAACTACTACTGGTACTGCTACAGTACCACCTTCTGAACTACTACTGGTGCTGCTACAGTACCACCGTCTGAACTACTACTGGTGCTGCTACAGTACCACCTTCTGAACTACTACTGGTACTGCTACAGTACCACCGTCTGAACTACTACTGGTGCTGCTACAGTACCACCTTCTGAACTACTACTGGTGCTGCTACAGTACCACCGTCTGAACAACTACTGGTACTGCTACAGTACCACCTTCTGAACTACTACTGGAACTGCTACAGTACCACCTTCTGAACTACTACTGGTGCTGCTACAGTACCACCGTCTGAACTACTACTAGTGCTGCTACATTACCACCGTCTGAACTACTACTGGTGCTGCTACAGTACCACCTTCTGAACTACTACTGGTGCTGCTACAGTACCACCGTCTGAACTACTACTGGTGATGCTACAGTACCACCGTCTCAACTACTACTGGTACTGCTACAGTACCACCTTCTGAACTTCTACTGGTGCTGCTACAGTTCCACCGTCTGAACTACTACTGGTACTGCTACAGTACCATCTTCTAAACTACTACTGGTTCTGCTACAGTACCACCTTCTGAACTACTACTGGTACTGCTACAGTACCACCTTCTGAACTACTACTGGTGCTGCTACAGTACCACCGTCTGAACTACTACTGGTGCTGCTACAGTACCACCTTCTGAACTACTACTGGTACTGCTACAGTACCACCGTCTGAACTACTACTGGTTCTGCTACAGTACCACCTTCTGAACTACTACTGGTACTGCTACAGTACCACCTTCTGAACTACTACTGGTGCTGCTACAGTACCACCGTCTGAACTACTACTGGTGCTGCTACAGTACCACCTTCTGAACTACTACTGGTACTGCTACAGTACCACCGTCTGAACTACTACTGGTGCTGCTACAGTACCACCGTCTGAACTACTACTGGTACTGCTACAGTACCACCTTCTGACCTACTACTGGTACTGCTACAGTACCACCTTCTGAACTACTACTGGTGCTGCTACAGTACCACCGTCTGAACAACTACTGGTACTGCTACAGTACCACCTTCTGAACTACTACTGGTACTGCTACAGTACCACCTTCTGAACTACTACTGGTGCTGCTACAGTACCACCGTCTGAACTACTACTAGTGCTGCTACATTACCACCGTCTGAACTACTACTGGTGCTGCTACATTACCACCTTCTGAACTACTACTGGTGCTGCTACAGTACCACCGTCTGAACTACTACTGGTACTGCTACAGTACCACCTTCTGAACTACTACTGGATCTGCTACAGTACCACCGTCTGAACTACTACTGGTACTGCTACAGTAACACCTTCTGAACTACTACTGGTACTGCTACAGTACCACCGTCTGAACTACTACTGGTGCTGCTACAGTACCACCGTCTGAACAACTACTGGTACTGCTACAGTACCACCTTCTGAACTACTACTGGTACTGCTACAGTACCACCTTCTGAACTACTACTGGTGCTGCTACAGTACCACCGTCTGAACTACTACTGGTACTGCTACAGTACCACCTTCTGAACTACTACTGGTACTGCTACAGTACCACCTTCTGAACTACTACTGGTGCTGCTACAGTACCACCGTCTGAACTACTACTGGTGATGCTACAGTACCACCGTCTCAACTACTACTGGTGCTGCTACAGTTCCACCGTCTGAACTACTACTGGTACTGCTACAGTACCATCTTCTAAACTACTACTGGTTCTGCTACAGTACCACCTTCTGAACTACTACTGGTACTGCTACAGTACCACCTTCTGAACTACTACTGGTGCTGCTACAGTACCACCGTCTGAACTACTACTGGTGCTGCTACAGTACCACCTTCTGAACTACTACTGGTACTGCTACAGTACCACCGTCTGAACTACTACTGGTGCTGCTACAGTACCACCTTCTGAACTACTACTGGTGCTGCCACAGTACCACCGTCTGAACAACTACTGGTACTGCTACAGTACCACCTTCTGAACTACTACTGGAACTGCTACAGTACCACCTTCTGAACTACTACTGGTGCTGCTACAGTACCACCGCTGAACTACTACTAGTGCTGCTACATTACCACCGCTGAACTACTACTGGTGCTGCTACAGTACCACCTTCTGAACTACTACTGGTGCTGCTACAGTACCACCGTCTGAACTACTACTGGTGATGCTACAGTACCACCGTCTCAACTACTACTGGTACTGCTACAGTACCACCTTCTGAACTTCTACTGGTGCTGCTACAGTACCACCTTCTGAACTACTACTGGTACTGCTACAGTACCATCTTCTAAACTACTACTGGTTCTGCTACAGTACCACCTTCTGAACTACTACTGGTACTGCCAGTACCACCTTCTGAACTACTACTGGTGCTGCTACAGTACCACCGTCTGAACTACTACTGGTGCTGCTACAGTACCACCTTCTGAACTACTACTGGTACTGCTACAGTACCACCGTCTGAACTACTACTGGTTCTGCTACAGTACCACCTTCTGAACTACTACTGGTACTGCTGTACCACCTTCTGAACTACTACTGGTGCTGCTACAGTACCACCGTCTGAACTACTACTGGTGCTGCTACAGTACCACCTTCTGAACTACTACTGGTACTGCTACAGTACCACCGTCTGAACTACTACTGGTGCTGCTACAGTACCACCGTCTGAACTACTACTGGTACTGCTACAGTACCACCTTCTGACCTACTACTGGTACTGCTACAGTACCACCTTCTGAACTACTACTGGTGCTGCTACAGTACCACCGTCTGAACAACTACTGGTACTGCTACAGTACCACCTTCTGAACTACTACTGGTACTGCTACAGTACCACCTTCTGAACTACTACTGGTGCTGCTACAGTACCACCGTCTGAACTACTACTAGTGCTGCTACATTACCACCGTCTGAACTACTACTGGTGCTGCTACATTACCACCTTCTGAACTACTACTGGTGCTGCTACAGTACCACCGTCTGAACTACTACTGGTACTGCTACAGTACCACCTTCTGAACTACTACTGGATCTGCTACAGTACCACCGTCTGAACTACTACTGGTACTGCTACAGTAACACCTTCTGAACTACTACTGGTACTGCTACAGTACCACCTTCTGAACTACTACTGGTGTTGCTACAGTACCACCTTCTGAACTACTACTAGTTCTGCTACAGTACCACCTTCTGAACTACTACTGGTGCTGCTACAGTACCACCGTCTGAACTACTACTGGTACTGCTACAGTACCACCTTCTGAACTACTACTGGTACTGCTACAGTACCACCTTCTGAACTACTACTGGTGCTGCTACAGTACCACCGTCTGAACAACTACTGGTACTGCTACAGTACCACCTTCTGAACTACTACTGGTACTGCTACAGTACCACCTTCTGAACTACTACTGGTGCTGCTACAGTACCACCGTCTGAACTACTACTAGTGCTGCTACATTACCACGTCTGAACTACTACTGGTGCTGCTACAGTACCACCTTCTGAACTACTACTGGTGCTGCTACAGTACCACCGTCTGAACTACTACTGGTGATGCTACAGTACCACCGTCTCAACTACTAACTGGTACTGCTACAGTACCACCTTCTGAACTTCTACTGGTGCTGCTACAGTTCCACCGTCTGAACTACTACTGGTACTGCTACAGTACCATCTTCTAAACTACTACTGGTTCTGCTACAGTACCACCTTCTGAACTACTACTGGTGCTGCTACAGTACCACCGTCTGAACTACTACTGGTGCTGCTACAGTACCACCTTCTGAACTACTACTGGTACTGCTACAGTACCACCGTCTGAACTACTACTGGTGCTGCTACAGTACCACCTTCTGAACTACTACTGGTACTGCTACAGTACCACCTTCTGAACTACTACTGGTGTTGCTACAGTACCACCTTCTGAACTACTACTAGTTCTGCTACAGTACCACCTTCTGAACTACTACTGGTGCTGCTACAGTACCACCGTCTGAACTACTACTGGTACTGCTACAGTACCACCTTCTGAACTACTACTGGTGCTGCTACAGTACCACCTTCTGAACTACTACTGGTGCTGCTACAGTACCACCGTCTGAACTACTACTAGTGCTGCTACATTACCACCGTCTGAACTACTACTGGTGCTGCTACATTACCACCTTCTGAACTACTACTGGTGCTGCTACAGTACCACCGTCTGAACTACTACTGGTACTGCTACAGTACCACCTTCTGAACTACTACTGGATCTGCTACAGTACCACCGTCTGAACTACTACTGGTACTGCTACAGTAACACCTTCTGAACTACTACTGGTACTGCTACAGTACCACCTTCTGAACTACTACTGGTGTTGCTACAGTACCACCTTCTGAACTACTACTGGTTCTGCTACAGTACCACCTTCTGAACTACTACTGGTGCTGCTACAGTACCACCGTCTGAACTACTACTGGTACTGCTACAGTACCACCTTCTGAACTACTACTGGTACTGCTACAGTACCACCTTCTGAACTACTACTGCTGCTGCTACAGTACCACCGTCTGAACAACTACTGGTACTGCTACAGTACCACCTTCTGAACTACTACTGGTACTGCTACAGTACCACCTTCTGAACTACTACTGGTGCTGCTACAGTACCACCGTCTGAACTACTACTAGTGCTGCTACATTACCACGTCTGAACTACTACTGGTGCTGCTACAGTACCACCTTCTGAACTACTACTGGTGCTGCTACAGTACCACCGTCTGAACTACTACTGGTGATGCTACAGTACCACCGTCTCAACTACTAACTGGTACTGCTACAGTACCACCTTCTGAACTTCTACTGGTGCTGCTACAGTTCCACCGTCTGAACTACTACTGGTACTGCTACAGTACCATCTTCTAAACTACTACTGGTTCTGCTACAGTACCACCTTCTGAACTACTACTGGTGCTGCTACAGTACCACCGTCTGAACTACTACTGGTGCTGCTACAGTACCACCTTCTGAACTACTACTGGTACTGCTACAGTACCACCGTCTGAACTACTACTGGTGCTGCTACAGTACCACCTTCTGAACTACTACTGGTCCTGCTACAGTACCACCGTCTGAACAACTACTGGTACTGCTACAGTACCACCTTCTGAACTACTACTGGTACTGCTACAGTACCACCTTCTGAACTACTACTGGTGCTGCTACAGTACCACCGTCTGAACTACTACTAGTGCTGCTACATTACCACCGTCTGAACTACTACTGGTGCTGCTACAGTACCACCGTCTGAACTACTACTGGTGCTGCTACAGTACCACCGTCTGAACTACTACTGGTGATGCTACAGTACCACCGTCTCAACTACTACTGGTACTGCTACAGTACCACCTTCTGAACTTCTACTGGTGCTGCTACAGTTCCACCGTCTGAACTACTACTGGTACTGCTACAGTACCACCGTCTGAACTACTACTGGTACTGCTACAGTACCACCTTCTGAACTACTACTGGTACTGCTACAGTACCACCTTCTGAACTACTACTGGTGCTGCTACAGTACCACCGTCTGAACAACTACTGGTACTGCTACAGTACCACCTTCTGAACTACTACTGGTGCTGCTACAGTAACACCGTCTGAACAACTACTGGTACTGCTACAGTACCACCTTCTGAACTACTACTGGTACTGCTACAGTACCACCTTCTGAACTACTACTGGTGCTGCTACAGTACCACCGTCTGAACTACTACTAGTGCTGCTACATTACCACCGTCTGAACTACTACTGGTGCTGCTACATTACCACCTTCTGAACTACTACTGGTGCTGCTACAGTACCACCGTCTGAACAACTACTGGTACTGCTACAGTACCACCTTCTGAACTACTACTGGTACTGCTACAGTACCACCTTCTGAACTACTACTGGTGCTGCTACAGTACCACCGTCTGAACTACTACTAGTGCTGCTACATTACCACCGTCTGAACTACTACTGGTGCTGCTACAGTACCACCTTCTGAACTACTACTGGTGCTGCTACAGTACCACCGTCTGAACTACTACTGGTGATGCTACAGTACCACCGTCTCAACTACTACTGGTACTGCTACAGTACCACCTTCTGAACTTCTACTGGTGCTGCTACAGTTCCACCGTCTGAACTACTACTGGTACTGCTACAGTACCACCGTCTCAACTACTACTGGTACTGCTACAGTACCACCTTCTGAACTTCTACTGGTGCTGCTACAGTTCCACCGTCTGAACTACTACTGGTACTGCTACAGTACCATCTTCTAAACTACTACTGGTTCTGCTACAGTACCACCTTCTGAACTACTACTGGTACTGCTACAGTACCACCTTCTGAACTACTACTGGTGCTGCTACAGTACCACCGTCTGAACTACTACTGGTGCTGCTACAATACCACCTTCTGAACTACTATTGGATCTGCTACAGTACCACCGTCTGAACTACTACTGGTGATGCTACAGTACCACCGTCTCAACTACTACTGGTACTGCTACAGTACCACCTTCTGAACTTCTACTGGTGCTGCTACAGTTCCACCGTCTGAACTACTACTGGTACTGCTACAGTACCACCGTCTCAACTACTACTGGTACTGCTACAGTACCACCTTCTGAACTTCTACTGGTGCTGCTACAGTTCCACCGTCTGAACTACTACTGGTACTGCTACAGTACCATCTTCTAAACTACTACTGGTTCTGCTACAGTACCACCTTCTGAACTACTACTGGTACTGCTACAGTACCACCTTCTGAACTACTACTGGTGCTGCTACAGTACCACCGTCTGAACTACTACTGGTGCTGCTACAGTACCACCTTCTGAACTACTACTGGTACTGCTACAGTACCACCGTCTGAACTACTACTGGTGCTGCTACAGTACCACCGTCTCAACTACTACTGGTACTGCTACAGTACCACCTTCTGAACTTCTACTGGTGCTGCTACAGTACCACCGTCTGAACTACTACTAGTGCTGCTACAGTACCACCTTCTGAACTACTACTAGTTCTGCTACATTACCACCGTCTGAACTACTACTGGTGCTGCTACAGTACCACCTTCTGAACTACTACTGGTACTGCTACAGTACCACCTTCTGATCTACTACTGGTGCTGCTACAGTACCACCGTCTGAACTACTACTGGTGCTGCTACAATACCACCTTCTGAACTACTATTGGATCTGCTACAGTACCACCATCTGAACTACTATTGGATCTGCTACAGTACCACCTTCTGAACTACTACTGGTGCTGCTACAGTACCACCTTCTAAACTACTACTGGTTCTGCTACAGTACCACCTTCTGAACTACTACTGGTACTGCTACAGTACCACCGTCTGAATTACTACTGGTGCTGCTACAGTACCACCGTCTCAACTACTACTGGTACTGCTACAGTACCACATTCTGACCTACTACTAGTTCTGCTACATTACCACCTTCTGAACTACTACTGGTACTGCTACAGTACCACCTTCTGATCTACTACTGGTGCTGCTACAGTACCACCGTCTGAACTACTACTGGTGCTGCTACAATACCACCTTCTGAACTACTATTGGATCTGCTACAGTACCACCATCTGAACTACTATTGGATCTGCTACAGTACCACCTTCTGAACTACTACTGGTGCTGCTACAGTACCACCGTCTGAACTACTACTGGTGCTGCTACAATACCACCTTCTGAACTACTATTGGATCTGCTACAGTACCACCTTCTGAACTACTATTGGATCTGCTACAGTACCACCGTCTGAACTACTACTGGTGCTGCTACAGTACCACCTTCTGAACTACTACTGGTACTGCTACAGTACCACCTTCTGATCTACTACTGGTGCTTCTACAGTACCACCGTCTGAACTACTACTGGTGCTGCTACAATACCACCTTCTGAACTACTATTGGATCTGCTACAGTACCACCATCTGAACTACTATTGGATCTGCTACAGTACCACCTTCTGAACTACTACTGGTGCTGCTACAGTACCACCTTCTAAACTACTACTGGTTCTGCTACAGTACCACCTTCTGAACTACTACTGGTACTGCTACAGTACCACCGTCTGAACTACTACTGGTGCTGCTACAGTACCACCGTCTCAACTACTACTGGTACTGCTACAGTACCACCTTCTGACCTACTACTAGTTCTGCTACATTACCACCTTCTGAACTACTACTGGTACTGCTACAGTACCACCTTCTGATCTACTACTGGTGCTGCTACAGTACCACCGTCTGAACTACTACTGGTGCTGCTACAATACCACCTTCTGAACTACTATTGGATCTGCTACAGTACCACCATCTGAACTACTATTGGATCTGCTACAGTACCACCTTCTGAACTACTACTGGTGCTGCTACAGTACCACCTTCTGAACTACTACTGGTGCTGCTACAGTACCACCTTCTGATCTACTACTGGTACTGCTACAGTACCACCTTCTGATCTACTACTGGTGCTGCTACAGTACCACCATCTGATCTACTACTGGTGCTGCTACAGTACCACCTTCTGAACTACTACTGGTGCTGCTACAGTACCATCTTCTGATCTACTACTGGTACTGCTACAGTACCACCTTCTGATCTACTACTGGTGCTGCTACAGTACCACCGTCTGTACTACTACTAGTGCTGCTACATTACCACCGTCTGAACTACTACTGGTGCTGCTACAGTACCACCTTCTGAACTACTACTGGTGCTGCTACAGTACCACCGTCTGAACTACTACTGGTGCTGCTACAATACCACCTTCTGAACTACTATTGGATCTGCTACAGTACCACCTTCTGAACTACTATTGGATCTGCTACAGTACCACCGTCTGAACTACTACTGGTGCTGCTACAGTACCACCTTCTGATCTACTACTGGTGCTGCTACAGTACCACCGTCTGAACTACAACTAGTGCTGCTACATTACCACCGTCTGAACTACTACTGGTGCTGCTACAGTACCACCGTCTGAACTACTACTGGTGCTGCTACAATACCACCTTCTGAACTACTATTGGATCTGCTACAGTACCACCTTCTGAACTACTATTGGATCTGCTACAGTACCAACTTCTGAACTACTACTGGTGCTGCTACAGTACCACCTTCTGAACTACTACTGGTGCTGCTACAGTACCACCGTCTGAACTACTACTGGTGCTGCTACAATACCACCTTCTGAACTACTATTGGATCTGCTACAGTACCACCTTCTGAACTACTATTGGATCTGCTACAGTACCACCGTCTGAACTACTACTGGTGCTGCTACAGTACCACCTTCTGATCTTCTACTGGATCTGCTACAGTACCACCGTCTGAACTACTACTGGTGCTGCTACAGTACCACCGTCTGAACTACTACTAGTGCTGCTACAGTACCACCTTCTGAACTACTACTAGTTCTGCTACATTACCACCGTCTGAACTACTACTGGTGCTGCTACAGTACCACCTTCTGAACTACTACTGGTACTGCTACAGTACCACCTTCTGATCTACTACTGGTGCTGCTACAGTACCACCGTCTGAACTACTACTGGTGCTGCTACAATACCACCTTCTGAACTACTATTGGATCTGCTACAGTACCACCATCTGAACTACTATTGGATCTGCTACAGTACCACCTTCTGAACTACTACTGGTGCTGCTACAGTACCACCTTCTAAACTACTACTGGTTCTGCTACAGTACCACCTTCTGAACTACTACTGGTACTGCTACAGTACCACCGTCTGAACTACTACTGGTGCTGCTACAGTACCACCGTCTCAACTACTACTGGTACTGCTACAGTACCACATTCTGACCTACTACTAGTTCTGCTACATTACCACCTTCTGAACTACTACTGGTACTGCTACAGTACCACCTTCTGATCTACTACTGGTGCTGCTACAGTACCACCGTCTGAACTACTACTGGTGCTGCTACAATACCACCTTCTGAACTACTATTGGATCTGCTACAGTACCACCATCTGAACTACTATTGGATCTGCTACAGTACCACCTTCTGAACTACTACTGGTGCTGCTACAGTACCACCGTCTGAACTACTACTGGTGCTGCTACAATACCACCTTCTGAACTACTATTGGATCTGCTACAGTACCACCTTCTGAACTACTATTGGTCTGCTACAGTACCACCGTCTGAACTACTACTGGTGCTGCTACAGTACCACCTTCTGAACTACTACTGGTACTGCTACAGTACCACCTTCTGATCTACTACTGGTGCTTCTACAGTACCACCGTCTGAACTACTACTGGTGCTGCTACAATACCACCTTCTGAACTACTATTGGATCTGCTACAGTACCACCATCTGAACTACTATTGGATCTGCTACAGTACCACCTTCTGAACTACTACTGGTGCTGCTACAGTACCACCTTCTAAACTACTACTGGTTCTGCTACAGTACCACCTTCTGAACTACTACTGGTACTGCTACAGTACCACCGTCTGAACTACTACTGGTGCTGCTACAGTACCACCGTCTCAACTACTGGTACTGCTGCTACCACCTTCTGACCTACTACTAGTTCTGCTACATTACCACCGTCTGAACTACTACTGGCACGTGTGCTACAGTACCACCTTCTGAACTACTACTGGTACTGCTACAGTACCACCTTCTGAACTACTACTGGTGCTGCTACAATACCACCTTCTGAACTACTATTGGATCTGCTACAGTACCACCATCTGAACTACTATTGGATCTGCTACAGTACCACCTTCTGAACTACTACTGGTGCTGCTACAGTACCACCTTCTGAACTACTACTGGTGCTGCTACAGTACCACCTTCTGATCTACTACTGGTACTGCTACAGTACCACCTTCTGATCTACTACTGGTGCTGCTACAGTACCACCATCTGATCTACTACTGGTGCTGCTACAGTACCACCTTCTGAACTACTACTGGTGCTGCTACAGTACCATCTTCTGATCTACTACTGGTACTGCTACAGTACCACCTTCTGATCTACAACTGGTGCTGCTACAGTACCACCGTCTGTACTACTACTAGTGCTGCTACATTACCACCGTCTGAACTACTACTGGTGCTGCTACAGTACCACCTTCTGAACTACTACTGGTGCTGCTACAGTACCACCGTCTGAACTACTGGTGCTGCTACAATACCACCTTCTGAACTACTATTGGATCTGCTACAGTACCACCTTCTGAACTACTATTGGATCTGCTACAGTACCACCGTCTGAACTACTACTGGTGCTGCTACAGTACCACCTTCTGATCTACTACTGGTGCTGCTACAGTACCACCGTCTGAACTACAACTGGTGCTGCTACATTACCACCGTCTGAACTACTACTGGTGCTGCTACAGTACCACCGTCTGAACTACTACTGGTGCTGCTACAATACCACCTTCTGAACTACTATTGGATCTGCTACAGTACCACCTTCTGAACTACTATTGGATCTGCTACAGTACCAACTTCTGAACTACTACTGGTGCTGCTACAGTACCACCTTCTGAACTACTACTGGTGCTGCTACAGTACCACCGTCTGAACTACTACTGGTGCTGCTACAATACCACCTTCTGAACTACTATTGGATCTGCTACAGTACCACCTTCTGAACTACTATTGGATCTGCTACAGTACCACCGTCTGAACTACTACTGGTGCTGCTACAGTACCACCTTCTGATCTTCTACTGGATCTGCTACAGTACCACCGTCTGAACTACTACTGGTGTTGCTACAGTACCACCTTCTGAACTACTACTAGTTCTGCTACAGTACCACCTTCTGAACTACTACTGGTGCTGCTACAGTACCACCGTCTGAACTACTACTGGTACTGCAACAGTACCACCTTCTGAACTACTACTGGTACTGCTACAGTACCACCTTCTGAACTACTACTGGTACTGCTACAGTACCACCTTCTGAACTACTACTGGTACTGCTACAGTACCACCTTCTGAACTACTACTGGTGCTGCTACAGTACCACCGTCTGAACAACTACTGGTACTGCTACAGTACCACCTTCTGAACTACTACTGGTACTGCTACAGTACCACCTTCTGAACTTCTACTGGTGCTGCTACAGTTCCACCGTCTGAAATACTACTGGTACTGCTACAGTACCACCTTCTGAACTACTACTGGTGCTGCTACCACCGTCTGAACTACTACTGGTGTTGCTACCACCTTCTGAACTACTACTGGTGCTGCTACAGTACCACCTTCTGAACTACTACTGGTGCTGCTACAGTACCACCTTCTGAACTACTACTGGTGCTGCTACAGTACCACCTTCTAAACTACTACTGGTGCTGCTACAGTACCACCTTCTAAACTACTACTGGTTCTGCTACAGTACCACCTTCTGAACTACTACTGGTACTGCTACAGTACCACCTTCTGAACTACTACTGGTGCTGACCACCGTCTGAACTACTACTGGTGCCTACAGTACCTTCTGAACTACTACTGGTACTGCTACAGTACCACCGTCTGAACTACTACTGGTGCTGCTACAGTACCACCGTCTCAACTACTACTGGTACTGCTACAGTACCACCTTCTGAACTTCTACTAGTGCTGCTACAGTACCACCTTCTGAACTACTACTAGTTCTGCTACAGTACCACCTTCTGAACTACTACTGGTACTGCTACAGTACCACCTTCTGATCTACTACTGGTGCTGCTACAGTACCACCGTCTGAACTACTACTGGTGCTGCTACAATACCACCTTCTGAACTACTATTGGATCTGCTACAGTACCACCATCTGAACTACTATTGGATCTGCTACAGTACCACCTTCTGAACTACTACTGGTGCTGCTACAGTACCACCTTCTGAACTACTACTGGTGCTGCTACAGTACCACCTTCTGAACTTCTACTGGTGATGCTACAGTTACCACCTTCTGAACTACTACTGGTGCTGCTACAGTACCACCGTCTGAACTACTACTAGTGCTGCTACAGTACCACCTTCTGAACTACTACTAGTTCTGCTACATTACCACCGTCTGAACTACTACTGGTGCTGCTACAGTACCACCTTCTGAACTACTACTGGTACTGCTACAGTACCACCTTCTGATCTACTACTGGTGCTGCTACAGTACCACCGTCTGAACTACTACTGGTGCTGCTACAATACCACCTTCTGAACTACTATTGGATCTGCTACAGTACCACCATCTGAACTACTATTGGTCTGCTACAGTACCACCTTCTGAACTACTACTGGTGCTGCTACAGTACCACCTTCTGAACTACTACTGGTGCTGCTACAGTACCACCTTCTGATCTACTACTGGTACTGCTACAGTACCACCTTCTGATCTACTACTGGTGCTGCTACAGTACCACCATCTGATCTACTACTGGTGCTGCTACAGTACCACCTTCTGAACTACTACTGGTGCTGCTACAGTACCATCTTCTGATCTACTACTGGTACTGCTACAGTACCACCTTCTGATCTACTACTGGTGCTGCTACAGTACCACCATCTGATCTACTACTGGTGCTGCTACAGTACCACCTTCTGATCTACTACTGGTGCTGCTACAGTACCACCGTCTGAACTACTACTAGTGCTGCTACATTACCACCGCTGACTACTACTGGTGCTGCTACAGTACCACCTTCTGAACTACTACTGGTGCTGCTACAGTACCACCGTCTGAACTACTACTGGTGCTGCTACAATACCACCTTCTGAACTACTATTGGATCTGCTACAGTACCACCTTCTGAACTACTATTGGATCTGCTACAGTACCACCGTCTGAACTACTACTGGTGCTGCTACAGTACCACCTTCTGATCTACTACTGGTGCTGCTACAGTACCACCGTCTGAACTACTACTAGTGCTGCTACATTACCACCGTCTGAACTACTACTGGTGCTGCTACAGTACCACCTTCTGAACTACTACTGGTGCTGCTACAGTACCACCTTCTGAACTACTACTGGTGCTGCTACAGTACCACCTTCTGAACTACTACTGGTACTGCTACAGTACCACCTTCTGAACTACTACTGGTGCTGCTACAGTACCACCGTCTGAACTACTACTGGTACTGCTACAGTACCACCTTCTGAACTACTACTGGTGCTGCTACAGTACCACCTTCTGAACTTCTACTGGTGCTGCTACAGTTCCACCGTCTGAAATACTACTGGTACTGCTACAGTACCACCTTCTGAACTACTACTGGTGCTGCTACCACCGTCTGAACTACTACTGGTGTTGCTACAGTACCACCTTCTGAACTACTACTGGTGCTGCTACAGTACCACCTTCTGAACTACTACTGGTGCTGCTACAGTACCACCTTCTGAACTACTACTGGTGCTGCTACAGTACCACCTTCTAAACTACTACTGGTGCTGCTACAGTACCACCTTCTAAACTACTACTGGTTCTGCTACAGTACCACCTTCTGAACTACTACTGGTACTGCTACAGTACCACCTTCTGAACTACTACTGGTGCTGCTACAGTACCACCGTCTGAACTACTACTGGTGCTGCTACAGTACCACCTTCTGAACTACTACTGGTACTGCTACAGTACCACCGTCTGAACTACTACTGGTGCTGCTACAGTACCACCTCTCAACTACTACTGGTACTGCTAACTACTACTAGTGCTGCTACAGTACCACCTTCTGAACTACTACTAGTTCTGCTACAGTACCACCTTCTGAACTACTACTGGTACTGCTACAGTACCACCTTCTGATCTACTACTGGTGCTGCTACAGTACCACCGTCTGAACTACTACTGGTGCTGCTACAATACCACCTTCTGAACTACTATTGGATCTGCTACAGTACCACCATCTGAACTACTATTGGATCTGCTACAGTACCACCTTCTGAACTACTACTGGTGCTGCTACAGTACCACCTTCTGAACTACTACTGGTGCTGCTACAGTACCACCTTCTGAACTTCTACTGGTGATGCTACAGTTACACCGTCTGAACTACTACTGGTGCTGCTACAGTACCACCGTCTGAACTACTACTAGTGCTGCTACAGTACCACCTTCTGAACTACTACTAGTTCTGCTACATTACCACCGTCTGAACTACTACTGGTGCTGCTACAGTACCACCTTCTGAACTACTACTGGTACTGCTACAGTACCACCTTCTGATCTACTACTGGTGCTGCTACAGTACCACCGTCTGAACTACTACTGGTGCTGCTACAATACCACCTTCTGAACTACTATTGGATCTGCTACAGTACCACCATCTGAACTACTATTGGATCTGCTACAGTACCACCTTCTGAACTACTACTGGTGCTGCTACAGTACCACCTTCTGAACTACTACTGGTGCTGCTACAGTACCACCTTCTGATCTACTACTGGTACTGCTACAGTACCACCTTCTGATCTACTACTGGTGCTGCTACAGTACCACCATCTGATCTACTACTGGTGCTGCTACAGTACCACCTTCTGAACTACTACTGGTGCTGCTACAGTACCATCTTCTGATCTACTACTGGTACTGCTACAGTACCACCTTCTGATCTACTACTGGTGCTGCTACAGTACCACCATCTGATCTACTACTGGTGCTGCTACAGTACCACCTTCTGATCTACTACTGGTGCTGCTACAGTACCACCGTCTGAACTACTACTAGTGCTGCTACATTACCACCGTCTGAACTACTACTGGTGCTGCTACAGTACCACCTTCTGAACTACTACTGGTGCTGCTACAGTACCACCGTCTGAACTACTACTGGTGCTGCTACAATACCACCTTCTGAACTACTACTGGTACTGCTACAATACCACCTTCTGAACTACTATTGGATCTGCTACAGTACCACCGTCTGAACTACTACTGGTGCTGCTACAGTACCACCTTCTGAACTACTACTGGTGCTGCTACAGTCTGAACTACTACTAGTGCTGCTACTTACCACCGAACTACTACTGGTGCTGCTACAGTACCACCTTCTGAACTACTACTGGTGCTGCTACAGTACCACCTTCTGAACTACTACTGGTGCTGCTACAGTACCACCGTCTGAACTACTACTGGTACTGCTACAGTACCACCTTCTGAACTACTACTGGTGCTACAATACCACCGTCTGAACTACTACTGGTGCTGCTACAGTACCACCTTCTGAACTACTACTGGTGCTGCTACAGTACCACCGTCTGAACTACTACTGGTGCTGCTACAGTACCACCGTCTGAACTACTACTGGTGCTGCTACAGAACCACCTTCTGAACTACTACTGGTGCTGCTACAATACCACCTTCTGAACTACTACTGGAGCTGTACCACCATCTGAACTACTACTGGTGCTGCTACAATACCACCTTCTCACTACTATTGGATCTGCTACAGTACCACCTTCTGAACTACTATTGGATCTGCTACAGTACCAACTTCTGAACTACTACTGGTGCTGCTACAGTACCACCTTTGAACTACTACTGGTGCTGCTACAGTACCACCGTCTGAACTACTACTGGTGATGCTACAGTACCACCTTCTCAACTACTACTGGTACTGCTACAGTACCACCTTCTGAACTACTACTGGTACTGAACTACAGTACCACCCAGCTTCTGAACTACTACTGGTGCTGCTACAGTTCCACCGCTGAACTACTACTGGTACTGCCAGTACCACCTTCTGAACTACTACTGGTGCTGCTACAGTACCACCGTCTGAACTACTACTAGTGCTGCTACATTACCACCATCTGAACTACTACTGGTGCTGCTACAGTACCACCTTCTGAACTACTACTGGTGCTGCTACAGTACCACCGTCTGAACTACTACTGGTGCTGCTACAATACCACCTTCTGAACTACTATTGGATCTGCTACAGTACCACCGTCTGAACAACTACTGGTGATGCTACAGTACCACCGTCTCAACTACTACTGGTACTGCTACAGTACCACCTTCTGAACTACTACTGGTGCTGCTACAGTTCCACCGTCTCAACTACTACTGGTACTGCTACAGTACCACCTTCTGAACTACTACTGGTGCTGCTACAGTTCCACCGTCTGAACTACTACTGGTACTGCTACAGTACCACCGTCTGAACTACTACTGGTGCTGCTACAGTACCACCTTCTGAACTACTACTGGTGCTGCTACAGTACCACCTTCTGAACTACTACTGGTACTGCTACAGTACCACCTTTTGAACTACTACTGGTGCTGAACTACTACTGGTGCTGCTACAGTACCACCTACTGGTGAACTTCTGACTACTGGTGCTGCTACAGTACCACCTTCTGAACTACTACTGGTGCTGCTACAGTACCACCTTCTGAACTACTACTGGTACTGCTACAGTACCACCTTTTGAACTACTACTGGTGCTGCTACAGTACTGAACTACTACTGGTGATGCTACAGTACCACCGTCTCAACTACTACTGGTGCTGCTACAGTTCCACCGTCTGAACTACTACTGGTACTGCTACAGTACCACCTTCTGAACTACTACTGGTGCTGCTACAGTACCACCGTCTGAACTACTACTAGTGCTGCTACATTACCACCATCTGAACTACTACTGGTGCTGCTACACTACCACCTTCTGAACTACTACTGGTGCTGCTACAGTACCACCGTCTGAACTACTACTGGTGCTGCTACAATACCACCTTCTGAACTACTATTGGATCTGCTACAGTACCACCGTCTGAACTACTACTGGTGATGCTACAGTACCACCGTCTCAACTACTACTGGTACTGCTACAGTACCACCTTCTGATCTACTACTGGTACTGCTACAGTACCACCTTCTGATCTACTAATGGTGCTGCTACAGTACCACCATCTGATCTACTACTGGTGCTGCTACAGTACCACCTTCTGAACTACTACTGGTGCTGCTACAGTACCACCGTCTGAACTACTACTAGTGCTGCTACATTACCACCGTCTGAACTACTACTGGTGCTGCTACAGTACCACCTTCTGAACTACTACTGGTGCTGCTACAGTACCACCGTCTGAACTACTACTGGTGCTGCTACAATACCACCTTCTGAACTACTATTGGATCTGCTACAGTACCACCTTCTGAACTACTATTGGATCTGCTACAGTACCACCTTCTGAACTACTACTGGTGCTGCTACAGTACCACCTTCTGAACTACTACTGGTGCTGCTACAGTACCACCGTCTGAACTACTACTGTGTTACCACCGCTGAACTACTAGTGCCTACAGTACCACCGTCTGAACTACTACTGGTGCTGCTACAATACCACCTTCTGAACTACTATTGGTGCTGCTACAGTACCACCTTCTGAACTACTATTGGATCTGCTACAGTACCACCTTCTGAACTACTACTGGTGCTGCTACAGTACCACCTTCTGAACTACTACTGGTTCTGCTACAGTACCACCGTCTGAACTACTACTGGTGCTGCTACAATACCACCTTCTGAACTACACTGCTTACCACCTTCTGAACTACTACTGGTGCTGCTGCAGTACCACCTTCTGATCTTCTACTGTACTACAGTACCACCTTCTGAACTACTACTGGTGCTGCTACAGTACCACCGTCTGAACTACTACTGGTACTGCAACAGTACCACCTTCTGAACTACTACTGGTACTGCTACAGTACCACCTTCTGAACTACTACTGGTACTGCTACAGTACCACCTTCTGAACTACTACTGGTA
Source organism: Oncorhynchus nerka (assembly GCF_034236695.1). Classification (NCBI taxonomy): domain Eukaryota; kingdom Metazoa; phylum Chordata; class Actinopteri; order Salmoniformes; family Salmonidae; genus Oncorhynchus; species Oncorhynchus nerka. Next base: position 15,821,562 of record NC_088410.1, read on the forward strand.
CTGCTACAGTACCACCTTCTGAACTACTACTGGTGCTGCTACAGTACCACCTTCTGAACAACTACTGGTACTGCTACAGTACCACCTTCTGAACTACTACTGGTACTGCTACAGTACCACCTTCTGAACTACTACTGGTGCTGCTACAGTTCCACCTTCTGAACTACTACTGGTACTGCTACAGTACCACCTTCTGCTACAGTGCTGCTACCACCTTCTGAACTACTACTGGTGTGCTGCTACAGTACCACCTTCTGAACTACTACTGGTGCTGCTACAGTACCACCTTCTGAACTACTACTGGTGCTGCTACAGTACCACCTTCTGAACTACTACTGGTGCTGCTGGTACCACCTTCTAAACTACTACTGGTGCTGCTACAGTACCACCTTCTAAACTACTACTGGTTCTGCTACAGTACCACCTTCTGAACTACTACTGGTACTGCTACAGTACCACCTTCTGAACTACTACTGGTGCTGCTACAGTACCACCGTCTGAACTACTACTGGTGCTGAACCACCTACTACTACTGGTACTGCTACAGTACCACCTTCTGAACTTCTACTGGTGATGCTACAGTTACACCGTCTGAACTACTACTGGTGCTGCTACAGTACCACCGTCTGAACTACTACTAGTGCTGCTACAGTACCACCTTCTGAACTACTACTAGTTCTGCTACAGTACCACCTTCTGAACTACTACTGGTACTGCTACAGTACCACCTTCTGATCTACTACTGGTGCTGCTACAGTACCACCGTCTGAACTACTACTGGTGCTGCTACAATACCACCTTCTGAACTACTATTGGATCTGCTACAGTACCACCATCTGAACTACTATTGGATCTGCTACAGTACCACCTTCTGAACTACTACTGGTGCTGCTACAGTACCACCTTCTGAACTACTACTGGTGCTGCTACAGTACCACCTTCTGAACTACTGGTGATGCTACAGTTACACCGCTACTACTGGTGCTGCACCCACCGTCTGAACTACTACTGGTGCTGCTACAGTACCACCTTCTGAACTACTACTAGTTCTGCTACATTACCACCGTCTGAACTACTACTGGTGCTGCTACAGTACCACCTTCTGAACTACTACTGGTACTGCTACAGTACCACCTTCTGAACTACTACTGGTGCTGCTACAGTACCACCGTCTGAACTACTACTGGTGCTGCTACAATACCACCTTCTGAACTACTATTGGATCTGCTACAGTACCACCATCTGAACTACTATTGGATCTGCTAACCACCTTCTGAACTACTGGGTGCTGCTACAGTACCACCTTCTGAACTACTACTGGTGCTGCTACAGTACCACCTTCTGATCTACTACTGGTACTGCTACAGTACCACCTTCTGATCTACTACTGGTGCTGTTACAGTACCACCTTCTGATCTACTACTGGATCTGCTACAGTACCACCTTCTGAACTACTACTGGTGCTGCTACAGTACCATCTTCTGATCTACTACTGGTACTGCTACAGTACCACCTTCTGATCTTCTACTGGTGTTGCTACAGTACCACCGTCTGAACTACTACTGGTGCTGCTACAGTACCACCGTCTGAACTACTACTGGTGCTGCTACAGTACCACCTTCTGAACTACTACTGGTGCTGCTACAATACCACCGTCTGAACTACTACTGGTGCTGCTACAGTACCACCTTCTGAACTACTACTGGTGCTGCTACAGTACCACCGTCTGAACTACTACTGGTGCTGCTACAATACCACCTTCTGAACTACTATTGGATCTGCTACAGTACCACCTTCTGAACTACTATTGGATCTGCTACAGTACCACCGTCTGAACTACTACTGGTGCTGCTACAGTACCACCTTCTGATCTACTACTGGTGCTGCTACAGTACCACCGTCTGAACTACTACTAGTGCTGCTACATTACCACCTTCTGAACTACTACTGGTGCTGCTACAGTACCACCTTCTGAACTACTACTGGTGCTGCTACAGTACCACCTTCTGAACTACTACTGGTGCTGCTACAGTACCACCGTCTGAACTACTACTGGTACTGCCACAGTACCACCTTCTGAACTACTACTGGTGCTGCTACAATACCACCGTCTGAACTACTACTGGTGCTACTACAGTACCACCTTCTGAACTACTACTGGTGCTGCTACAGTACCACCGTCTGAACTACTACTGGTGCTGCTACAGTACCACCGTCTGAACTACTACTGGTGCTGCTACAGAACCACCTTCTGAACTACTACTGGTGCTGCTACAATACCACCTTCTGAACTACTACTGGAGCTGCTACAGTACCACCATCTGAACTACTACTGGTGCTGCTACAATACCACCTTCTGAACTACTATTGGATCTGCTACAGTACCACCTTCTGAACTACTATTGGATCTGCTACAGTACCAACTTCAGAACTACTACTGGTGCTGCTACAGTACCACCTTTTGAACTACTACTGGTGCTGCTACAGTACCACCGTCTGAACTACTACTGGTGATGCTACAGTACCACCGTCTCAACTACTACTGGTACTGCTACAGTACCACCTTCTGAACTACTACTGGTGCTGCTACATTACCACCTTCTGAACTACTACTGGTGCTGCTACAGTACCAGCTTCTGAACTTCTACTGGTGCTGCTACAGTTCCACCGTCTGAACTACTACTGGTACTGCTACAGTACCACCTTCTGAACTACTACTGGTGCTGCTACAGTACCACCGTCTGAACTACTACTAGTGCTGCTACATTACCACCATCTGAACTACTACTGGTGCTGCTACAGTACCACCTTCTGAACTACTACTGGTGCTGCTACAGTACCACCGTCTGAACAACTACTGGTGCTGCTACAATACCACCTTCTGAAATACTATTGGATCTGCTACAGTACCACCGTCTGAACAACTACTGGTGATGCTACAGTACCACCGTCTCAACTACTACTGGTACTGCTACAGTACCACCTTCTGAACTTCTACTGGTGCTGCTACAGTTCCACCGTCTCAACTACTACTGGTACTGCTACAGTACCACCTTCTGAACTTCTACTGGTGCTGCTACAGTTCCACCGTCTGAAATACTACTGGTACTGCTACAGTACCACCGTCTGAACTACTACTGGTGCTGCTACAGTACCACCTTCTGAACTACTACTGGTGCTGCTACAGTACCACCTTCTGAACTACTACTGGTACTGCTACAGTACCACCTTTTGAACTACTACTGGTGCTGCTACAGTACCACCTTCTGAACTTCTACTGGTGCTGCTACAGTTCCACCGTCTCAACTACTACTGGTACTGCTACAGTACCACCTTCTGAACTTCTACTGGTGCTGCTACAGTTCCACCTTCTGAACTACTACTGGTGCTGCTACAGTACCACCGTCTGAACTACTACTGGTACTGCTACAGTACCACCTTTTGAACTACTACTGGTGCTGCTACAGTACCACCGTCTGAACTACTACTGGTGATGCTACAGTACCACCTTCTGAACTACTACTGGTGCTGCTACAGTTCCACCGTCTGAACTACTACTGGTACTGCTACAGTACCACCTTCTGAACTACTACTGGTGCTGCTACAGTACCACCGTCTGAACTACTACTAGTGCTGCTACATTACCACCATCTGAACTACTACTGGTGCTGCTACAGTACCACCTTCTGAACTACTACTGGTGCTGCTACAGTACCACCGTCTGAACTACTACTGGTGCTGCTACAATACCACCTTCTGAACTACTATTGGATCTGCTACAGTACCACCGTCTGAACTACTACTGGTGATGCTACAGTACCACCGTCTCAACTACTACTGGTACTGCTACAGTACCACCTTCTGAACTACTACTGGTGCTGCTACAGTACCACCTTCTGAACTACTACTGGTGCTGCTACAGTACCACCGTCTGAACTACTACTGGTACTGCTACAGTACCACCTTTTGAACTACTACTGGTGCTGCTACAGTACCACCGTCTGAACTACTACTGGTGATGCTACAGTACCACCGTCTCAACTACTACTGGTGCTGCTACAGTTCCACCGTCTGAACTACTACTGGTACTGCTACAGTACCACCTTCTGAACTACTACTGGTGCTGCTACAGTACCACCGTCTGAACTACTACTAGTGCTGCTACATTACCACCATCTGAACTACTACTGGTGCTGCTACACTACCACCTTCTGAACTACTACTGGTGCTGCTACAGTACCACCGTCTGAACTACTACTGGTGCTGCTACAATACCACCTTCTAAACTACTATTGGATCTGCTACAGTACCACCTTCTGAACTACTATTGGATCTGCTACAGTACCAACTTCAGAACTACTACTGGTGCTGCTACAGTACCACCTTTTGAACTACTACTGGTGCTGCTACAGTACCACCGTCTGAACTACTACTGGTGATGCTACAGTACCACCGTCTCAACTACTACTGGTACTGCTACAGTACCACCTTCTGAACTACTACTGGTGATGCTACAGTACCACCGTCTCAACTACTACTGGTACTGCTACAGTACCACCTTCTGAACTACTACTGGTGCTGCTACAGTACCACCGTCTGAACTACTACTAGTGCTGCTACATTACCACCGTCTGAACTACTACTGGTGCTGCTACAGTACCACCTTCTGAACTACTACTGGTGCTGCTACAGTACCACCGTCTGAACTACTACTAGTGCTGCTACATTACCACCGTCTGAACTACTACTGGTGCTGCTACAGTACCACCTTCTGAACTACTACTGGTGCTGCTACAGTACCACCGTCTGAACTACTACTGGTGCTGCTACAATACCACCTTCTAAACTACTATTGGATCTGCTACAGTACCACCTTCTGAACTACTATTGGATCTGCTACAGTACCAACTTCAGAACTACTACTGGTGCTGCTACAGTACCACCTTTTGAACTACTACTGGTGCTGCTACAGTACCGCCGTCTGAACTACTACTGGTGATGCTACAGTACCACCGTCTCAACTACTACTGGTACTGGTACAGTACCACCTTCTGAACTACTACTGGTGCTGCTACATTACCACCTTCTGAACTACTACTGGTGCTGCTACAGTACCAGCTTCTGAACTTCTACTGGTGCTGCTACAGTTCCACCGTCTGAACTACTACTGGTACTGCTACAGTACCACCTTCTGAACTACTACTGGTGCTGCTACAGTACCACCGTCTGAACTACTACTAGTGCTGCTACATTACCACCATCTGAACTACTACTGGTGCTGCTACAGTACCACCTTCTGAACTACTACTGGTGCTGCTACAGTACCACCGTCTGAACTACTACTGGTGCTGCTACAATACCACCTTCTGAAATACTATTGGATCTGCTACAGTACCACCGTCTGAACAACTACTGGTGATGCTACAGTACCACCGTCTCAACTACTACTGGTACTGCTACAGTACCACCTTCTGAACTACTACTGGTGCTGCTACAGTACCACCGTCTGAACTACTACTGGTGCTGCTACAATACCACCTTCTGAACTACTATTGGATCTGCTACAGTACCACCTTCTGAACTTCTACTGGTGCTGCTACAGTTCCACCGTCTCAACTACTACTGGTACTGCTACAGTACCACCTTCTGAACTTCTACTGGTGCTGCTACAGTTCCACCGTCTGAAATACTACTGGTACTGCTACAGTACCACCGTCTGAACTACTACTGGTGCTGCTACAGTACCACCTTCTGAACTACTACTGGTACTGCTACAGTACCACCGTCTGAACTACTACTGGTGCTGCTACAGTACCAAACTACTACTGGTGCTGCTACAGTACCCCCGTCTGAACTACTACTGGTGCTGCTACAATACCACCTTCTGAACTACTATTGGATCTGCTACAGTACCACCGTCTGAACTACTACTGTTGATGCTACAGTACCACCGTCTCAACTACTACTGGTACTGCTACAGTACCACCTTCTGAACTTCTACTGGTGCTGCTACAGTTCCACCGTCTCAACTACTACTGGTACTGCTACAGTACCACCTTCTGAACTTCTACTGGTGCTGCTACAGTTCCACCGTCTGAAATACTACTGGTACTGCTACAGTACCACCGTCTGAACTACTACTGGTGCTGCTACAGTACCACCTTCTGAACTACTACTGGTGCTGCTACAGTACCACCGTCTGAACTACTACTGGTACTGCTACAGTACCACCTTTTGAACTACTACTGGTGCTGCTACAGTACCACCTTCTGAACTTCTACTGGTACTGCTACAGTTCCACCTTCTGAACTACTACTGGTGCTGCTACAGTACCACCGTCTGAACTACTACTGGTACTGCTACAGAACCACCTTTTGAACTACTACTGGTGCTGCTACAGTACCACCGTCTGAACTACTACTGGTGATGCTACAGTACCACCGTCTCAACTACTACTGGTACTGCTACAGTACCACCTTCTGAACTACTACTGGTGCTGCTACAGTACCACCGTCTGAACTACTACTAGTGCTGCTACATTACCACCATCTGAACTACTACTGGTGCTGCTACAGTGCCACCTTCTGAGCTACTACTGGTGCTGCTACAGTACCACCGTCTGAACTACTACTGGTGCTGCTACAATACCACCTTCTGAACTACTATTGGATCTGCTACAGTACCACCGTCTGAACTACTACTGGTGATGCTACAGTACCACCGTCTCAACTACTACTGGTACTGCTACAGTACCACCTTCTGAACTACTACTGGTGCTGCTACAGTACCACCGTCTGAACTACTACTGGTGCTGCTACAGTACCACCTTCTGAACTACTACTGGTGCTGCTACAGTACCACCGTCTGAACTACTACTGGTACTGCTACAGTACCACCTTTTGAACTACTACTGGTGCTGCTACAGTACCACCATCTGAACTACTACTAGTGCTGCTACATTACCACCGTCTGAACTACTACTGGTGCTGCTACAGTACCACCTTCTGAACTACTACTGGTGCTGCTACAGTACCACCGTCTGAACTACTACTGGTGCTGCTACAATACCACCTTCTGAACTACTATTGGATCTGCTACAGTACCACCTTCTGAACTACTATTGGATCTGCTAGAGTACCAACTTCAGAACTACTACTGGTGCTGCTACAGTACCACCTTCTGAACTACTACTGGTGCTGCTACAGTACCACCGTCTGAACTACTGCTGGTACTGCTACACTACCACCTTTTGAACTACTACTGGTGCTGCTACAGTACCACCGTCTGAACTACTACTGGTGATGCTACAGTACCACCGTCTCAACTACTACTGGTACTGCTACAGTACCACCTTCTGAACTTCTACTGGTGCTGCTACAGTTCCACCGTCTGAACTACTACTGGTACTGCTACAGTACCACCTTCTGAACTACTACTGGTGCTGCTACAGTACCACCGTCTGAACTACTACTAGTGCTGCTACATTACCACCGTCTGAACTACTACTGGTGCTGCTACAGTACCACCTTCTGAACTACTACTGGTGCTGCTACAGTACCACCGTCTGAACTACTACTGGTGATGCTACAGTACCACCGTCTCAACTACTACTGGTACTGCTACAGTACCACCTTCTGAACTTCTATTGGTGCTGCTACAGTTCCACCGTCTGAACTACTACTAGTGCTGCTACATTACCACCATCTGAACTACTACTGGTGCTGCTACAGTACCACCGTCTGAACTACTACTGGTGCTGCTACAATACCACCTTCTGAACTACTATTGGATCTGCTACAGTACCACCGTCTGAACTACTACTGGTGATGCTACAGTACCACCGTCTCAACTACTACTGGTACTGCTACAGTACCACCTTCTGAACTTCTACTGGTGCTGCTACAGTTCCACCGTCTGAACTACTACTGGTACTGCTACAGTACCACCTTCTGAACTACTACTGGTGCTGCTACAGTACCACCGTCTGAACTACTACTGGTGCTGCTACAGTACCACCTTCTGAACTACTACTGGTGCTGCTACAGTACCACCTTCTGAACTACTACTGGTGCTGCTACAGTACCACCGTCTGAACTACTACTGGTGCTGCTACAATACCACCTTCTGAACTACTATTGGATCTGCTACAGTACCACCTTCTGAACTACTATTGGATCTGCTACAGTACCACCTTCTGAACTACAACTGGTGCTGCTACAGTACCACCTTCTGAACTACTACTGGTACTGCTACAGTACCACCGTCTGAACAACTACTGGTACTGCTACAGTACCACCTTCTGATCTACTTCTGGTGCTGCTACCACCGTCTGAACTACTACTGGTGTTGCTACAGTACCACCTTCTGAACTACTACTGGTGCTGCTACAGTACCACCTTCTGAACTACTACTGGTGCTGCTACAGTACCACCTTCTGAACTACTACTGGTGCTGCTACAGTACCACCTTCTAAACTACTACTGGTTCTGCTACAGTACCACCTTCTGAACTACTACTGGTACTGCTACAGTACCACCTTCTGAACTACTACTGGTGCTGCTACAGTACCACCGTCTGAACTACTACTGGTGCTGCTACAGTACCACCTTCTGAACTACTACTGGTACTGCTACAGTACCATCGTCTGAACTACTACTGGTGCTGCTACAGTACCACCGTCTCAACTACTACTGGTACTGCTAGAGTACCACCTTCTGAACTTCTACTGGTGCTGCTACAGTACCACCTTCTGATCTACTACTGGAGCTGTTACAGTACCACCTTCTGATCTACTACTGGATCTGCTACAGTACCACCTTCTGAACTACTACTGGAGCTGCTACAGTACCACCTTCTGAACTACTACTGGTGCTGCTACAGTACCACCTTCTGAACTACTACTGGAGCTGCTACAGTACCACCTTCTGAACTACTACTGGTGCTGCTACAGTACCACCTTCTGAACTACTACTGGTGCTGCTACAGTACCACCTTCTGAACTACTACTGGTACTGCTACAGTACCACCGTCTGAACTACTACTGGTGCTGCTACAGTACCACCTTCTGAACTACTACTGGTGCTGCTACAGTACCACCTTCTGAACTACTACTGGAGCTGCTACAGTACCACCTTCTGAACTACTACTGGTGCTGCTACCATCCAAAATAACTACTGCAGTTGCTGTCAACAAACCACCTTAAATCTCCTTCTTCCTGACTTCTTGACTTCTATATGGATATTCATATTCATATCCACTCATTCTGTCTCCTGTTCTTTCCTCCACTTCCCTGAACAAACAGACTTTAGCAAGAAACAAAGAGTATATACATGAAGTGTAGAACAAGATACATTTATTTTACTATATTTTTATTGACAATATGGAAACGTCATACAACACTAGATACAACTGTCACCTCAAATCATCAAAGATATTAAAATCAAAACAGCTTCATTGATCTAAAACACTTTTATTAACAGTACTTAAGTAATCAACCATAACATACAGATGGCTAACTGGTAAATGAATGTTATTTTTAAATAGATTATTATCATAGAATTATTGAAGACATAATAAAAGTATATATGTGAAATAAAGTTGAACTGATTAATTTAAAAAAAATACTCCCCATAAACAAACAAACAATTTCATGCTGGAATAAACCCATTGGAATGTAGATACTGGTAATCAAAATGGCTGATCTTCCAAGGTCAAGTTATAATTGTCCTGCTCTCTGACTTGTTTGAAAGGATGCATCCTATGACGGTGCCACATGGAAAATCACTGAGCTTGTCTATGGAGATTGCATGGCTGTGTGCTCAATTTTATTTAAATTGTCCTTCTCTTTGATGAGCCTCTACCCCATACAGTACATTATAACATTACTACTAGAGACTACATACAGTACACTATAACATTTCTACTACAGACCACATACAGTACACTATAACATTACTACTAGAGACTACATACAGTACACTATACCATTACCACTACCACACGTTACAACTAGTGACCACATGCAGTACACTATAACATTTCTACTAGAGACCACATGCAGTACACTATAACATTCTACTAGTGACCACATGCAGTACACAATAACATTTCTCGCTACAGTACTCTAATCAACTCCATCACTAAATTATCTATAGTGGATTTCTCAACCTCCCCTATTTATTGGTACTTCTAACTAATCAACATTAAGCCTGTATATACTGTAAATATATCTATTGGTACTTCTAACTAATCAACATTAAGCCTGTATATACTGTAAATATATCTATTGGTACGTCTAACTAATCAACATTAAGCCTGTATATACTGTAAGTATATCTATTGGTACTTCTATCTAATCAACATTAAGCCTGTATATAGTGTAAATATATCTATTGGTACTTCTGACTAATCAACATTAAGCCTGTATATACTGTAAGTATATCTATTGGTACTTCTGACTAATCAACATTAAGCCTGTATATACTGTAAATATATCTATTGGTACTTCTAACTAATCAACATTAAGCCTGTATATACTGTAAATATATCTATTGGTACTTCTAACTAATCAACATTAAGCCTGTATATACTGTAAATATACAGGGCATTCATAAATGATTCATGCTCCTTGACTTTTTCCACATTTTGTTACGTTACAGCCGTATTCTAAAATGGATTAAATGTTTTTTTCCCCCTCATCAATCTACACACAATGCCCTCTTCATGACAAAGCAAAAACAGTTGTGTAGATTCTTTTTCAAATGTATAAAAAAGAAACACTGAAACATCACATTATCATAAGTATTCAGACCCTTTACTCAGTATTTTGTTGAAGCACCTTTGGCAGTGATCACAGCCTGGAGTCTTCTTGGGTATGATGCTACAAGCTTGGCACACCTGTATTTGGGGAGTTTCTCCCATTCCTCTCTGCAGATCCTCTCAAGCTCTGTCAGGTTGGATGGGGAGCGTCACTGCACAGCTATTTTCAGGTCTCTCCAAAAACTTTAGATCGGGTTCAAGTCAAGGCTCTGACTGGGCCACTCAATGACATTCAGAGACTTGTCTTGAAGCCACTCCTGCGTTGTCTTGGCTGTGTGTTTACAGTCGTTGTCCTGTTGGAAGGTGAACCTTCTCCCCATTATGGTAGAAAAATACAAGATTATGATTTAATACTGTTTGTGGATCGAATTGCTTTGATGAGAACTCTCTCTTCTGTGTGAGTGTGACTTAGTTGGGCTTAGTTGGGCCTCTAAAAATGTATTTATGATGGCTTGGTGATAAAACCTAGAATGAGTTGGTGTTTGTAACCTAAAAAGATAAAGATAGCCTGTAGGAGTATAACCAATCTCTCTTTGTTTCTAATCGTCTTTGCATCTGAGAAATTTAGCTGGGGGGGGGGGGGGGGCGGTTTAACAAAGTCTCTCTCACTTAATAAAGAATTTTCCACAACATTCAAGGTGACGAGGATGGGATCCTTATCGCTGTCTGCTGACTACTCCTGGGGACCAGGGTCAACCGTGCATGGGAATCACTCTAGGTGTGATTCAAGGCAACCCTCCCAGGCTCCTCCAGATGGGGCCGGCGAACGGATACAGGATCCCAAACGAAGACAAATCGAATAGGGTGAGACTAACATTTCTTTACGTTTTAGAGATGATGTTATCCTGATGGTATTGTCATAATAAAGAGGGAGTCGTGACCGTCCTGACGTTTTAGAGATGATGTTATCCTGATGGTATTGTCATAATAAAGAGGGAGTCGTGACCGTCCTGACGTTTTAGAGATGATGTTATCCTGATGGTATTGTCATAATAAAGAGGGAGTCGTGACCGTCCTGACGTTTTAGAGATGATGTTATCCTGATGGTATTGTCATAATAAAGAGGGAGTCGTTGTCACGCCCTGGTCTTAGTATTTTGTGTTTTCTTTATTATTTTGGTCAGGCCAGGGTGTGACATGGGTTTTGTATGTGGTGTGTTTTGTCTTGGGGTTTTTCGTACGTATTGGGATTGTGGCTTAGTGGGGTATTCTAGGTAAGTCTATGGCTGTCTAGAGTGGTTCTCAATCAGAGGCAGGTGTTTATCGTTGTCTCTGATTGGGAACCATATTTAGCAGCCATATTCTTTGAGTGTTTCGTGGGTGATTGTTCATGTCTCTGTGTTTGTTTGCACAAGATAGGCTGTTTAGGTTTTCGCGTTACGTTTCTTGTTTTTGTATTGTTCGTTTTTCCTTCGTAATTAAACATGTTTCAAGAATACCACGCTGCATTTTGGTCCGATCCTTGCTACACCTCTTCGTCAGAGGAGGATATAGTAGAAAACCGTAACAGTCGTGACCGTTCTGACGTTTTAGAGATTATGTTATCCTGATGGTATTGTCATAATAAAGAGGGAGTCGTGACCGTACTGCCCTAGAGTAGAAGACCTGACCGTACTGCCCTAGAGTAAAAGAGCTGACCGTACTGCCCTAGAGTAGAAGACCTGACCGTACTACCCTAGAGTAAAAGACCTGACCGTACTGCCCTAGAGTAAAAGACCTGACCGTACTGCCCTAGAGTAAAAGACCTGACCGTACTGCCCTAGAGTAGAAGACCTGACCGTACTGCCCTAGAGTAGAAGACCTGACCGTACTGCCCTAGAGTAGAAGACCTGACCGTACTGCCGTGCTTACGATGATAAGATTTGTGTGAGGGAAGAAATCGTCATAATAGAAAGGAAATCGTGTTCGTAGTGTCCTGAGAAAATAGACATGTAGTCATGAACGTACCTCTGCTTTCAGGTTATGAGATTCTGAAAAATGTGTTAGAATAACAAGGAAGTTCTGATGATACTGTCCTAAGAGGAGAAAACACGGAGTCGTGAACGTACTGTCGTTGTAAGGAGAGGGGTGAAATGTATTATAATGCCCTGGGTTTGTATGGTAAGATGCAACTGTGCAAATGACGTAATTGCAGGAACTAGTCCTGAAGTGGAAACTCATAGAAGTAAGAACACATATTGATTGAGTATGTTTGGGAACAGTACTGTGTGAATGTGGTATGAGAGTTGTGTGAGTGTGGAAATAAGTGTTAACCTTGAGTTTGGGTAATAAAGATTGAAATTTGGATCATCAGAAATATGGATAATAAGATATAGAAATGTACATAACTTCATTGAAAATTGTTACATGGAGATTCTGTGAAGATATGAACACACGAGAAATTGTATGTGGGTATAATTGATTACTAGAGATTTGATAAAGTAACAAGGCAAGGAAATTATATTAATATAGAACTTGAACATCCATACTTAGACCTACGTGAGGGGTGTGAAAATATTCAGTGTGGTCCCTTTATGAATCATTCAATAAAAATAAGGTTTTACATTCTACGACTGTCTGAAAAGGTCTGGGAAATATATTATGAAAAAGATTGGCGTATATCCAGTTTAGGTACCCTAACTAAAACACATATAAACGCTTATGGTATTTTCTCTGTCCTGGTTATACATGTCGGGGAAAGAAAGCCTGCCCATGAAGCCTGAAAATGTGTTTATTTATTCCCGCAGCAAGAGAGGAAAATGTGTTTATTTATTCCCGCAGCAAGAGAGGAAAATGTGTTTATTTATTCCCGCAGCAAGAGAGGAAAATGTGTTTATCAAATAAACCCTTTTCCCATAAAGTTAGAGCGAATTAACACAGAATATAGACGTAACTTGGAATGACGTAAGAAGCCAAATGAGGTTTTCCATCAAAATAATAATCTTTGAGGAGAAAAGGAAAAGACATCCACTTTTATTAAACTCGGCAGATCTGTTTCCAAACCAATGAATGTCAATTCAACTCGTTGACTGCTAAATCCCATTTGCACATGTGAAATCTTTGCAAAGAAACACTTGGATGAACTTTAAGGCTATTTTCTGGTAATTGTGTCGTTATTATGGGCCAGATGTTAAAACTACAGAACATTATAATTGGTATATTTGCAGGATTTGTCATTTTGACTTGGTATTTCTATAGGCATAGGGTCTATGTTACTAAAATCTGGGTTTCTGATTGTAACTCAACTATTGCTATGGTTTGCTGTTAGGAATTTTATGAATAATGACTAAACAATAATTCAATTATACCAACATTTGCTTAGCTAGATACAGCAGCCAGTTTGTTTTAAGATGTCAACTAAATGATTTAGCAGCTTGCTTAGTTGAAATTGAAGGACTAATTTAGAACTGTGAACATGATCACAATTGATAACTTAAAATGTAATGCTTGTTGACAGTATGTGAATGGGAATATGTTATTAGTGGTTTTTGAATAGACTCTAATAATGAAACGTTTTAGTGGGTGAAAGCGAGTGGTGCCCGCTAGGCTTGAGCGGGCTGTAAGTGACACAGTGGGACATTTGGTGCAGAAGAATGGGAGATGATTTTTACAACTTCACCAGTGATTTAAGCAAGAATATATAACAATGATAATTGGTTTCCATTATGTGGAACAGTGTTTCAAGTTAAAGTAGATCCAAGTACATGTTTTAGTACTGAATATTAAGCTGATAAGACCGCACCAACGTTTTTAAAGGTCCTAGATTTGTTAAACTACAGGTTTTATATTTTGACCAAATGAATGCAACAGGTTGGAAAGATAGGATTACTTGAAAGGGGCGCTAAGATGTTTTTTTTCTAGAAGGTGTTTATTCCACTTAAAAGGGACACTGTATCATCTGATCTGTTTGAATCAGCAATGCCCTAAACTGTTGTTCTGGTTATGGCGATAGGGACCCCAGGTGGTATCTAGTGGCGGCAGGTACAAATCTGACAAGGTACAAAGAGCTGACAAGGTACAAATCTGTCGTTCTGCCCCTGAACAGGCAGTTAACCCACTGTTCCTAGGCCGTCATTGAAAATAAGAATTTGTTCTTAACTGACTTGCCTAATAAAATAAAGGTAAAATAAAAAAATAAAAAATAAAAGATGCATGGCAGGGATAATTTGGCCTAGAACAGTGTGAGCCTCAAACCCCCTCTAACCGGCTGAAGTAATGGCAACAATGGCGTTCACTACGGTCCTTCACCACTTCTACCATGAGACCTGAGTCAGAGCCAGCAACCCACACAGTATCCAGTTGAAGGTATCAACTGCCTTTTCTCTCAACAGTGTGACAGGAGTCCACGTGGAGTGAGCATGGAGAGAGATCCGTTCCAAACTTCTCTCATGTTGCTGGTATACTGGTTAGCAAATGGAAAATATATAAGGTGGTGGCGGTCCAAGTGAGACATTGGAATTGGGACATTATCATGGGCCGTCCACTTTGAACTGTGAAGCTATCTGAAGAAGACAATGAAGAGACGCCAGAAGAATGAAGGGGGGGTTGGTCAACTGTACCCGTCATTGATTTAGACTTGTCTAAAATGGTATATTTTGGGGTATCAGGTTGATTGTGGAGGTCTACACACTTTATAATGTACAGTCATTTAGACTAAGAATGCATTGAGATACTGATCTGATGAGAAAGTTAATGCTAGAATTATAAGAGGAATATATTGTATGTTAACATAAATGTTTGCCTTTTACTGAGGAGTGTCTTCCATCTGGCCACTCTACCATAAAGGCCTGATTGATGGAGTGCTGCAGAGATGGTTGTCCTTCTGGAAGAATCTCCCATTTCCACAGAGGAGCTCTGTCAGACTGACCATCGGGTTCTTGGTCACCTCCCTCACCAAGGCCCTTCTCCCCCGATTGCTCAGTTTGGTCATGCGGCCAGCTCTATGAAGTGTCTTGGTGAGTCCACTGTGTTTTTGGGGACCTTCAATGCTGCAGACATTTTTTGTACCCTTCCCCAGATATGTGCCTCGACACAATCCTGTCTCTGAGCTCTACGGACAATTCCTTCAACCTCATAGCTTGGTTTTTGCTCTGACATGCATTGTCAACTGTGTGACCTTATATAGACGGATGTGTGCCTTTCCCAAATAATGTCCAATCAATTGAATTTACCACAGTTTGACTCCAATCAAGTTGTAGAAACATCTCAAGGATGATAAATGAAAACAAGATGCACCTGAACTCAATTTTGAGACTCATAGCAAAGGGTCTGAATACTTATGTAAATATTATTTTTCACACATTTGCAAACATTTCTAAAAACCTGTTTTCGTTTTGTCTTTATGGGGCATTGTGTGTATATTGAAGAGGAAAATTGTTTTTTTAATCCATATTAGAAACTGGCTGTAACGTAACAAAATGTGGAACAAGAGAAGCGGTCTGAATACTTTCCGAATGCACTGTATCTATTGTTACTTCTAACCCATCAAAGATAGACCTACAACTACTGCAAATATGCAGACTACAACAGCACCCACTATCAGATAGAGAGATGCATTTGCAAGTGGTGGAATGGTGATTGTAAAGGTGGATGACATGGTGAAGGCTGGGATAGGGGTGGCCGGAATAGAGGAGGTTGGGATAGGGCTGGCTGGGGTAGGAGTGGCTAGGATAGGGGTAGCAGTGGTGGCTGGAGTTGAAACAAGAACATCAGAACCTGTATTTGCTCCTGAGTCCACTATATTATCTTGATTCGATAAATCTGCCCTTTCTCTGATCTCATCCCTGATCTTATCTGTTCCCCATAGAAGATCAGAGACCTTTTTTTTCATTCCAATTCTTTTTTTTTTCTGATTCAGAACAAAAGGGATCCATAATGGTGTTGTCACTATTTTTAAAGGTACAGGCCACGATTTAAAAAATTTCACAACCGTAGTATTTTCCCAGTCCAGTATTTCCTGGGCCTTCTCGAACATCTCATGGGTGTAGTATTTTTCTTCATTCTCCTCCACCATCTCATCTATCTTCCTCAGCAGCTTTGGGACCTGAGTGGTGTCAACTCTATTAACGTTATTGAAAAAGTGGTATCTGCCGCCACATTGATCGATGAGAGCCTGGAGCTCTTCACTCTCCTTCACAAAGTTCTCAGCTGTTTTCCTCCCCAGCTGATCTTCTCCAGTGAACAGCACCATGGTGTATTTTGAGGCTTCTGCTCCAAAGTTCTCCTGGATCCACTTCACAGTCTTCCTCTCCTCTTCTGTGAACCTCCCCAGTCTGATCACCAGCAGAAAGGCGTGAGGTCCTGGGACTGACATCTCAATACACCGAGTTGCAGTAATCCAGACGGGAGATGACAAGTGCCTGGATTAGGACCTGCGCCGCTTCCTGTGTGAGGCAGGGTCGTACTCTGCGGATGTTGTAGAGCATGAACCTACAGGAACGGGCCACCGCCTTGATGTTATTACAGTAGCAGAGCTATAACAGTAGCGAGGCTACATACAGTAGCGAGGCTGTAACAGTAGCGAGGCTGTAACAGTAGCGAGGCTATATACAGTAGCGAACATGTAACAGTAGCGAGGCTATAACAGTAGCGAGGCTATAACAGTAGCGAGGCTATATACAGTAGCGAGGCTATATACAGTAGCAGAGCTATAACAGTAGGGAGGCTATATACAGTAGCAGAGCTATATACAGTAGCGAGGCTACATACAGTAGCGAGGCTATATACAGTAGCGAGGCTATATACAGTAACAGAGCTATAACAGTAGCGAGGCTATATACAGTAGCAGGGCTATATACAGTAGCGAGGCTATATACAGTTGCAGAGCTATAACAGTAGCGAGGCTATATACAGTAGCAGGGCTATATACAGTAGCGAGGCTACATACAGTAGCGAGGCTATATACAGTAGCGAGGCTATATACAGTAGCAGAGCTATAACAGTAGCGAGGCTATATACAGTAGCGAGGCTATATACAGTAGCAGAGCTATAACAGTAGCGAGGCTATATACAGTAGCAGGGCTATAACAGTAGCGAGGCTATATACAGTAGCGAGGCTATATACAGTAGCAGGGCTATAACAGTAGCGAGGCTATATACAGTAGCGAGGCTATATACAGTAGCAGGGCTATAACAGTAGGGAGGCTATATACAGTAGCAGGGCTATAACAGTAGCGAGGCTATATACAGTAGCAAGGCTACATACAGTAGCGAGGCTGTAACAGTAGCGAGGCTATATACAGTAGCGAGGGTACATACAGTAGCGAACATGTAACAGTAGAAAAGGCTATAACAGTAGCGAGGCTATATACAGTAGTAAACATGTAACAGTAGAAAAGGCTATAACAGTAGCGAGGCTATATACAGTAGCGAGGCTACATACAGTAGCGAGGCTATATACAGTAGCGAGGCTATATATTCAGTAGCGAGGATATAACAGTAGCGAGGCTATATACTGTAGCGAGGCTACATACAGTAGCGAGGCTGTAACAGTAGCGAGGCTATATACAGTAGCGAACATGTAACAGTAGCGAGGCTATAACAGTAGCGAGGCTATATACAGTAGCGAGGCTGTAACAGTAGCGAGGCTATGTACAGTAGCGAGGCTACATACAGTAGCGAGGCTGTAACAGTAGCGAGGCTATATACAGTAGCGAACATGTAACAGTAGCAAGGCTATAACAGTAGCGAACATGTAACAGTAGCGAGGCTATATACAGTCACAGGTTAGACAGACTAATTGAGGTAATATATACATGTAGGTATAGTTATGGAGACTATGCATATATGATAAACAGAGAGTAGCAGCAGCGTAAAAGAGGTGTTGGCAGGTGAGAGTAGCAGGCTACATACAGTAGCGAGGCTGTAACAGTAGCGAGGCTGTGTCGGGACGCAATGCAAATAGTACGGGTAGCCATTTGATTACCTGTTCAGGAGTCTTATGGCTTGGGGGTAAAATCTGTTGAGAAGCCTTTTGATCCTAGACTTGGCACTCCGGTACCGCTTGCCATGCGGTAGCAGAGAGAACAGTCTATGACTGGGGTGGCTGGGGTTTTTGACCATTTTTAGGGCCTTCCTCTGACACTGCCTGGTGTAGAGGTCCTGGATGGCAGGCAGCTTAGCCCCAGTGATGTACTGGGCCATACGCACTACCCTCTGTAGTGCCTTGTGGATGGAGGCCGAGCAATTGCTGTACCAGGCAGTGATGCAACCAGTCAGGATGCTCTCGATGTTGCAGCTGTAGAACCTTTTGAGGATCTGAGGACCCATGCCAAATTGTTTTAGTTCCCTTGGGGGGGGAATAGGCTTTGCCATGCCCTCTTCATGACTGTCTTGGTGTGTTTGGACCATTCTATTATGTTGGTGATGTGGACACCAAGGAACTTGAAGCTCTCAACCTGCTCCACTACAGCCCAGAATGGGGGCCTGCTCGGTTCTCCTTTTCCTGTAGTCCACAATCATCTCCTTAGTCTTGGTTACGTTGAGGGATAGGTTGTTATTCTGGCACCACCTGGCAAAGTCTCTGAACTCCTCCCTATAGGCTGTCTTGTCGTTCATCAGGACTACCATTGTTGTGTCGTCTGCAAACTTAATGATGGTGTTGGAGTCAATCCTGGCCACGCAGTCGTGGGTGAACAGGGAGTACAGGAGGGGACTAAGCACGCACCCCTGAAAGGCTCCAGTGTTGAGGATCAGCGTGGCGGATGTGTTGTTACCTACCCTCACCACCTGGTGGCGGCTCGTCAGTAAGTCCAGGATCCAGTTGCAGAGGGATGTGTTTAGTCCCAGAGTTCCTTATCTTTTTGATGAGCTTTGAGGGCACTATGGTGTTGAACGCTGAGCTTTAGTTAATGAATAGCATTCTCACATAGGTGTTTATTTTGTCCAGGTGGGAAAGGACAGTGTGGAGTGCAATAGAGATTGCATCATCTGTGGCTCTGTTCAGGCAGTATGGAAATTGGAGTGGGTCTATGGTTTCTGGGATAATGGTCTTAATGTGAGCCATTACCAGTCTTTCAAAGCACTTGATGGCTGAGTGGTTTTTCGGTAACTCACAATTTTATTCGTATTTACAGATGGCATACAAGTTTGTTATTATTAAGCTACATGAAAAACATTTTCATGAAATCAAAAAATGTAAATGTTCAAATGACTATTCTGTGATGTAGTAACGTGTGACATATGCCTAGCTTCTTGGAACGGGTTACATATAGTGATGCAGTGGAGGGGCATGTCTCTCTGCCTCCTTCCATCCCGTGGACATACAATCATAAATCACCAACCAAATATGAAGGCAGGGATGGCCCTAAGCATAAGCGACATAGGGCCCGTGTTAATTTATTTTCATCAAATTAAACTAGGAACTCAGTCGGGGTCTCAACTTACTGTGGAGAGTTATAATAGCAGAATACAATTTCAAAATTTGGTTGCTCATCAGCAGTTTCCCTCTTGTTATGTCAGTCACTGACAGTCACTCATTGAGCCAATGTCTAGGTTAGCTAGCCAGCTATTGTCGTTCTCCTAACGCAACGTAACGTAACCAACACTGCTAGCTAGCCAGCTAGCTCCCGATAAGCAGCATTGTAGAAACTTCACACTCAACGGTTCGACTTGATTAGGGTAGTGTCAACAACGCAGCTAGCCTACCCCAGCAGTACTCTATCATTTTAATCATTTTAGTCAACTAGATTCTTGCTACGTAAGCTTAACTTTCTGAACATTCGAGACGTGTAGTCCACTTGTCATTCCAATCTCCTCTGCATTAGCGTAGCCTCTTCTCTAGCCTGTCAACTATGTGTCTGTCTATCCCTGTTCTCTCCTCTCTGCACAGACCATACAAACGCTCCACACCGCATGGCCGCAGCCACCCTAATCTGGTGGTCCCAGCGCGCACGACCCACGTGGAGTTCCAGGTCTCCGGTAGCCTCTGGAACTGCCGATCTGCGGCCAACAAGGCAGAGTTCATCTCAGCCTATGCCTCCTCCAGTCCTCGACTTCTTGGCTCTGACGGAAACATGGATCACCACAGACAACACCGCTACTCCTACTGCTCTCTCTTCGTCCGCCCACGTGCTCTCGCACACCCCGAGAGCTTCTGGTCAGCGGGTGGTGGCACCGGGATCCTCATCTCTCCCAAGTGGTCATTCTCTTTTCTCCCTTACCCATCTGTCTATCGCCTCCTTTGAATTCCATGCTGTCACAGTTACCAGCCCTTTCAAGCTTAACATCCTTATCATTTATCGCCCTCCAGGTTCCCTCGGAGAGTTCATCAATGAGCTTGATGCCTTGATAAGCTCCTTTCCTGAGGACGGCTCACCTCTCTCACAGTTCTGGGCGACTTTAACCTCCCCACGTCTACCTTTGACTCATTCCTCTCTGCCTCCTTCTTTCCACTCCTCTCCTCTTTGACCTCACCCTCTCACCTTCCCCCCTACTCACAAGGCAGGCAATACGCCTCGACCTCATCTTTACTAGATGCTGTTCCTCCACTAACCTCATTGCAACTCCTCCAAGTCTCCGACCACTACCTTGTATCCTTTTCCCTCTCGCTCTCATCCAACACTTCCCACACTGCCCCTACTCGGATGGTATCGCGCCGTCCCAACCTTCGCTCTCTCTCCCCCCGCTACTCTCTCCTCTTCCATCCTATCATCTCTTCCCTCTGCTCAAACCTTCTCCAACCTATCTCCTGATTCTGCCTCCTCAACCCTCCTCTCCCTCCCTTTCTGCATTCTTTGACTCTCTATGTCCCCTATCCTCCAGGCCGGCTCGGTCCTCCCCTCCCGCTCCGTGGCTCGACGACTCATTGCGAGCTCACAGAACAGGGCTCCGGGCAGCCGAGCGGAAATGGAGGAAAACCCCGCCTCCCTGCGGACCTGACATCCTTTCACTCCCTTCTCTCTACATTTTCCTCTTCTCTCTCTGCTGCTAAAGCCACTTTCTACCACTCTAAATTCCAAGCATCTGCCTCTAACCCTAGGAAGCTCTTTGCCACCTTCTCCTCCCTCTTGAATCCTCCTCCCCCTCCCCCCCTCCTCCCTCTCTGCAGATGACTTCGTCAACCATTTTGAAAAGAAGGTCGACGACATCCGATCCTCGTTTGCTAAGTCAAACGACACCGCTGGTTCTGCTCACACTGCCCTACCCTGTGCTCTGACCTCTTTCTCCCCTCTCTCTCCAGATGACATCTCGCGTCTTGTGACGGCCGGCCGCCCAACAACCTGCCCGCTTGACCCTATCCCCTCCTCTCTTCTCCAGACCATCTCCGGTGACCTTCTCCCTTACCTCACCTCGCTCATCAACTGATCCCTGACCGCTGGCTACGTCCCTCCCGTCTTCAAGAGAGCGAGAGTTGCACCCCTTCTGAAAAAACCTACACTCGATCCCTCCGATGTCAACAACTACAGACCAGTATCCCTTCTTTCTTTTCTCTCCAAAACTCTTGAACGTGCCGTCCTTGGCCAGCTCTCCCGCTATCTCTCTCAGAATGACCTTCTTGATCCAAATCAGTCAGGTTTCAAGACTAGTCATTCAACTGAGACTGCTCTTCTCTGTATCACGGAGGCGCTCCGCACTGCTAAAGCTAACTCTCTCTCCTCTGCTCTCATCCTTCTAGACCTATCGGCTGCCTTCGATACTGTGAACCATCAGATCCTCCTCTCCACCCTCTCCGAGTTGGGCATCTCCGGCGCGGCCCACGCTTGGATTGCGTCCTACCTGACAGGTCGCTCCTACCAGGTGGCGTGGCGAGAATCCGTCTCCTCACCACGTGCTCTCACCACTGGTGTCCCCCAGGGCTCTGTTCTAGGCCCTCTCCTATTCTCGCTATATACCAAGTCACTTGGCTCTGTCATAACCTCACATGGTCTCTCCTATCATTGCTATGCAGACGACACACAATTAATTTTCTCCTTTCCCCCTTCTGACGACCAGGTGGCGAATCGCATCTCTGCATGTCTGGCAGACATATCAGTGTGGATGACGGATCATCACCTCAAACTGAACCTCGGCAAGACGGAGCTGCTCTTCCTCCCGGGGAAGGACTGCCCGTTCCATGATCTCGCCATCACGGTTGACAACTCCATTGTGTCCTCGTCCCAGAGCGCTAAGAACCTTGGCGTGATCCTGACAACACCCTGTCGTTCTCAAATAACATCAAGGCGGTGGCCCGTTCCTGTAGGTTCATGCTCTACAACATCCGCAGAGTACGACCCTGCCTCACACAGGAAGCGGCGCAGGTCCTAATCCAGGCACTTGTCATCTCCCGTCTGGATTACTGCAACTCGCTGTTGGCTGGGCTCCCTGCCTGTGCCATTAAACCCTACAACTCATCCAGAACGCCGCAGCCCGTCTGGTGTTCAACCTTCCCAAGTTCTCTCACGTCACCCCGCTCCTCCGCTCTCTCCACTGGCTTCCAGTTGAAGCTCGCATCCGCTACAAGACCATGGTGCTTGCCTACGGAGCTGTGAGGGGAACGGCACCTCACTACCTCCAGGCTCTGATCAGGCCCTACACCCAAACAAGGGCACTGCGTTCATCCACCTCTGGCCTGCTCGCCTCCATACCACTGAGGAAGTACAGTTCCCGCTCAGCCCAGTCAAAACTGTTCGCTGCTCTGGCCCCCCAATGGTGGAACAAACTCCCTCACGACGCCAGGACAGCGGAGTCAATCACCACCTTCCGGAGACACCTGAAACCCCACCTCTTTAAGGAATACCTAGGATAGGATAAAGTAATCCTTCTCCCCTCCCCCCTTAAAAGACCTAGATGCACTATTGTAAAGTGGCTGTTCCACTGGATGTCATAAGGTGAAAGCACCAATTTGTAAGTCGCTCTGGATAAGAGCGTCTGCTAAATGACTTAAATGTAAATGTAAATGTAATGTCAGCTAAAAAATATATACACTACCGGTCAAAGGCTTTAGACCACCTACTCATTCAAGGGTATTTCTATATTTTTTATATTTTCGACATTGTAGAATAATAGTCAAGACATCAAAACTATGAAATAACACAAATGGAATCATGTAGTAAATAAAAACGTGTTAAAACTTCTTATGGCTGGGGGCAGTATAGAGTAGCTTGGATGAATAAGGTGCCCAGAGGTGCCCAGAGTAAACGGCATGCTCCTCAGTCCCAGTTGCTAATATATGCATATTATTAGTACATCTGGATAGAAAACACTCTGAAGTTTCTCAAACTGTTTTAATGATGTCTGTGAGTATAACAGAACTCATAAGGAAGGCAAAAACCTGAGAAAAAATCAAAACGGGAAGTGGGAAATCTGAGGTTGGTTGATTTTCAACTCAGCCCCTATTCAAAACACAAGTGGGATATGAGTCAAATTGCACTTCCTAAGGCTTCCACTAGATGTCAACCGTCTTTAGAAACTTGTGTCAGGCTTCTACTGTGAAGTCTGGCCAGATGAGAGCTCTTTGAGTCAGTGGTCTGGCAGAGTCATGCGCTGGTCATGTGCATTTCACATGTGCGCGACCTGTGTTCCATTGCTTTTCTACAGACAATGAAATTCTCTGGTTGGAACGTTATTGAAGATTTATGATAAAAACATCCTAAAGATTGATTCTATACTTAGTTTGAAATGTTTCTACGACTTGTAATATAACTTTTTGAACTTTGTCCGACTTTCGGCTGGACCTGCACGTGAGTTTGGATTTGTGTACTAAATGCCCTAACAAAAGTAGCTATTTGGACATAAATGGACATTATCGAACAAATCAAACATTTATTGTGGAACTAGGATTCCTGGGAGTGCATTCTAAAGAAGATCAAAGGTAAGGGAATATTTATAATGTTATTTCTGATTTCTGTTGACTCCAACATGGCGGATAAATGTATTTGTTTTCTGAGCTCCGTTCTGCATGGTTTGCTTTTTCCGTAAAGCTTTTTTGGAATCTGACACATCGTTTGCATTAACCTCTCTGAACCAGCTGGGGGAGTGGGCGGAATTTCAACCTTGGGCTGAGTACGCGCAGAACTCCCTCCGCCACATCTCAACTAACCTCACTCCTTTCCAGTGTATGTTGGGGTATCAGCCGGCCCTGGCACCTTGGCATCCGAGCCAGACCGAGGCCCCTGTGGTGGACAAGTGGTTTCAGCAAGGGGAGGAGACCTGGAACGCTGCGCAAACTTGTCTCCAGTGGGCTGTGCGTCGGCACAAGGAATAGGCCGACAGCCACCGCAGTGAGGTGCTTGTCTTCTCTCCAGACGACCGGGTCTGGCTCTCCACCCAGAACCTGCCACACCGCCTGCCCTGCCGGAAGCTGAGCCTGCAGTTTGTGGGGCTGTTTAAAGTTTTGAGGAAGCTTATGGGGTAACGTACTGTTTGCATCTCCCTGCTGATTACCGCATTAACCCGACTTTTCATGTGCATCTCCTCTGGCCACTAGTGCCTGGTCCCCTCGCTGAGGCTGGACCAGTGACGCCCCGCCTTGTCCTCTGGACATCGAGGGAGGTCCGGCGTACTTGGATTCGAGGCGTCGGGTGGGGCGTCTCCAGTACCTCATCGACTGAGAGGGGTACGGCCCAGAGGACTGGTGCTAGGTTCCTGCGGTGGACATCCTGAGCGCTTCACTGACCAGGGATTTCCACCTTCGGCGCCCTGACCAACCCGCCCCGCATCCCTGGGGTCGTCCCCGAGGCCGGTGTCGTCCCACTGCTAGTGCAGCGCGTCGGGGGCAGGAGTGGGGGTGGGGGGTACAGTCACGGATCCCCCCTGTATTGTTGCTCATACCGATCACCAGCTCCAGGAGATGTACTTCACCAACCTTCTAGGTGTCACTGAACTGGATTCATTACCACCAACCCCGGACTGTCTTGTCATTACACACACCTGGTTCCCATTCTCCCTGATTAGTATGTTATACATGTGCCCTCTGTTACCATGTCCGTTGGTCATGTGAGTACCTGTTTTTTTTTGTATCGGCTTCCATGCTACGTGTATTTGTGCACTTGTTTTACAGGTCTCGTCCTGTGTATTATTTTGAGGTCTACACCTTGCTCTTTTGTTTGGGTGTAGAACAAAACTATTACGTATTCCTGCTCCTGTCTACAATATTTAGACAACGTGACAACCTACGCAGTGTGTTAAATGTTAGAATCTCTAATAAACAACTATGTTGTATACATTAGCAATATTTAGACAACGTGACAACCTACGCAGTGTGTTAAATGTTAGAATCTCTAATAAACAACTATGTTGTATACATTAGCAATATTTAGACAACGTGACAACCTACGCAGTGTGTTAAATGTTAGAATCTCTAATAAACAACTATGTTGTATACATTAGCAATATTTAGACAACGTGACAACCTACGCAGTGTGTTAAATGTTAGAATCTCTAATAAACAACTATGTTGTATACATTAGCAATATTTAGACAACGTGACAACCTACGCAGTGTGTTAAATGTTAGAATCTCTAATAAACAACTATGTTGTATACATTAGCAATATTTAGACAACGTGACAACCTACGCAGTGTGTTAAATGTTAGAATCTCTAATAAACAACTATGTTGTATACATTAGCAATATTTTGGGGTCAAAATAATATACATATAACAATAATAATAATAATAAACTGTTACCTACTGATCTGCTCTATCTGAACTACATTTTGCTTTCATTATTTTGCAGAAAACCTTTGACCTTAAATCATTATTGAATACATGTAAAACTAAGTATATGTTTTTATCTAGAGTTCACACAATTATTCTAATGATTGAAGTGTATGCACCTAGTATGGTGTATATGTATAGATGTTAAGCTGTCTTCTAAAAAACATATTAATGAGTTAGTTCATTAAGATGCTGAGTATAAAAAGGGTCTTCTTCAATAGAAATAGATCAGGCCTCTTGCTTAATAGTACAAAGCGAATAATTGAATCAATGTTCTTACTGGTCCTAGACTTTGGCGAAATCATCTTTATGAATGCAGTTGCCACTTCATTAAGCCATTAGATGCATTTGACCATAGAGAACTTTGTATTATTATGAGTACAGGTTCAGTACACATCACTGCATTCTCTATTATATAGCAGGTTGACACGTAGGTCAATTCTTTGCTCTCTTTGCCTTTATAAAGCTCTTTGACATACTGTAAACTCCCTCTGTAGCTAACATCTACAATAACCATTAGACGTACTAGTCAGAGTTATCATACACAGTCTCAGAGATGGCTAGCTCTGGAAATTCCTTTGGTCTGTACAGAGTTAGGTCAATCAGCTTTTTGCACCTTACTTGTGGAATAATCTCCAAGCTTCTCTAAACATTTATGTTTTTGTGCCTATTTTTCATTTTACCTCTGTTTAACTAGGCAAGTCAGATAAGAAAAAATATGATTTACAATGACAACCTAAGCCAGACAACCGCCAAACCCGGGAGACACTGGGCCAATTGCACACCGCCCTATGGGAGTCCCAATCACGGCCAGATGTGATACAGCCTGAAATCGAACCAGTGCCTGTAGTGACATCTCTGGCACTGAGATGCAGTGCCTTAGACCGCTGCACCATTTGGGAGCCCTCAATTAATTCAGACTGCTGAATATATTTATTTTATTTATTTAACTAGATACAATGCTCGTGTAACGCAATGCTTTAAAAAAAATAAAGCCTATGTCACACTTCCGCATCTGTTGTGAAATGTGACACCGTTTATAGCGTCCGACCAAACTGCAAACTATTATGACCCCTTCTATGGAAAGATGAGACTCACACGGCGAACAAATGGTGTTCTCTGTTTCGCTCTACAACCTCCATAAGCGTCTTGGGACTCGTCTGACCTTGGTACAGTCGATCTGCCAACTTCTGTCTGTAGCGTCCGAACAGTTTGGCTACACACTAATATGACCTCTCAAATCAAATCAAATTAATTTGTCACATACACATGGTTAGCCGATGTTAATGCGGGTGTAGCGGAATGCTTGTGCTTCTAGTTCCGACCATGCAGTAATTACCAACGAGTAATCTACCCTCTGAACAGGTGTATGTTGGTAGGGTTGCTCTAGGATGCCCACAGGCCTCACAAACCTCATCTGAATGTCCCCCGGTATCAGTTGAAATAATTAATAGAAGTATATTATTTTGTTTAGATCCAAAAATAAAGGGTTCAATACATGTAGAACAAAATCTTAACAACTTTTTCTGATCTTTCTCATATGTCTCAGATATAGGACAGAAACTTCAGATCTAACTTCATTTAGATTTTTAGGGGAGATCCATGTAGTGAATCAGTTATTCAATGCCTATGTATGGCTAATCATTTATTTAAAAAATGTTGGTATACTTCAATGGTTTTTGAAATTCTAAATCAAGTGAATGATATTCTTAAAACAATTTCATATAGCTTAGTAGACAACTATCTCATTCTAACAACACAATAACAACTATGTCATCATAATAACACAATAACAACTTTGGCATCATAACAACCCAGGTCTCTCTCTGGTTGGAAGGTCACAGAACATCTCTCACCTTAATGTCAGGTGGGGGTTTTCTAGCGGTTGTTTGGTTCCTCTAAAAGACCACACATACACTCTACAGTGAACTCTAAAAGACCACACATACACTCTACAGTGAAATCCAAAAGACCACACACATACACTCTACAGTGAACTCTAAAAGACCACACATACACTCTACAGTGAACTCCAAAAGACCACACATACACTCTACAGTGAACTCTAAAAGACCACACATACACTCTACAGTGAACTCTAAAAGACCACACATACGCTCTACAGTGACCTCTAAAAGACCACACATACGCTCTACAGTGACCTCTAAAAGACCACACATACGCTCTACAATGACCTCTAAAAGACCACACATACGCTCTACAGTGAACTCTAAAAGACCACACATACGCTCTACAGTGAACTCTAAAAGACCACACATACGCTCTACAGTGAACTCTAAAAGACCACACATACGCTCTACAGTGAACTCTAAAAGACCACACATACGCTCTACAGTGACCTCTAAAAGACCACACATACGCTCTACAGTGACCTCTAAAAGACCACACATACGCTCTACAGTGAACTCTAAAAGACCACACATACGCTCTACAGTGAACTCTAAAAGACCACACATACGCTCTACAGTGAACTCTAAAAGACCACACATACGCTCTACAGTGAACTCTAAAAGACCACACATACGCTCTACAGTGAACTCTAAAAGACCAGACATACGCTCTACAGTGAACTCTAAAAGACCACACATACGCTCTACGGTGACCTCTAAAATACCACACATACGCTCTACAGTGAACTCTAAAAGACCAGACATACGCTCTACAGTGAACTCTATAAGACCACACATACGCTCTACAGTGAACTCTATAAGACCACACATACACTCTACAGTGAACTCTAAAAGACCAGACATACGCTCTACAGTGAACTCTATAAGACCACACATACGCTCTACAGTGAACTCTATAAGACCACACATACACTCTACAGTGAACTCTAAAAGACCACACATACACTCTACAGTGAACTCTAAAAGACCACACATACACTCTACAGTGAACTCTAAAAGACCACACATACACTCTACAGTGAACTCTAAAAGACCACACATACGCTCTACAGTGACCTCTATAAGACCACACATACGCTCTACAGTTGACCTCTAAAAGACCAGACATACGCTCTACAGTGAACTCTATAAGACCACACATACACTCTACAGTGAACTCTAAAAGACCACACATACACTCTACAGTGAACTCTATAAGACCACACATACGTTCTACAGTGAACTCTAAAAGACCACACATACACTCTACAGTGAACTCTAAAAGACCACACATACGTTCTACAGTGAACTCTAAAAGACCACACATACACTCTACAGTGAACTCTATAAGACCACACATACACTCTACAGTGAACTCTATAAGACCACACATACACTCTACAGTGAACTCTATAAGACCACACATACGCTCTACAGTGACCTCTAAAAGACCACACATACGCTCTACAGTGAACTCTATAAGACCACACATACGCTCTACAGTGAACTCTATAAGACCACACATACGCTCTACAGTGACCTCTAAAAGACCACACATACACTCTACAGTGAACTCTATAAGACCACACATACGCTCTACAGTGAACTCTATAAGACCACACATACACTCTACAGTGAACTCTAAAAGACCACACATACACTCTACAGTGAACTCTAAAAGACCACACATACGCTCTACAGTGAACTCTAAAAGACCACACATACGCTCTACAGTGAACTCTAAAAGACCACACATACGCTCTACAGTGACCTCTAAAAGACCACACATACACTCTACAGTGAACTCTAAAAGACCAGAAAGAGGGGAAGTGTCTAAAACAAGAGCTTGTTTACAAGAAAAGGTCCCTCAGACTCTGGTCTGTGTAGCCAGGGCTTCCCTATCTGTCTGCTCCTCAAGACAGGAGCACTGTTTCTGGGACCCTTTTTGGCTCACAAGTCCCCGACCAAATTAACAGTCACAGAAATTGGGCGTTATTGGACAGAAAGGGGCACACCTCTCCACGCCCACGAGCAAAAGCTGAAGATTTGAGGTTATTTCTTTACATTTGAAAAGTATGGCATCCTAATTAGAACACAAAAATACCTGAAACAATAACTGCCCTGCAGTATTGCTTATTGTCCTGTAGATGGTGCTGATGCAGAAGAAGGGAAGATAATAGAGGAAGAGGGAGGTGGTGGTGGACAGAATAGGCGGTGCTGTTTTCTAAAAGGTCCACACTTCTAAGAGAGGATCTCAGTTACATTGCCTTGATTACTTGAGTCCTCCACTAAGGGAGTTTGATTAACCTGAACCGTGGTGCACAGGGCTTTGGCCCATGAAGTGAACAGATAAAATAGAACAGTAATCTACTATGCTCAGTGATGTTAACAAGGCAGCATGCTGCATCATTCAAAAACATACAACATCTCTATTCCATTAAACATATGTTAGTTTTTCTAACTAGAATTCAATGGTAATGCACATAAAGTGTTTTTATCAAAAGTGATCACTTTTTCATGTGAATATAAAGAATCCTTCTCATCACTCTACGTGCTTAATGAGAATCCTTCTCATCACTCTACGTGCTTAATGAGAATCCTTCTCATCACTCTACGTGCTTAATGAGAATCCTTCTCATCACTCTACGTGCTTAATAAGAATCCTTCTCATCACTCTACGTGCTTAATAAGAATCCTTCTCATCACTCTACGTGCTTAATAAGAATCCTTCTCATCACTCTACGTGCTTAATAAGAATCCTTCTCATCACTCTACATGCTTAATAAGAATCCGCCAATTCTTTCAATTTTAGCATAAAATGACATACCCAAATCTAACTGCCTGTAGATCAGGACATGAAGCATATTCTTGATACCTTTTGAAAATAAACATGTTGAAGTTTGTGGAAATGTGAAATGAATGTACGAGGAAATAAAACATTAGATCTGGTAAAAGACAAAACAAAGAAATAATAATATGTTAAAAAAATATATAAAAAATTGTACCAGCTTTGAAATGCAAGAGAAAGGCCATAATGAATTAGTCGACCCCAGATGCAATTTAAACTTTGGCCACTAGACGGCAGCAGTGTATGTGCAATGTTTTAGACTGATCCAATGAACTATTGCATATCTATTCAAAATGTTTTATCAAGACTGCCCAAATGTGCCTAATTGCTTTATTCATACATTTTCAAGTTCATAATTGCGCACTCTCCTCAAACAATAGAATGGTATTATTTCACTGTAGTAGCTACTGTAAATTGGACAGTGCAGTTAGATTAACAAGAACTCAAGCTTTCTGCCCATATCTGCCCAGTCTACGTCCTGGGATTTTTTAAAATTCTTACAACCTCATGCTAATAACATTAGCCTAAGTTAGCTCAACCATCCCGAGGATGGGACACCGCTACGTCACCTTTGTTGAAAGTGAGGCCCGGGAGGCAGCCGCTTCCAAGATGAATGCAAACGCTTTTTACCTGGCTCAAACACTGGCCAGATAATTTAATCCCCTTACTGATAAGTGAGAAAAACTAATCTGATGAGAAAGTTGAAGGTCCCTCCCCTCTGGCCATCTCTTCTAATGGGTTTTGAGAAAGAAAAGAAGAAGACATATCATTAAGATTCTCCCTAAGGGCTATGAGTACATGTGATTCTCTCTAAGGGCTATGAGTACACGTGATTCTCCCTAAGGGCTACGAGTACACGTGATTATCCCTAAGGGCTATGAGTACACGTGATTCTCCCTAAGGGCTACGAGTACACGTGATTCTCCCTAAGGGCTACGAGTACACGTGATTCTCCCTAAGGGCTATGAGTACACGTGATTCTCCCTAAGGGCTACGAGTACACGTGATTCTCCCTAAGGGCTATGAGTACATGTGATTCTCCCTAAGGGCTATGAGTACATGTGATTCTCCCTAAGGGCTATGAGTACATGTGATTCTCCCTAAGGGCTATGAGTACATGTGATTCTCCCTAAGGGCTATGAGTACATGTGATTCTCCCTAAGGGCTATGAGTACATGTGATTCTCCCTAAGGGCTATGAGTACATGTGATTCTCCCTAAGGGCTATGAGTACATGTGATTCTCCCTAAGGGCTATGAGTACATGTGATTCTCCCTAAGGGCTATGAGTACATGTGATTCTCCCTAAGGGCTATGAGTACATGTGATTCTCCCTAAGGGCTATGAGTACATGTGATTCTCCCTAAGGGCTATGAGTACATGTGATTCTCCCTAAGGGCTATGAGTACACGTGATTCTCCCTAAGGGCTATGAGTACATGTGATTCTCTCTAAGGGCTATGAGTACATGTGATTCTCCCTGAGGGCTATGAGTACATGTGATTCTCTCTAAGGGCTATGAGTACACGTGATTCTCCCTAAGGGCTATGAGTACATGTGATTCTCCCTAAGGGCTATGAGTACACGTGATTCTCCCTAAGGGCTATGAGTACATGTGATTCTCCCTAAGGGCTATGAGTACATGTGATTCTCCCTAAGGGCTATGAGTACATGTGATTCTCCTAAGGGCTATGAGTACATGTGATTCTCCCTAAGGGCTATGAGTACATGTGATTCTCCCTAAGGGCTATGAGTACATGTGATTCTCCCTAAGGGCTATGAGTACATGTGATTCTCCCTAAGGGCTATGAGTACATGTGATTCTCCCTAAGGGCTATGAGTACATGTGATTCTCCCTAAGGGCTATGAGTACATGTGATTCTCCCTAAGGGCTATGAGTACATGTGATTCTCCCTAAGGGCTATGAGTACATGTGATTCTCCCTAAGGGCTATGAGTACATGTGATTCTCCCTAAGGGCTATGAGTACATGTGATTAAAATGACACAGAAGCAGAATACATACCAGCACATGATCACCTCCACTATATTGTCTGGATACTAACTATCTATGAGGAGAGACCACTGTCTGTCTGGATACTAACTATCTATGAGGAGAGACCACTGTCTGTCTGGAAACTATCTATGAGGAGAGACCACTGTCTGTCTGGATACTAAATATCTATGAGGAGAGACCACTGTCTGTCTGGATACTAACTATCTATGAAGAGAGACCACTGTCTGTCTGGATACTAACTATCTATGAGGAGAGACCACTGTCTGTCTGGAAACTATCTATGAGGAGAGACCACTGTCTGTCTGGATACTAACTATCTATGAGGAGAGACCACTGTCTGTCTGGATACTAACTATCTATGAAGAGAGACCACTGTCTGTCTGGATACTAACTATCTATGAGGAGAGACCACTATCTGTCTGGATACTAACTATCTATAAGGAGAGACCACTATCTGTCTGGATACTAACTATCTATGAGGAGAGACCACTATCTGAATACTATCTATCTATGAGGAGAGACCACTGTCTGTCTGGATACTAACTATCTATGAGGAGAGACCACTGTCTGTCTGGATACTAACTATCTATGAGGAGAGACCACTATCTGGATACTATCTATCTATGAGGAGAGACCACTGTCTGTCTGGATACTAACTATCTATGAGGAGAGACCACTGTCTGTCTGGATACTAACTATCTATGAGGAGAGACCACTGTCTGTCTGGATACTAACTATCTATGAAGAGAGACCACTGTCTGTCTGGATACTATCTATCTATGAGGAGAGACCACTATCTGTCTGGATACTAACTATCTATGAGGAGAGACCACTATCTGTCTGGATACTAACTATCTATGAGGAGAGACCACTATCTGGATACTATCTATCTATGAGGAGAGACCACTGTCTGTCTGGATACTAACTATCTATGAGGAGAGACCACTATCTGTCTGGATACTAACTATCTATGAGGAGAGACCACTATCTGTCTGGATACTAACTATCTATGAGGAGAGACCACTGTCTGTCTGG
The DNA here is from genome assembly GCF_034236695.1 of Oncorhynchus nerka. NCBI lineage: Eukaryota > Metazoa > Chordata > Actinopteri > Salmoniformes > Salmonidae > Oncorhynchus > Oncorhynchus nerka. The sequence continues at coordinate 15,855,798 of NC_088410.1, forward strand.
ATACTAACTATCTATGAGGAGAGACCACCGTCTGTCTGGATACTATCTATCTATGAGGAGAGACCACTGTCTGGATACTAACTATCTATGAGGAGAGACCACTATATGTCTGGATACTAACTATCTATGAGGAGAGACCACTGTCTGTCTGGATACTATCTATCTATGTGGAGAAACCACTGTCTGGATACTAACTATCTATGAGGAGAGACCACTGTCTGTCTGGATACTAACTATCTATGAGGAGAGACCACTGTCTGGATACTAACTATCTATGAGGAGAGACCACTGTCTGTCTGGATACAAACTATCTATGAAGAGAGACCACTTACTGGATACTAATTATCTATGAGGAGAGACCACTGTCTGTCTGGATACTAATTATCTATGAGGAGAGACCACTGTCTGGATACTAACTATCTATGAAGAGAGACCACTATCTGTCTGGATACTATCTATCTATGAGGAGAGACCACTGTCTGTCTGGATACTAACTATCTATGAGGAGAGACCACTGTCTGTCTGGATACTAACTATCTATGAGGAGAGACCACTATCTGTCTGGATACTATCTATCTATGAGGAGAGACCACTGTCTGTCTGGATACTAACTATCTATGAGGAGACCACCGTCTGTCTGGATACTAACTATCTATGAGGAGAGACCACTGTCTGTCTGGATACTAACTATCACGCTCTCCAGCAGGTGTATCTCACTGATCATCCCTAAAGCCAACACCTCATTCGGCCGCCTTTCGTTCCAGTACTCTGCTGCCTGTGACTGGAACGAATTGCAAAAATCGCTGAAGTTGGAGACTTTTATCTCCCTCACCAACTTCAAAGATCAGCTATCTGAGCAGCTAACCGATCGCTGCAGCTGTACATAGTCTATTGGTAAATAGCCCAGCCATTTTTACCTACCTCATCCCCACACTGTTTTTATTTATTTACTCTTCTGCTCTTTTGCACACCAATATCTCTACCTGTACATGACCATCTGATCATTTATCACTCCAGTGTTAATCTGCAAAATTGTAATTATTCGCCTACCTCCTCATGCCTTTTGCACACATTGTATATAGACCCTCCCCCCTTTTTTTTCTCTACTGTGTTATTGACTTGTTAATTGTTTACTCCATGTGTAACTCTGTGTTGTCTGTTCACACTGCTATGCTTTATATTGGCTAGGTCGCAGTTGCAAATGAGAACTTGTTCTCAACTAGCCTACCTGGTTAAATAAAGGTGAAATAAAACAATAAATAAAAAAAATATATGAGGAGAGACCACCGTCTGTCTGGATACTAACTATCTATGAGGAGAGACCACTGTCTGTCTGGATACTATCTATCTATGAGGAGAGACCACCGTCTGTCTAGATACTATCTATCTATGAGGAGAGACCACTGTCTGGATACTAACTATCTATGAGGAGAGACCACTGTGTGTCTGGATACTATCTATCTATGAGGAGAGACCACTGTCTGTCTGGATAATAACTATCTATGAGGAGACCACTGTCTGTCTGGATACTAACTATCTATGAGGAGAGACCACAGTCTGTCTGGATAATAACTATCTATGAGGAGACCACTGTCTGTCTGGATAATAACTATCTATGAGGAGACCACTGTCTGTCTGGATAATAACTATCTATGAGGAGAGACCACTGTCTGTCTGGATAATAACTATCTATGAGGAGACCACTGTCTGTCTGGATACTAACTATCTATGAGGAGACCACTGTCTGTCTGGATACTAACTATCTATGAGGAGACCACCGTCTGTCTGGATAATAACTATCTATGAGGAGAGACCACTGTCTGTCTGGATAATAACTATCTATGAGGAGAGACCACTGTCTGTCTGGATAATAACTATCTATGAGGAGACCACTGTCTGTCTGGATACTAACTATCTATGAGGAGACCACTGTCTGTCTGGATAATAACTATCTATGAGGAGAGACCACTGTCTGTCTGGATAATAACTATCTATGAGGAGACCACTGTCTGTCTGGATACTATCTATCTATGAGGAGAGACCACTGTCTGTCTGGATAATAACTATCTATGAGGAGACCACTGTCTGTCTGGACACTAACTATCTATGAGGAGAGACCACTGTCTGTCTGGATAATAACTATCTATGTGGAGACCACTATCTGTCTGGATACTAACTATCTATGAGGAGAGACCACTGTCTGTCTGGATAATAACTATCTATGAGGAGAGACCACTGTCTGTCTGGATACTAACTATCTATGAGGAGAGACCACTGTCTGTCTGGATACTAACTATCTATGAGGAGAGACCACTGTCTGTCTGGATACTAACTATCTATGAGGAGAGACCACTGTCTGTCTGGATACTAACTATCTATGAGGAGAGACCACTGTCTGTCTGGATACTAACTATCTATGAGGAGAGACCACTATCTGTCTGGATCCTATCTATGAGGAGAGACCACTGTCTGTCTGGATACTAACTATCTATGAGGAGAGACCACTGTCTGTCTGGATACTAACTATCTATGAGGAGAGACCACTATCTGTCTGGATACTATCTATGAGGAGAGACCACTGTCTGCCTGGATAATAACTATCTATGTGGAGAAACCACTGTCTATCTATGAGGAGAGACCACTGTCTGTCTGGATACTATCTATCTATGAGGATAGACCACCGTCTGTCTGGATACTATCTATCTATGAGGAGAGACCACCGTCTGTCTGGATAATAACTATCTATGAGGAGAGACCACTGTCTGTCTGGATAATAACTATCTATGAGGAGAGACCACTGTCTGTCTGGATACTAACTATCTATGAGGAGAGACCACTGTCTGTCTGGATAATAACTATCTATGAGGAGGCACCACTGTCTGTCTGGATAATAACTATCTATGAGGAGAGACCACCGTCTGTCTGGATAATAACTATCTATGAGGAGAGACCACTGTCTGTCTGGATAATAACTATCTATGAGGAGAGACCACTGTCTGTCTGGATACTATCTATCTATGAGGAGAGACCACCGTCTGTCTGGATACTATCTATCTATGAGGAGAGACCACTGTCTGCCTGGATAATAACTATCTATGAGGAGAGACCACTGTCTGTCTGGATACAAACTATCTATGAGGAGAGACCACTGTCTGTCTGGATACTAACTATCTATGAGGAGACCACTGTCTGTCTGGATACTAACTATCTATGAGGAGACCACTGTCTGTCTGGATACTAACTATCTATGAGGAGAGACCACTGTCTGTCTGGATACTAACTATCTATGAGGAGAGACCACTGTCTGTCTGGATACAAACTATCTATGAGGAGACCACTGTCTGTCTGGATACTAACTATCTATGAGGAGAGACCACTGTCTGTCTGGATACTAACTATCTATGAGGAGAGACCACTGTCTGTCTGGATACTAACTATCTATGTGGAGAAACCACTGTCTATCTATGAGGAGAGACCACTGTCTGTCTGGATACAAACTATCTATGAGGAGACCACTGTCTGTCTGGATACTAACTATCTATGAGGAGAGACCACTGTCTGTCTGGATACTAACTATCTATGATGAGAGGCTACTGTCTGTCTGGATACTAACTATCTATGAGGAGACCACTGTCTGTCTGGATACTAACTATCTATGAGGAGACCACTGTCTGTCTGGATACTAACTATCTATGAGGAGACCACTGTCTGTCTGGATACTAACTATCTATGAGGAGACCACTGTGTGTCTGGATACTATCTATCTATGAGGAGAGATCACTGTCTGTCTGGATAATAACTATCTATGAGGAGACCACTGTCTGTCTGGATACTAACTATCTATGAGGAGAGACCACAGTCTGTCTGGATAATAACTATCTATGAGGAGACCACTGTCTGTCTGGATAATAACTATCTATGAGGAGACCACTGTCTGTCTGGATAATAACTATCTATGAGGAGAGACCACTGTCTGTCTGGATGATAACTATCTATGAGGAGACCACTGTCTGTCTGGATACTAACTATCTATGAGGAGACCACTGTCTGTCTGGATACTAACTATCTATGAGGAGACCACCGTCTGTCTGGATAATAACTATCTATGAGGAGAGACCACTGTCTGTCTGGATAATAACTATCTATGAGGAGAGACCACTGTCTGTCTGGATAATAACTATCTATGAGGAGACCACTGTCTGTCTGGATACTAACTATCTATGAGGAGACCACTGTCTGTCTGGATAATAACTATCTATGAGGAGAGACCACTGTCTGTCTGGATAATAACTATCTATGAGGAGACCACTGTCTGTCTGGATACTATCTATCTATGAGGAGAGACCACTGTCTGTCTGGATAATAACTATCTATGAGGAGACCACTGTCTGTCTGGACACTAACTATCTATGAGGAGAGACCACTGTCTGTCTGGATAATAACTATCTATGTGGAGACCACTGTCTGTCTGGATACTAACTATCTATGAGGAGAGACCACTGTCTGTCTGGATAATAACTATCTATGAGGAGAGACCACTGTCTGTCTGGATACTAACTATCTATGAAGAGAGACCACTGTCTGTCTGGATACTAACTATCTATGAGGAGAGACCACTGTCTGTCTGGATACTAACTATCTATGAGGAGAGACCACTGTCTGTCTGGATACTAACTATCTATGAGGAGAGACCACTGTCTGTCTGGATACTAACTATCTATGAGGAGAGACCACTATCTGTCTGGATCCTATCTATGAGGAGAGACCACTGTCTGTCTGGATACTAACTATCTATGAGGAGAGACCACTGTCTGTCTGGATACTAACTATCTATGAGGAGAGACCACTATCTGTCTGGATACTATCTATGAGGAGAGACCACTGTCTGCCTGGATAATAACTATCTATGTGGAGAAACCACTGTCTATCTATGAGGAGAGACCACTGTCTGTCTGGATACTATCTATCTATGAGGAGAGACCACCGTCTGTCTGGATACTATCTATCTATGAGGAGAGACCACCGTCTGTCTGGATAATAACTATCTATGAGGAGAGACCACTGTCTGTCTGGATAATAACTATCTATGAGGAGAGACCACTGTCTGTCTGGATACTAACTATCTATGAGGAGAGACCACTGTCTGTCTGGATAATAACTATCTATGAGGAGACACCACTGTCTGTCTGGATAATAACTATCTATGAGGAGAGACCACCGTCTGTCTGGATAATAACTATCTATGAGGAGAGACCACTGTCTGTCTGGATAATAACTATCTATGAGGAGAGACCACTTTCTGTCTGGATACTATCTATCTATGAGGAGAGACCACCGTCTGTCTGGATACTATCTATCTATGAGGAGAGACCACTGTCTGCCTGGATAATAACTATCTATGAGGAGAGACCACTGTCTGTCTGGATACAAACTATCTATGAGGAGAGACCACTGTCTGTCTGGATACAAACTATCTATGAGGAGACCACTGTCTGTCTGGATACTAACTATCTATGAGGAGACCACTGTCTGTCTGGATACTAACTATCTATGAGGAGACCACTGTCTGTCTGGATACTAACTATCTATGAGGAGAGACCACTGTCTGTCTGGATACTAACTATCTATGAGGAGAGACCACTGTCTGTCTGGATACAAACTATCTATGAGGAGACCACTGTCTGTCTGGATACTAACTATCTATGAGGAGAGACCACTGTCTGTCTGGATACTAACTATCTATGAGGAGAGACCACTGTCTGTCTGGATACAAACTATCTATGAGGAGACCACTGTCTGTCTGGATACTAACTATCTATGAGGAGAGACCACTGTCTGTCTGGATACTAACTATCTATGAGGAGAGACCACTGTCTGTCTGGATACTAACTATCTATGAGGAGAGACCACCGTCTGTCTGGATAATAACTATCTATGTGGAGAAACCACTGTCTATCTATGAGGAGAGACCACTGTCTGTCTGGATACAAACTATTTATGAGGAGACCACTGTCTGTCTGGATACTAACTATCTATGAGGAGAGACCACTGTCTGTCTGGATACTAACTATCTATGAGGAGAGAATGATTTTGTATTATTATGCTAATTAGATCATATAAAATAAATGTGTGAAGCTTGAATTCAATTGCACACACTATGCATCCATTCTCCCTGTCACAAAGGGCTTCATGGCTGATTTAAGATGAAATCGTCAACCCTGTCTTAGTCAACCCTGTTTCAGTCAACCCCGTTTCAGTCAACCCTGTTTCAGTCAACCCTGTTTCAGTCAACCCTGTTTCAGTCAACCCTGTGTCAGTCAACCCTGTGTCAGTCAACCCTGTGTCAGTCAACCCTGTTTCAGTCAACCCTGTTACTTTATTTGGCACTTAATAGGCACTTTGAATGTTAAAATTAGATGAAATATAAAGTAGTTTTCTTTTACCAATTGGTAGAACTACACAGTTACAGGTTCAAGTCATAAAGATTTAATGAATTAATTTATTTTATTTGACAAATGTAAAATATATTTAAAGTTTTCTTAGCCGAGTAGAATACATGTATATAAAAAAATCATATATGATTAAAAACACAATTGACAAAATTTCCGTATTTCCCATTTACATTAGAAGTTCACCTCTTTAACCCTTTTTAAATCACAAATGAACTAAATGACCCCAAAAAGTTATATTTTATTATTTTTAATCACCTACAGAATACAGTTATTATTGATCACCTAATGTGTTTATTAATTCATCAAGGACCATGCTTAACATTCGTATTGTAAATATTATACCATCTTCTTCAGGGTGGTGTCAGGACCATGCTTAACATTCGTATTGTAAATATTATACCATCTTCTTCAGGGTGGTGTCAGGACCATGCTTAACATTCGTATTGTAAATATTATACCATCTTCTTCAGGGTGGTGTCAGGACCATGCTTAACATTCGTATTGTAAATATTATACCATCTTCTTCAGGGTGGTGTCAGGACCATGCTTAACAGGACCATGCTTTTCTCTATAAGGGGTTCTGACCCTGAGGGGTTATAACCCTGACATCAGCTCACCTCAGTGTTCTCTATAAGGGGTTCTGACCCTGACATCAGCTCACCTCAGTGTTCTCTATAAGGGGTTCTGACCCTGACATCAGCTCACCTCAGTGTTCTCTATAAGGGGTTCTGACCCTGACATCAGCTCACCTCAGTGTTCTCTATAAGGGGTTCTGACCCTGACATCAGCTCACCTCAGTGTTCTCTATAAGGGGTTATGACCCTGATATCAGCTCACCTCAGTGTTCTCTATAAGGGGTTATGACCCTGACACCAGCTCACCTCAGTGTACTCTATAAGGGGTTCTGACCCTGACATCCTCTCACCTCAGTGTTCTCTATACGGGGTTATGACCCTGACATCAGCTCACCTCAGTGTTCTCTATAAGTGGTTCTGACCCTGAATCCCAGCTCACCTCAGTGTTCTCAATAAGGGGTTCTGACCCTGACATCCTCTCACCTCAGTGTTCTCTATACGGGGTTATGACCCTGACATCAGCTCACCTCAGTGTTCTCTATAAGGGGTTCTGACCCTGACATCCTCTCACCTCAGTGTTCTCTATAAGGGGTTCTGACCCTGACATCAGCTCACCTCAGTGTTCTCTATAAGGGGTTATGACCCTGACACCAGCTCACCTCAGTGTTCTCAATAAGGGGTTATGACCCTGACATCAGCTCACCTCAGTGTTCTCTATAAGGGGTTCTGACCCTGACATCAGCTCACCTCAGTGTTCTCAATAAGGGGTTCTGACCCTGACATCCTCTCACCTCAGTGTTCTCAATAAGGGGTTATGACCCTGACATCAGCTCACCTCAGTGTTCTCTATAAGGGGTTCTGACCCTGACATCAGCTCACCTCAGTGTTCTCAATAGGGTGTTCTGACCCTGACATCAGCTCACCTCAGTGTTCTCAATAAGGGGTTATGACCCTGACATCAGCTCACCTCAGTGTTCTCTATAAGGGGTTCTGACCCTGACATCAGCTCACCTCAGTGTTCTCTATAAGGGGTTCTGACCCTGACATCCTCTCACCTCAGTGTTCTCTATAAGGGGTTATGACCCTGACATCAGCTCACCTCAGTGTTCTCAATAAGGGGTTCTGACCCTGACATCTTCTCACCTCAGTGTTCTCTATAAGGGGTTCTGACCCTGACATCAGCTCACCTCAGTGTTCTCAATAAGGGGTTATGACCCTGACACCAGCTCACCTCAGTGTTCTCAATAAGGGGTTATGACCCTGACATCAGCTCACCTCAGTGTTCTCTATAAGGGGTTCTGACCCTGACATCAGCTCACCTCAGTGTTCTCAATAAGGGGTTCTGACCCTGACATCCTCTCACCTCAGTGTTCTCAATAAGGGGTTATGACCCTGACATCAGCTCACCTCAGTGTTGTCTATAAGGGGTAATCATTGTACCCACTGCACACATGAATGAATTTGATGTCCAGATAGATCTATTCAAGTTTTTCCTTAGTCTGAGATTGCGTGAGTTCTTTGATAAGAGTGAAACTACATGACTCCATGTGAAATGTCATCCTCAGTGAGATGTATATATACAGTTGAAGTCGGAAGTTTACATACACTTAGGTTGGAGTCATTAAAACTCGTTTTTCAACCACTCCACAAATTTCTTGTTAACAATCTATAGTTTAGTCAAGTCGTTTAGGAATTCTACTTCTTGCATGACACAAGTCATTTTTCCAACAATTGTTTACAGGCAGATTAGTTCACTTATAATTCAATGTATCACAATTCCAGTGGGTCAGAAGTTTACATACACTAAGTGGACTGTGCCTTTAAACAGCTTGGAAATTACTTTAGATGCTTCTGATATGTTAATTGACATAATTTGGATCAATTTGAGGTGTACCTGTGGATGTATTTCAAGGTCTACCTTCAAACCCAGGGCCTCTTGGTTTGACATCATGGGAAAATCAACCAAGACCTCAGAAAAACAATTGTAGACCTCCACAAGTCTGGTTCATCCTTGGGAGCAATTTCCAAATGCCTGAAGGTACCACGTTCATCTGTACAAACAATAGTATGCAAGTATAAACACCATGGGACCACGTAGCCGTCATACCGCTCAGGAAGGAGACACGTTCTGTCTCCTAGAGATGAACGTACTTTGGTGCGAAAAGTGCAAATCAATCCCAGAACAACAACAACGGACCTTGTGAAGACGATGGAGGAAACAGGTACAAAAGTATCTATATCCACAGTAAAACGAGTCCCATATCGACATAACCTGAAAGGCCACTAAGCAAGGAAGAAGCCACTGCTCCAAAACCGCCATAAAAACGACAGACTACGATTTGCAACAGCACATGGTGACAAAGATCGTACTTTTTGGAGAAATGTCCTCTGGTCTGATGAAACAAAAATAGAATTGTTTGGCCTTAATGACCATCGTTATGTTTGGAGGAAAAAGAGGGAGGCTTGCAAGCCGAAGAAAACCATCCCAACCGTGAAGCACGGTGGTGGCAGCATCATGTTATGGGGGTGCTTTGCTGCAGGAAGGACTGGTGCATTTCACAAAACAGATGGCTTCATAAGGAATGAAAATGATGTGGATATATTGAAGCAACATCTCAAGACATCAGTCAGGAAGTTAAACCTTGGTTGCAAATGGATCTTCCAAATGGACAATGACCCCAGGCATACTTCCAAAGTTGTGGCAAAATGGCATTAAGGACAACAAAGTCAAGGTATTGGAGTGGCCATCACAAAGCCCTCAGTCATGTGTGTAAGTGCTGTGCTTATAGAATGTCCTTCCCTTTAAGCTGCTGAAATGCTGTTGTCAATTTGTTTACTGTAAAATAGCATTGTATCTGGTCAAACACCATGTTTTCCAAATGTTTATAAAGGGTTGGTAATAGGCTGATTGGTCGGCTATTTGAGCCAGTAAAGGGAAATTTACTATTCTTAGGTAGCGGAAGGACTTTTGCTTCCCTCCCGGCCTGAGGGCACAAACTTTCTAGTAGGCTTAAATAGATAATATGGCAAACAGGACTGGCAATATTGTTTGCTATTATCCTCAGTAATATTCCATTTAAGTTGTCAGACCTCGGTGGCTTGTCATTGTTGACAGACAACAATAATTGTATCACCTCTTCCACATTCACTTTATCTCATTCAAAATTGCAATGATTGTCTTTAATAATTTGGTCAGATATACTTGGATGTGTAGTTTGCTACTCTTGCCAATGAATTAATCATTTAAGTATTTGGCAATGTTGGTGGGTTTTGTGATAAATGAGACATCTGTTTCAAAGAATGATGGAGCTGAGTTTGCCTTTTTTCCCCAAAATGTAATTTAAGGTGCTCCAAAACGTTTTACTATCATTCTTCAGGTCATTTATCTTTGTTTCATATTGTAGTTTATTCTTCTTGTTATTCAGTTTAGTCACATGATTTCTCAATTTGCAATACGTTTACCAATCGGTTGCACAGCCAGACTTATTTGCCATTCCTTTTGCCTCAACCCTCATCATATGTGACGCATCCTGCATGTGCCGATGCCTTTCCTCTTTAGATACATATCTTATCTTTTACCACATGTCCATTATTATCCAATGGAACGATGTTGAACTAGTTCAGCAAGTTACCACATGTCCATTATTATCCAATGGAACGATGTTGAACTAGTTCAGCAAGTTACCACATGTCCATTATTATCCAATGGAACGATGTTGAACTAGTTCAGCATGTTACCACATGTCTATTATTATCCAATGGAACGATGATGAACTAGTTCTGCATGTTACCACATGTCTATTATTATCCAATGGAACGATGATGAACTAGTTCTGCATGTTACCACATGTCCATTATTATCCAATGGAACGATGTTGAACTAGTTCAGCATGTTACCACATGTCTATTATTATCCAATGGAACGATGATGAACTAGTTTTGCATGTTACCACATGTCTATTATTATCCAATGGAACGATGATGAACTAGTTCAGCATGTTACCACATGTCCATTATTATCCAATGGAACGATGATGAACTAGTTCTGCATGTTACCACATGTCCATTATTATCCAATGAAACGATGATGAACTAGTTCTGCATGTTACCACATGTCTATTATTATCCAATGGAACGATGATGAACTAGTTCTGCATGTTTCCAAAAAGGGAAAGAGAAACCGTAGATAACTGCCATGATTAAAAACAGCATCCCTGGAGAAATTGAGGTTAAGTGCCTTGCTCAAGGGCACAATGACAAATGTTTCACCTTGTCTGCTCCTGGAGTTGAACCAGCGACCTTTCGGTTTCTGGCCCAATGCTCTGACCTCAGGTTGCAGTACAGAACAACACTAAGGTGTGTTACAGAGCAGTGTACTAGACAGCTGATGATGCCCGCAAGGCAATTTCCCCATTTACAGAGAACACATTTATGGTAAATGCATACGAATGTCTGCTGAAGTTGCATTGTCAGCTGTCTAGTGCTCTATACCACGTCTTGTATTGAATCCCAGCCTGTGTTTGTCTATAAAGTACAGGATTGAATCCCAGTCTGTGTTTGTCTATAAAGTACAGGATTGAATCCCAGCCTGTGTTTGTCTATAAAGTACAGGATTGAATCCCAGCCTGTGTTTGTCTATAAAGTACAGGATTGAATCCCAGCCTGTGTTTGTCTATAAAGTACAGGATCGAATCCCAGCCTGTGTTTGTCTATAAAGTACAGGATTGAATCCCAGCATGTGTTTGTCTATAAAGTACAGGGTTGAATCCCAGCCTGTGTTTGTCTATAAAGTACAGGGTTGAATCCCAGCCTGTGTTTGTCTATAAAGTACAGGATGGAATCCCAGCCTGTGTTTGTCTATAAAGTACAGGATGGAATCCCAGCCTGTGTTTGTCTATAAAGTACAGGATAGGATCCCAGCCTGTGTGTGTCTATACGGTATTGTATGGAATCCCGGCCTGTGTGTGTCTGTACAGTATTGGCTTGAATGTTTTCCAGTCGATGACAGTTGGTGTCGTGGCACGCAACCATTGGTTGTTACGTCGTCTCGCTTTAGCTGTGGAACGCACCCTTCCTCACTCACACATTCACACACAGCTTCCAGCGCCGCCACCTTCTATTACAACTGTTGTATTTTCAAATCCAAACAATGAGAGCTTTCAACCCCACAGAAAAGAAAATATTTGAGAGAACCAATCAATGCGTCTGCTCAATTTCTGAGAGAATATTAAATTAACGGCTTCTTGTCCAGACCAGTGAGTTACAGTTCTTCCTCGTTGTACAGTTTTCCATGATCTCGCCATCACGGTTGACAACTCCATCGTGTCCTCCTCCCAGAGCGCTAAGAACCTTGGCGTGATCCTGGACAACACCCTGTCGTTCTCAACTAACATCAAGGCGGTGGCCCGTTCCTGTAGGTTCATGCTCTACAACATCCGCAGAGTACGACCCTGCCTCACACAGGAAGCGGCGCAGGTCCTAATCCAGGCACTTGTCATCTCCCGTCTGGATTACTGCAACTCGCTGTTGGCTGGGCTCCCTGCCTGTGCCATTAAACCCCTACAACTCATCCAGAACGCCGCAGCCCGTCTGGTGTTCAACCTTCCCAAGTTCTCTCACGTCACCCCGCTCCTCCGCTCTCTCCACTGGCTTCCAGTTGAAGCTCGCATCCGCTACAAGACCATGGTGCTTGCCTACGGAGCTGTGAGGGAACGGCACCTCAGTACCTCCAGGCTCTGATCAGGCCCTACACCCAAACAAGGGCACTGCGTTCATCCACCTCTGGCCTGCTCGCCTCCCTACCACTGAGGAAGTACAGTTCCCGCTCAGCCCAGTCAAAACTGTTCGCTGCTCTGGCCCCCAATGGTGGAACAAACTCCCTCACGACGCCAGGACAGCGGAGTCAATCACCACCTTCCGGAGACACCTGAAACCCCACCTCTTTAAGGAATACCTAGGATAGGATGAAGTAATCCTTCTCACCCCCTTAAAAGACTTAGATGCACTATTGTAAAGTGGCTGTTCCACTGGATGTCATAAGGTGAAAGCATCAATTTGTAAGTCGCTCTGGATAAGAGCGTCTGCTAAATGACTTAAATGTAAATGTAAATGTACCACATTATTTGTGTCAGCCAGGCTGCCTTAAATTTACCACAGGAGAGATAAATTGCACAGTAAACAAATTCATTCTGAATATCTTTTTGACTTGTTGTTTTTCTTGGTCCTGTGCAGTACCTATCCAACATAATGAATGGAGGTAGTTCTGTATCTATCCAACATAATGAATGGAGGTAGTTCTGTATCTATCCAACATAATGAATGGAGGTAGTTCTGTATCTATCCAACATAATGAATGGAGGTAGTTCTGTACCTATCCAACATAATGACTGGAGGTAGTTCTGTATCTATCCAACATAATGAATGGAAGTATGGAGGTAGTTCTGTACCTATCCAACATAATGAATGGAAGTATGGAGGTAGTTCTGTACCTATCCAACATAATGAATGGAGGTATGGAGGTAGTTCTGTACCTATCCAACATAATGTATGGAAGTATGGAGGTAGTTCTGTACCTATCCAACATAATGAATGGAAGTATGGAGGTAGTTCTGTACCTATCCAACATAATGAATGGAGGTATGGAGGTAGTTCTGTACCTATCCAACATAATGAATGGAAGTATGGAGGTAGTTCTGTATCTATCCAACATAATGAATGGAGGTAGTCCTGTACCTATCCAACATAATGAATGGAAGTATGGAGGTAGTTCTGTACCTATCCAACATAATGAATGGAGGTAGTCCTGTACCTATCCAACATAATGAATGGAGGTATGGAGGTAGTTCTGTACCTATCCAACATAATGAATGGAAGTATGGAGGTAGTTCTGTACCTATCCAACATAATGAATGGAGGTATGGAGGTAGTTCTGTACCTATCCAACATAATGAATGGAAGTATGGAGGTAGTTCTGTATCTATCCAACATAATGAATGGAGGTAGTCCTGTACCTATCCAACATAATGAATGGAAGTATGGATGTAGTTCTGTACCTATCCAACATAATGAATGGAGGTAGTTCTGTACCTATCCAACATAATGAATGGAGGTAGTTCTGTACCTATCCAACATAATGAATGGAGGTAGTTCTGTACCTATCCAACATAATGAATGGAGGTAGTTCTGTACCTATCCAACATAATGAATGGAGGTAGTTCTGTACCTATCCAACATAATGAATGGAGGTATGGAGGTAGTTCTGTATCTATCCAACATAATGAATGGAGGTATGGAGGTAGTTCTGTACCTATCCAACATAATGAATGGAAGTATGGAGGTAGTTCTGTACCTATCCAACATAATGAATGGAGGTATGGAGGTAGTTCTGTACCTATCCAACATAATGAATGGAGGTAGTCCTGTACCTATCCAACATAATGAATGGAAGTATGGAGGTAGTTCTGTACCTATCCAACATAATGAATGGAGGTAGTCCTGTACCTATCCAACATAATGAATGGAAGTATGGAGGTAGTTCTGTACCTATCCAACATAATGGATGGAGGTAGTTCTGTACCTATCCAACATAATGAATGGAGGTAGTTCTGTACCTATCCAACATAATGAATGGAGGTATGGAGGTAGTTCTGTACCTATCCAACATAATGAATGGAGGTATGGAGGTAGTTCTGTACCTATCCAACATAATGAATGGAAGTATGGAGGTAGTTCTGTACCTATCCAACATAATGAATGGAAGTATGGAGGTAGTTCTGTACCTATCCAACATAATGAATGGAGGTATGGAGGTAGTTCTGTACCTATCCAACATAATGAATGGAAGTATGGAGGTAGTTCTGTACCTATCCAACATAATGAATGGAAGTATGGAGGTAGTTCTGTACCTATCCAACATAATGAATGGAGGTATGGAGGTAGTTCTGTACCTATCCAACATAATGAATGGAAGTATGGAGGTAGTTCTGTACCTATCCAACATAATGAATGGAAGTATGGAGGTAGTTCTGTACCTATCCAACATAATGAATGGAGGTAGTTCTGTACCTATCCAACATAATGAATGGAGGTATGGAGGTAGTCCTGTACCTATCCAACATAATGAATGGAAGTATGGAGGTAGTTCTGTACCTATCCAACATAATGTATGGAAGTATGGAGGTAGTTCTGTACCTATCCAACATAATGAATGGAGGTAGTTCTGTACCTATCCAACATAATGGATGGAGGTAGTTCTGTACCTATCCAACATAATGAATGGAGGTAGTTCTGTACCTATCCAACATAATGAATGGAGGTAGTTCTGTACCTATCCAACATAATGGATGGAGGTAGTTCTGTACCTATCCAACATAATGAATGGAGGTAGTTATGTACCTATCCAACATAATGAATGAAGGTAGTTCTGTACCTATCCAACATAATGAATGGAAGTATGGAGGTAGTTCTGTACCTATCCAACATAATGAATGGAGGTATGGAGGTAGTTCTGTACCTATCCAACATAATGAATGGAAGTATGGAGGTAGTTCTGTACCTATCCAACATAATGAATGGAGGTAGTTCTGTACCTAAATGGAAGTATGGAGGTAGTTATGTACCTATCCAACATAATGGATGGAGGTATGGAGGTAGTTCTGTACCTATCCAACATAATGAATGGAGGTATGGAGGTAGTTCTGTACCTATCCAACATAATGGATGGAGGTATGGAGGTAGTTCTGTACCTATCCAACATAATGAATGGAGGTATGGAGGTAGTTCTGTATCTATCCAACATAATGAATGGAAGTATGGAGGTAGTTCTGTATCTATCCAACATAATGGATGGAGGTATGGAGGTAGTTCTGTACCTATCCAACATAATGGATGGAGGTAGTTCTGTACCTATCCAACATAATGAATGGAGGTAGTTCTGTACCTATCCAACATAATGAATGGAGGTATGGAGGTAGTTCTGTATCTATCCAACATAATGGATGGAGGTATGGAGGTAGTTCTGTACCTATCCAACATAATGGATGGAGGTAGTTCTGTACCTATCCAACATAATGAATGGAGGTATGGAGGTAGTTCTGTATCTATCCAACATAATGGATGGAGGTAGTTCTGTACCTATCCAACATAATGAATGGAGGTATGGAGGTAGTTCTGTATCTATCCAACATAATGGATGGAGGTATGGAGGTAGTTCTGTACCTATCCAACATAATGGATGGAGGTAGTTCTGTACCTATCCAACATAATGAATGGAGGTATGGAGGTAGTTCTGTATCTATCCAACATAATGGATGGAGGTAGTTCTGTACCTATCAACATAATGAATGGAGGTATGGAGGTAGTTCTGTATCTATCCAACATAATGGATGGAGGTATGGAGGTAGTTCTGTACCTATCCAACATAATGAATGGAGGTAGTTCTGTACCTAATGAATGGAGGTAGTTCTGTATCTAAACATAATGAATGGAGGTAGTTCTGTACCTATCCAACATAATGAATGGAGGTATGGAGGTAGTTCTGTACCTATCAACATAATGAATGGAGGTAGTTCTGTACCTATCCAACATAATGAATGGAGGTAGTTCTGTACCTATCCAACATAATGAATGGATGGAGTTCTGTACCTATCAACATAATGGATGGAGGTAGTTCTGTACCTATCCAACATAATGAATGGAGGTAGTTCTGTATGGATGGAGGTAGTTCTGTACCTATCCAACATAATGGATGGAGGTATGGAGGTAGTTCTGTACCTATCCAACATAATGAATGGAGGTATGGAGGTAGTTCTGTACCTATCCAACATAATGGATGGAGGTATGGAGGTAGTTCTGTACCTATCAACATAATGAATGGAGGTATGGAGGTAGTTCTGTACCTATCCAACATAATGAATGGAGGTATGGAGGTAGTTCTGTACCTATCCAACATAATGGATGGAGGTATGGAGGTAGTTCTGTACCTATCCAACATAATGAATGGAGGTATGGAGGTAGTTCTGTACCTATCCAACATAATGAATGGAGGTAGTTTCTGTACCTATGTACCTATCAACATAATGGATGGAGGTAGTTCTGTACCTATCAACATAATGAATGGAGGTAGTTCTGTACCTATCCAACATAATGAATGGAGGTATGGAGGTAGTTCTGTACCTATCCAACATAATGAATGGAGGTATGGAGGTAGTTCTGTACCTATCCAACATAATGGATGGAGGTATGGAGGTAGTTCTGTACCTATCCAACATAATGGATGGAGGTAGTTCTGTACCTATCCAACATAATGAATGGAGGTAGTTCTGTACCTATCCAACATAATGAATGGAGGTAGTTCTGTACCTATCCAACATAATGAATGGAAGTATGGAGGTAGTTCTGTACCTATCCAACATAATGAATGGAAGTATGGAGGTAGTTCTGTACCTATCCAACATAATGAATGGAAGTATGGAGGTAGTTCTGTACCTATCCAACATAATGAATGGAAGTATGGAGGTAGTTCTGTACCTATCCAACATAATGAATGGAGGTAGTTCTGTACCTATCCAACATAATGGATGGAGGTAGTTCTGTACCTATCCAACATAATGAATGGAGGTAGTTCTGTACCTATCAACATAATGAATGGAGGTAGTTCTGTACCTATCAACATAATGAATGGAGGTAGTTCTGTACCTATCAACATAATGAATGGAGGTAGTTCTGTACCTATCAACATAATGAATGGAAGTATGTAGTTCTGTACCTATCCAACATAATGAATGGAAGTATGGAGGTAGTTCTGTACCTATCCAACATAATGAATGGAAGTATGGAGGTAGTTCTGTACCTATCCAACATAATGAATGGAGGTAGTTCTGTACCTATCCAACATAATGAATGGAAGTATGGAGGTAGTTATGTACCTATCCAACATAATGGATGGAGGTATGGAGGTAGTTCTGTACCTATCCAACATAATGAATGGAGGTATGGAGGTAGTTCTGTACCTATCCAACATAATGGATGGAGGTATGGAGGTAGTTCTGTACCTATCCAACATAATGAATGGAGGTATGGAGGTAGTTCTGTATCTATCCAACATAATGAATGGAAGTATGGAGGTAGTTCTGTATCTATCCAACATAATGGATGGAGGTATGGAGGTAGTTCTGTACCTATCCAACATAATGGATGGAGGTAGTTCTGTACCTATCCAACATAATGAATGGAGGTAGTTCTGTACCTATCCAACATAATGAATGGAGGTATGGAGGTAGTTCTGTATCTATCCAACATAATGGATGGAGGTATGGAGGTAGTTCTGTACCTATCCAACATAATGGATGGAGGTAGTTCTGTACCTATCCAACATAATGAATGGAGGTATGGAGGTAGTTCTGTATCTATCCAACATAATGGATGGAGGTAGTTCTGTACCTATCCAACATAATGAATGGAGGTATGGAGGTAGTTCTGTATCTATCCAACATAATGGATGGAGGTATGGAGGTAGTTCTGTACCTATCCAACATAATGGATGGAGGTAGTTCTGTACCTATCCAACATAATGAATGGAGGTATGGAGGTAGTTCTGTATCTATCCAACATAATGGATGGAGGTATGGAGGTAGTTCTGTACCTATCCAACATAATGAATGGAGGTAGTTCTGTACCTATCCAACATAATGAATGGAGGTAGTTCTGTATCTATCCAACATAATGAATGGAGGTATGGAGGTAGTTCTGTACCTATCCAACATAATGGATGGAGGTAGTTCTGTACCTATCCAACATAATGAATGGAGGTAGTTCTGTACCTATCCAACATAATGGATGGAGGTAGTTCTGTACCTATCCAACATAATGAATGGAGGTAGTTCTGTACCTATCCAACATAATGGATGGAGGTAGTTCTGTACCTATCCAACATAATGAATGGAAGTATGGAGGTAGTTCTGTACCTATCCAACATAATGGATGGAGGTATGGAGGTAGTTCTGTACCTATCCAACATAATGAATGGAGGTATGGAGGTAGTTCTGTACCTATCCAACATAATGGATGGAGGTATGGAGGTAGTTCTGTACCTATCCAACATAATGAATGGAGGTATGGAGGTAGTTCTGTACCTATCCAACATAATGGATGGAGGTATGGAGGTAGTTCTGTACCTATCCAACATAATGGATGGAGGTATGGAGGTAGTTCTGTACCTATCCAACATAATGGATGGAGGAATGGAGGTAGTTCTGTACCTATCCAACATAATGAATGGAGGTAGTTCTGTACCTATCCAACATAATGGATGGAGGTAGTTCTGTACCTATCCAACATAATGAATGGAGGTAGTTCTGTACCTATCCAACATAATGAATGGAGGTGTGGAGGTAGTTCTGTACCTATCCAACATAATGAATGGAAGTATGGAGGTAGTTCTGTACCTATCCAACATAATGGATGGAGGTATGGAGGTAGTTCTGTACCTATCCAACATAATGGATGGAGGTAGTTCTGTACCTATCCAACATAATGAATGGAGGTAGTTCTGTACCTATCCAACATAATGAATGGAGGTATGGAGTAGTTCTGTACCTATCAACATAATGAATGGAAGTATGGAGGTAGTTCTGTACCTATCAACATAATGAATGGAAGTATGGAGGTAGTTCTGTACCTATCAACATAATGAATGGAAGTATGGAGGTAGTTCTGTATCTATCCAACATAATGAATGGAAGTATGGAGGTAGTTCTGTACCTATCCAACATAATGGATGGAGGTAGTTCTGTACCTATCCAACATAATGAATGGAGGTATGGAGGTAGTTCTGTATCTATCCAACATAATGGATGGAGGTATGGAGGTAGTTCTGTACCTATCCAACATAATGAATGGAGGTAGTTCTGTACCTATCCAACATAATGAATGGAGGTAGTTCTGTATCTATCCAACATAATGAATGGAGGTATGGAGGTAGTTCTGTACCTATCCAACATAATGGATGGAGGTAGTTCTGTACCTATCCAACATAATGAATGGAGGTAGTTCTGTACCTATCCAACATAATGGATGGAATAGTTCTGTACCTATCCAACATAATGAATGGAGGTAGTTCTGTACCTATCCAACATAATGGATGGAGGTAGTTCTGTACCTATCCAACATAATGAATGGAAGTATGGAGGTAGTTCTGTACCTATCCAACATAATGGATGGACGTATGGAGGTAGTTCTGTACCTATCCAACATAATGAATGGAGGTATGGAGGTAGTTCTGTACCTATCCAACATAATGAATGGAGGTATGGAGGTAGTTCTGTACCTATCCAACATAATGAATGGAAGTATGGAGGTAGTTCTGTACCTATCCAACATAATGAATGGAAGTATGGAGGTAGTTCTGTACCTATCCAACATAATGAATGGAGGTATGGAGGTAGTTCTGTACCTATCCAACATAATGAATGGAGGTATGGAGGTAGTTCTGTACCTATCCAACATAATGAATGGAAGTATGGAGGTACCTATCAACATAATGGATGGAGGTAGTTCTGTACCTATCCAACATAATGAATGGAGGTAGTTCTGTACCTATCCAACATAATGAATGGAGGTGTGGAGGTAGTTCTGTACCTATCCAACATAATGAATGGAAGTATGGAGGTAGTTCTGTACCTATCCAACATAATGAATGGAGGTATGGAGGTAGTTCTGTACCTATCCAACATAATGAATGGAGGTAGTTCTGTACCTATCCAACATAATGAATGGAGGTAGTTCTGTACCTATCCAACATAATGAATGGAAGTATGGAGGTAGTTCTGTACCTATCCAACATAATGAATGGAAGTATGGAGGTAGTTCTGTACCTATCCAACATAATGAATGGAAGTATGAAGGTAGTTCTGTACCTATCCAACATAATGAATGGAAGTATGGAGGTAGTTCTGTACCTATCCAACATAATGAATGGAGGTAGTTCTGTACCTATCCAACATAATGGATGGAGGTAGTTCTGTACCTATCCAACATAATGAATGGAGGTAGTTCTGTACCTATCCAACATAATGAATGGAGGTAGTTCTAATGAATGGAAATATATGGATGGAAGTATGGTAGTTCTGTACCTATCCAACATAATGAATGGAGGTAGTTCTGTACCTATCCAACATAATGAATGAAGGTAGTTCTGTACCTATCCAACATAATGAATGGAAGTATGGAGGTAGTTCTGTACCTATCCAACATAATGAATGGAGGTATGGAGGTAGTTCTGTACCTATCCAACATAATGAATGGAAGTATGGAGGTAGTTCTGTACCTATCCAACATAATGAATGGAGGTAGTTCTGTACCTATCCAACATAATGAATGGAGTATGGAGGTAGTTCTGTACCTATCCAACATAATGAATGGAGGTATGGAGGTAGTTCTGTACCTATCCAACATAATGAATGGAGGTATGGAGGTAGTTCTGTACCTATCCAACATAATGAATGGAGGTATGGAGGTAGTTCTGTACCTATCCAACATAATGAATGGAGGTATGGAGGTAGTTCTGTATCTATCCAACATAATGAATGGAGGTATGGAGGTAGTTCTGTACCTATCCAACATAATGAATGGAGGTAGTTCTGTACCTATCCAACATAATGAATGGAGGTATGGAGGTAGTTCTGTATCCAACATATGAATGGAGGTTCTAGTTCTGAATGGAAGTATGGAGTACTATCCAACATAATGAATGGAGGTATGGAGGTAGTTCTGTATCTATCAACATAATGAATGGAGTATGGAGGTAGTTCTGTACCTATCCAACATAATGAATGGATGGAGGTAGTTCTGTACCTATCCAACATAATGAATGGAGGTATGGAGGTAGTTCTGTACCTATCCAACATAATGAATGGAGGTATGGAGGTAGTTCTGTACCTATCCAACATAATGAATGGAGGTAGTTCTGTACCTATCCAACATAATGAATGGAGGTAGTTCTGTACCTATCCAACATAATGAATGGAGGTATGGAGGTAGTTCTGTACCTATCCAACATAATGAATGGAGGTAGTTCTGTACCTATCCAACATAATGAATGGAGGTAGTTCTGTACCTATCCAACATAATGAATGGAGGTAGTTCTGTACCTATCCAACATAATGAATGGAGGTATGGAGGTAGTTCTGTACCTATCCAACATAATGAATGGAAGTATGGAGGTAGTTCTGTACCTATCCAACATAATGAATGGAGGTATGGAGGTAGTTCTGTACCTATCCAACATAATGAATGGAGGTATGGAGGTAGTTCTGTACCTATCCAACATAATGAATGGAGGTATGGAGGTAGTTCTGTACCTATCCAACAACATAATGAATGGAGGTATGGAGGTAGTTCTGTACCTATCCAACATAATGGATGGAGGTATGGAGGTAGTTCTGTACCTATCCAACATAATGAATGGAGGTATGGAGGTAGTTCTGTACCTATCCAACATAATGAATGGAGGTATGGAGGTAGTTCTGTACCTATCCAACATAATGAATGGAGGTATGGAGGTAGTTCTGTACCTATCCAACATAATGAATGGAGGTATGGGAAGTATGGAGGTAGTTCTGTATCTATCCAACATAATGAATGGAAGTATGGAGGTAGTTCTGTACCTATCCAACATAATGAATGGAGGTATGGAGGTAGTTCTGTATCTATCCAACATAATGAATGGAGGTAGTTCTGTACCTATCCAACATAATGAATGGAGGTAGTTCTGTACCTATCCAACATAATGAATGGAGGTAGTTCTGTACCTATCCAACATAATGAATGGAGGTATGGAGGTAGTTCTGTACCTATCCAACATAATGAATGGAAGTATGGAGGTAGTTCTGTACCTATCCAACATAATGAATGGAAGTATGGAGGTAGTTCTGTACCTATCCAACATAATGAATGGAGGTAGTTCTGTACCTATCCAACATAATGAATGGAGGTAGTTCTGTACCTATCCAACATAATGAATGGAGGTAGTTCTGTACCTATCCAACATAATGAATGGAGGTAGTTCTGTACCTATCCAACATAATGAATGGAGGTATGGAGGTAGTTCTGTACCTATCCAACATAATGAATGGAGGTATGGAGGTAGTTCTGTACCTATCCAACATAATGAATGGAAGTATGGAGGTAGTTCTGTACCTATCCAACATAATGAATGGAAGGTATGGAGGTAGTTCTGTACCTATCCAACATAATGAATGGAGGTATGGAGGTAGTTCTGTACCTATCCAACATAATGAATGGAGGTAGTTCTGTACCTATCCAACATAATGAATGGAAGTATGGAGGTAGTTCTGTACCTATCCAACATAATGAATGGAGGTATGGAGGTAGTTCTGTACCTATCCAACATAATGAATGGAGGTAGTTCTGTACCTATCCAACATAATGAATGGAGGTATGGAGGTAGTTCTGTACCTATCCAACATAATGAATGGAAGTATGGAGGTAGTTCTGTACCTATCCAACATAATGAATGGAAGTATGGAGGTAGTTCTGTACCTATCCAACATAATGAATGGAGGTATGGAGGTAGTTCTGTACCTATCCAACATAATGAATGGAAGTATGGAGGTAGTTCTGTACCTATCCAACATAATGAATGGAAGTATGGAGGTAGTTCTAATGTAATCCAACATAATGAATGGAAGTCTATCCAACATAATATGGAGGTAGTTCTGTACCTATCCAACATAATGAATGGAGGTATGGAGGTAGTTCTGTACCTATCCAACATAATGAATGGAGGTATGGAGGTAGTTCTGTACCTATCCAACATAATGAATGGAGGTAGTTCTGTACCTATCCAACATAATGAATGGAGGTAGTTCTGTACCTATCCAACATAATGAATGGAGGTATGGAGGTAGTTCTGTACCTATCCAACATAATGAATGGAGGTATGGAGGTAGTTCTGTACCTATCCAACATAATGAATGGAGGTATGTAGTTCTGTACCTATCCAACATAATGAATGGAGGTAGTTCTGTACCTATCCAACATAATGGAGGTAGTTCTGTACCTATCCAACATAATGAATGGAGGTAGTTCTGTACCTATCCAACATAATGAATGGAGTATGGAGGTAGTTCTGTACCTATCAACATAATGAATGGAGGTAGTTCTGTATCAACATAATGGATGGAGGTAGTTCTGTACCTATCCAACATAATGAATGGAGGTAGTTTCTGTACCTATCCAACATAATGGAATGGAGGTAGTTCTGTACCTATCCAACATAATGAATGGAATGGAGGTAGTTCTGTACCTATCCAACATAATGAATGGAAGTATGGAGGTAGTTCTGTACCTATCCAACATAATGAATGGAAGTATGGAGGTAGTTCTGTACCTATCCAACATAATGAATGGAAGTATGGAGGTAGTTCTGTACCTATCCAACATAATGAATGGAGGTATGGAGGTAGTTCTGTACCTATCCAACATAATGAATGGAAGTATATCCAACATAATGAATGGAGGTAGTTCTGTACCTATCAACATAATGAATGGAGGTAGTGGTACCTATCCAACATAATGAATGGAAGTTCTGTACCTATCAACATAATGGAAAGGTAGTTCTGTACCTATCCAACATAATGAATGGAGGTAGTTCTGTACCTATCCAACATAATGAATGGAAGTATGGAGGTAGTTCTGTACCTATCCAACATAATGAATGGAGGTAGTTCTGTACCTATCCAACATAATGAATGGAAGTATGGAGGTAGTTCTGTACCTATCCAACATAATGAATGGAAGTATGGAGGTAGTTCTGTACCTATCCAACATAATGACTGGAGGTAGTTCTGTACCTATCCAACATAATGAATGGAAGTATGGAGGTAGTTCTGTACCTATCCAACATAATGAATGGAAGTATGGAGGTAGTTCTGTACCTATCCAACATAATGAATGGAGGTATGGAGGTAGTTCTGTACCTATCCAACATAATGAATGGAGGTATGGAGGTAGTTCTGTACCTATCCAACATAATGAATGGAGGTAGTTCTGTACCTATCCAACATAATGAATGGAGGTATGGAGGTAGTTCTGTACCAACAAAAAAAACAGGCTAAATATGTGTCCAAAATTATTATTGTATATATTTTTTACAGCTTTCTTATATGGCCTAGATATAGGACATACTTCAAAATCTTCTCCTTATAATTTATTTTATGTCTGTCTGTTTTGACTGAACATCACAGATCTGTTCGTGCTCTTTCCAACTCCACTGATCCAGAGAGTGTTGTGTTCAAGGTCACCACTAGAGGGCCCCACAGCCCAAGATCATCGAGTTCAGTTGTTATCAGGTATTTAATACAAACTCCCCACAATACACATACAAACTCCCCACAATACACATACACACACACTGTGACGGCCCTGAAATTTTCTGAACCGTCTCAGTGCAGCTCCTTCCAATAGGGCGCTTTCCCTTTAATTCCCAATTAAATAGCCAGCATCAGCTGCGCAAAAGGGGTTTTGTTGGAGACGCGAATGAGGATGTGTTCAACCCTCAGTTCCCGAAGCTTCTCTATTCCGTTTGTTTTGTTGCTGTTAAACGTGTGTTTTGTTGCCAAATAGAGTTTACCCAGGATCGGATCCACTCTTTGCGTCCGTGGACTACACCGTCCTCCGTTCTTCGTGGCCTTTCTCCGCTGGAGATCTATTGGCGGATTGGATTGTCTGACTGACCGACTGACTACAACCTTTTTGTATACGGTATTTCATTTGTTTTGATGTGATGTATACTGTGATTTATGTAGTTGTAGTTGAGGACTTAGTAAGAGTTGATACGCTTTAAAGTTCTGTGGTAAAATTGTTATATTGATTGTATGATTAATACTGGGTTTACGCTACACTGAATGAACGGACAAACATTGCGTGACAGAAGTCACTTGAGTTCACTGAACTCCTTTACCGGGCTGGACTCTTTTTAGGCCCGAGGTACAGGACATTTCTGGAGGAACCACAACTTATTGTGATATTATTATATGTGTGTGTGTGTGTAATCGTTGTTGCTAATACAACCCACGCAAAATAATATAGTTGTTTTTGAAGTTCTTTCCAATGTTTTAAGGGTTTATGAAAAGTTTATTTCCATCCTGACTTTTACATAAGTCCTTTGTATTGGTGTAGACTTGACGGACCAGATGGGACTCATTCCCACCCAAACCAAAAGGAGAAACCAATGTTTTCTCTGGTAGGCACAACTTACCTGGCACCCCTATAAATAATAACCTCAAGTCAAAACCGTTACAACATACACATACAAACTCCACACACATACACACTCCCCGCACATACACACTCCCCGCACATACACACTCCCCGCACATACACACTCCCCGCACATACACACTCCCCGCACATACACACTCCCCGCACATACACATACACACTCCCCGCACATACACATACACACTCCCCGCACATACACACTCCCCACACATACACATACACACTCCCCACACATACACACTCCCCACACATACACATACAAACTCCCCACACATACACACTCCCCACACATACACACTCCCCACACATACACACTCCCCACACATACACACTCCCCACACATACACACTCTCCACACATACACATACAAACTCCCCACACATACACATATATATGCCTTACATATAGGATTATGAAATACAGTAGAAATAAAGTAGAGGTACAGAAGAAATACAGTAATAAAGTACAGTAGAAATATAGTAACGAAGTACAGTGATTTGATAATTCCCGTGAAGCCAGTGTTAAGAGGATACTGGTACGGGTGTTTGAGACAAACCATGCACATGCTGTTTATATCCTCCAAACACTGGCTCAGCTGAGAAACACTGCCTATCTGTCTTATCCCGACCCCCGAGAGTTTCAATTTTTTTGTCTGTTTGTTATCCCTCGTCCTATAACTGTTCCTATAGTTTGTAATGCACGATTGCCTGTTGAGATCTTTATTGGTTATTTGTAGCACTACTTTGAATGAAATATTAGTATGACGAATGCCCTAATTACTGTGCTTTGGCCCTGGTGCTCCTTACTGAGTGTTAACTCAGTGATGATTTGAAAGATGTGATGACTTAGGTTAAAGTGGCAATATGTAACTTTTAGGTGTCCCGACCAAATTTACATAGAAATGTCAGTTGTAGATCCAGAAGCTTATAAGAAATCCTGCTACGCCCTCCAGTGA
The DNA here is from genome assembly GCF_034236695.1 of Oncorhynchus nerka. Lineage (NCBI taxonomy): Eukaryota > Metazoa > Chordata > Actinopteri > Salmoniformes > Salmonidae > Oncorhynchus > Oncorhynchus nerka. The sequence goes on from NC_088410.1 coordinate 15,883,079, forward strand.
ACCATCAAACAGGCAAAGCGTCAATACAGGACTAAGAGCGAATCCTACTACAATGGTTCTGACACAAGTCGGATGTGGAAGGGCAAACTATCATGGATTACAAAGGGAAAGTGTTTTCTCCAACTCTTTAGCTGTCATACTATAATTCCACCGGTTTCAAAACTTGATCCTCCAGAAAGTTTCCTTCTAAACTGTGCTTGTGTGTAGGTGTGCGGTAGCCCCAAGACTGCGAGAAGCACGAGGAGAGAAGCACAACGAGATAAAACTTCACTCAACTTTCTAGAGTTTTCCCTGTTAGTTTACACTGTTAAAGTTTACCTGTACTGTGGCAATTGTGATCGAATCAACGCAATATTAGTCACACCGAAACAATACAAACTATGCAAGAGATTTAATTGTAGGCAGAACTCATAAGAGTAGGATAATATTGTGCATGACTCAGACCGTTCTCTACAAAGACCAGTGCGGCTTAACCAATCAGAGCTGCAGTGGGCATATATGCAAGGAGACCTTGTTTATGCAGGTCTTCCAGCACTATGGGGTGCCTGAGGATATAGTGTCTGATCGAGGTCCCCAGTTCACTTCCAGGGTCTGGAAGGCGTTCAAGGAACATCTGGGGATCTCGATCAGCCTGGTTTCAATTTGTTGTTGTGTATTTAACCCTCTGTTCCCCCATGTCTTTGTGTGGGATTGTTTATTTGTAGTGCTTGTGAACGTCCCCGCGAGCGCACGACAGGTTATTTATGTGCCCATTTATCTTGTTGTTCTGGATTCCGTTGGTTTTGTTTAATAAATCTGCGGTTATTACCCAGTTCTGCTCTCCTGTGCCTGACTTCTCTGCCGCCAATTACGCACCCCGCTACACAACCAGCTTTTTGGCTAAAATGTCTTGGTACAAGGTTTTCATGCTACCGTTGACCTTAACCCTTTACACTCGTGGGAATTGGCTTTTATGGATAGGGCTAAATTGAAATGTTTCTTACAGAATAAATATGGAAGGCATAACCATGGGATCATTAAAAGGGAAGAGTTTTGAGATTCTGAAAAAATTATTTGACTTAAGGTGAGGACTCAACACCTGACACAAGACTTAATTCAAACGTCAGCCTGGGTACACACTGGTTTAATCAATGTTTCTATATCATTTCAATTAAATTATGACGAACCAACACGGAGAAGACGTTGAAATGTTCCCAGTGAAATTACACTGTTGATTTGATGTGCTTTTTACATTTACTGTACTTTTATAAGTCTGAAAATACACTGGATTTATTCAGTAACATAAGAATATTATTGGAAATTGGGTTAGATGCAACATAAGAAAACATTACAAGGGTTTGAGTGCGAGGTCTAACAGGTGTTTCCAAGCGGCAACACACCTCTCCAAAATGTGAGAGAAAGCTTATTCCATTGCCAAGCTACATGATAAAATACGATCTTAGTGTTCGGGTTTCACAAGGCAATTCAGAGAAGGAAATCATCATTTTGGGGCTCATAGAACGGAGTAGAGTTCATTCAGAATACTCTCAAAACAGACATTATAGACAGTTATAAAAGCACAATAGTAGTACTCACTTTGATGATCACTTCTTGCCTTTCTGTTCATCTTCTTCCTTGCGTTTGCACTTGAAATAGCTGCAGTTTGTAGTTTACCAGCTCGTGGTTTTTCTGTAACTCTTGAAATGGCTGCTCTCTATAGTTCGTATTGGCTACTTTACAGGTGTGTCCTTAAGTACAGCATCTTGTTTATATAATATTCTGTTCTCTTTTTGGCCAGCCTACTTCAACGGGTGTGGCATGAAATCACACAACAAACTAGCACCCTTCTGAACTTAAGGAAATCACAAATACCATGGATATATTGGAAATATGGAGGTTAGTGAGATATACATGGCGGAGGCTCAATCAAGCTCGTCATCTTGACTACTTTCTTATGTCATTCGCGCTGCCACCAAAAGATAAGTGTTGATAGCAGACAGAATCTGGTCGGAACATCAAATAATTGGCATAAATATTACTCTTACAGAATTTCCACGTGGGCGAGGATATTGGAAATGTAATCAAAGCCTATTGGATGACAATTTGTTTTTTTACCAGGACAGATTGCTGACTTTTCCTGACATAACATCAGTACAGCAGATCCCCTTATTTGAATGGGACACTTTTAAATGTGCCTTTAGATGCCATGCAATTCAGTACTCCTCTATTAAACAAAAGCAAGGTCAAAATAAATTCTATTAACAAAGGAATTAGAGGGACTCCGAGTACAGACAGCAATAAACCGTAGAGGCACAGAATACATTAGGGGGAGGGGAAAAAATAAATGGTGTAACTTATTCAAGAAAGAGCAAGTGTAATATATTATAAAAAATAAAGCGAACTGGATGGAATGTGGGGGGAAATGCACCAAATTATGTTTTAATCTTCAACATAGAAATGCTACCAAAAATAATTTACTGAAACTTGTTACAAATGAGTCACCCATGACGCACCAAACTATATTTTGGAAGATGACGCAAAGTTCTTTAAGCATGTTTTCGTTTCAGTCTCCATCTTCATTGCTGAACTGGTATCCAGGCCTGGTATTCATTGGACATTTGTTTCTTACATATCTCAACACCCACAGAGAGCTAGAGACTTTAGTCAGGGTCAGACATTAATGACATCCCTGGAGCCATTGAGGTTAAGTGCCTTGCTCGAGGGCACAATGACTGACACATGTAAAATGTTAAAAAAATAATAATAATAAAAGAATGCAAGTATGAAGGTAGTTTGGTGCCTATCCAAAAAGGGGATAAATGTGTACAAAATATCTATTATTTTTCCTGAGCTTTATTATACTGTTTATCCTACTGTAAGATATAGGACACACAAATAATTGTTTTATATTTTTTTTGGTGACTTAAAGGCAATCTAAAATTCTAAAGCTAATTGATCCATAGTATGACATCTTAAAACAATTCAATGTCAGCTTAGAGAGATGATGAAAGTAGAGATAAGAAGTAAGAAACTAGCAAAGGTTTCATTTCATCAACCAACTGATAAGACACAGCATTGTAGATAACAACTAGACCATATACAAGTTGGACAGGGTAGAGACACATCATTGTAGATAACAACTGGACCATATACAAGTTGAACAGGGTAGAGACGCGGCATTGTAGATAGCAACTGGACCATATACAAGTTGAACAGGGTAGAGACGCGGCATTGTAGATAGCAACTGGACCATATACAAGTTGAACAGGGTAGAGACGCGGCATTGTAGATAGCAACTGGACCATATACAAGTTGAACAGGGTAGAGACGCGGCATTGTAGATAGCAACTGGACCATATACAAGTTGAACAGGGTAGAGACGCGGCATTGTAGATAGCAACTGGACCATATACAAGTTGAACAGGGTAGAGACGCGGCATTGTAGATAGCAACTGGACCATATACAAGTTGAACAGGGTAGAGACGCGGCATTGTAGATAGCAACTGGACCATATACAAGTTGAACAGGACCATATACAAGTTGAACAGGGTGGAGACGCGGCATTGTAGATAACAACTGGACCATATACAAGTTGAACAGGGTGGAGACGGCATTGTAGATAGCAACTGGACCATATACAAGTTGAACAGGGTGGAGACGCGGCATTGTAGATAGCAACTGGACCATATACAAGTTGAACAGGGTGGAGACGCGGCATTGTAGATAGCAACTGGACCATATACAAGTTGAACAGGGTAGAGACGCGGCATTGTAGATAGCAACTGGACCATATACAAGTTGAACAGGACCATATACAAGTTGAACAGGGTGGAGACGCGGCATTGTAGATAACAACTGGACCATATACAAGTTGAACAGGGTGGAGACGCGGCATTGTAGATAGCAACTGGACCATATACAAGTTGAACAGGGTGGAGACGCGGCATTGTAGATAGCAACTGGACCATATACAAGTTGAACAGGGTGGAGACGCGGCATTGTAGATAGCAACTGGACCATATACAAGTTGAACAGGGTGGAGACGCGCATTGTAGATAGCAACTGGACCATATACAAGTTGAACAGGGTGGAGAAGCGGCATTGTAGATAGCAACTGGACCATATACAAGTTGAACAGGGTGGAGACGCGGCATTGTAGATAGCAACTGGACCATATACAAGTTGAACAGGGTGGAGACGCGGCATTGTAGATAGCAACTGGACCATATACAAGTTGAACAGGGTGGAGACGCGGCATTGTAGATAGCAACTGGACCATATACAAGTTGAACAGGGTGGAGACGCGGCATTGTAGATAGCAACTGGACCATATACAAGTTGAACAGGGTGGAGACGCGCATTGTAGATAGCAACTGGACCATATACAAGTTGAACAGGGTGGAGACGCTGCATTGTAGATAGCAACTGGACCATATACAAGTTGAACAGGGTGGAGACGCGGCATTGTAGATAGCAACTGGACCATATACAAGTTGAACAGGGTGGAGACGCGGCATTGTAGATAGCAACTGGACCATATACAAGTTGAACAGGGTAGAGACGCGGCATTGTAGATAGCAACTGGACCATATACAAGTTGAACAGGTAGAGACGCGCATTGTAGATAGCAACTGGACCATATACAAGTTGAACAGGGTGGAGACGCGGCATTGTAGATAGCAACTGGACCATATACAAGTTGGACAGGGTGGAGACGCGGCATTGTAGATAGCAACTGGACCATATACAAGTTGGACAGGGTGGAGACGCGGCATTGTAGATAGCAACTGGACCATATACAAGTTGGACAGGGTGGAGGCGCGGCATTGTAGATAGCAACTGGACCATATACAAGTTGGACAGGGTGGAGGCGCGGCATTGTAGATAGCAACTGGACCATATACAAGTTGGACAGGGTGGAGGCGCGGCATTGTAGATAGCAACTGGACCATATACAAGTTGGACAGGGTGGAGGCGCGGCATTGTAGATAGCAACTGGACCATATACAAGTTGGACAGGGTGGAGGCGCGGCATTGTAGATAGCAACTGGACCATATACAAGTTGGACAGGGTGGAGGCGCGGCATTGTAGATAGCAACTGGACCATATACAAGTTGGACAGGGTGGAGGCGCGGCATTGTAGATAGCAACTGGACCATATACAAGTTGGACAGGGTGGAGGCGCGGCATTGTAGATAGCAACTGGACCATATACAAGTTGGACAGGGTGGAGACGCGGCATTGTAGATAGCAACTGGACCATATACAAGTTGGACAGGGTGGAGGCGCGGCATTGTAGATAGCAACTGGACCATATACAAGTTGGACAGGGTGGAGGCGCGGCATTGTATATAACAACTGGACCATATACAAGTTGACTACAGGTGTGACCTGAAATACAATAAACACTGTAGCTGGTGTTGATGGAATGACTCCCTCTAGACTCACAGTCCTTCTCCTCGGGAGATGCATTTCCAGTATGGCTCAATGTAGGCTGTGTGTGTAAAAGTCAGTTTAGCTTACAAAACATTTACTTTGCAACCGCACACCAATGTGATCTGTTGAACAAAAAAAATGTGATATTTGTAATATTTGCATAACCCTTGTGATTTAAGGGTATCGATGAGGGTTATTGAATCAGGATCAAATCCTCTGATCTCTTCCAGCTCATTAATGATAGAATGTTCATATGTGAAGGTTACTGAAAGGCCAGTATGTTTGGCAATGACACAGATTATAAACCGGCCTCCTTCAGCTCTCTCGTCTGCCTCACAGATACCCAGGTGAAGTTCACTCATGCTAAAGGATTCACTCTCTTGCCTTTCAAAAGGATGTTTGTGTTGTGGGAGGTACATGTGGGGTTCTTCTTCTTCCCTATTCCCTTTATAGTGCACTGGGGTTCTGGTAGAAAGTAGTGCACTATTGAGGGAATAGGGTGCCATTTGTGACTCATCGTACATGTGCCAATGTCTCTTTAGATACATATCTTTTACCAAATGTTCATTGTTATCCAATGGAACGATGATGAACTAGTTCAGCATGTTTCCAAACAGGGAAAGAGAAACTGTAGATAACTGCCATGATTAAAACAGTCATGAGATGTTCAGGGGTTATTTCAGGTCAGACTCACTAGATCAGTGGTCACCAAACTACGGCCCGCGGGCCGGATACGGCCCGTCAGCACATTTGGCCCGGCCCTCTGAACAATACCAGAGACGCTATCGAATTTTTTTCCTATTTGGCCTCCAGAAAAAAAAATCCTAGGCCCGGCCCTGTCAAAGAGAGAACGGAATAATGGCGAAAAGGTTAGGTAAGAGAAAAATTGATTCAGAATGAAGGGTATTTAACCTGCAGTGGACAAACAATTTTTTTTTTGTTCAATGCAAAGAAAAGGCTGTTTGTCTCATCTGTCAAGAGACGGTGGCGGTATTCAAAGAATACAATCTTCGCCGACACTATGAATCCCGTCACAAAGACAAGTACGATAGCTTGCAAGGCCAAATACGAGCAGACAAACTCTCAAAGCTAAAAAGTGGACTACTATCTCAGCAGAATACATTTGTCGCCAAGCTCAGCTGAACCAGGCATCCGTTCGGGCCAGCTTTCGGGTTGCTAAACTGATAGCAAGAAGCGGTAAGCCTTTCACTGACGGAGAGTTTGTTAAGAAATGTATGGATGCTGTCGCGGAGGAGGTGTGTCCCGAGAAGAAAGATGCATTTAATGCCGTAAGTCTGTCGGCGAGTACAATCACCAGACGCGTTGAAGAAATCGGGAGTAATGTATATGCCCAGCTGCAGCAGAAGACGAAGAATTTGACTTTTTTCATTAGCACTGGATGAGAGCACGGACGTGCAAGACACAGCGCAACTGCTCATTTTATTCGTGGAGTTAGCGCAAACTTTGAGATATGCGAGGAGCTGGCAGCCCTCCAAAGTCTCAAAGGGACTACAACGGGAGAGGATATTTTTGACAAAGTGTGCCAAACCATGGAGAAGTTGGACCTGGACTGGTCAAAGCTAGCTAGCATCACGACTGACGGGGCTCCTAGCATGGTGGGCGAAACTCGCGGCCTAATAGGACGCATGAACCGGGAGTTGGAAAAAAGGGGTCTCACCGCCCCGCTACGAGTCCACTGCCTAATTCACCAGCAAGCACTGTGCTGCAAAGTGTTGAAGTGGGATTCTGTAATGAAGGTTGTGGTGTCGTGCATAAACTTCATCAGAGCAAAGGGACTTAAACACAGGCAGTTCCAAGAATTCCTGTCTGAACTGGAGTCTACGCACGGAGATGTGCTGTACTACACAGAGGTCCGATGGCTGAGCCGGGGCAGAGTTTTGAGGCGTTTTTACGAGCTGCTACCCGAAATTAACGCATTTCTTCATTTAAAAGACAAAACGGTCCCAGAGCTGATCGACCCAGAATGGAAATGGCACCTCACATTTTTAACAGACGTGACAGAAATACTTAACAGCCTTAACTTGCAGCTACAAGGCGAGGGGAAACTCATTTGCGACATGTATTCACACATAAAAGCATTTGAGGTGAAATTAGCGCTGCTTTTGGAACAAGTGAAAAAGCGCAACTTCGTCCATCTTCCTGCTACCCAAAACCTGTCGACAGAGAACCCAGCGGTCCCAGCTGAAAAGTGCTTGGAAGCACTGGAAATGCTGAAGGCGGAGTTCGGTGTGCGATTCAGTGAACTACATGTTCATGCAAAAGAAATCCGTCTTTTTCAGAACCCCTTTGTTGCCGACATTGATGAAGCCCAGCCTTCATATCAGTTTGAGTTGGCTGAGTTACAGAAATGTGATGTTCTGAAAGACTCATTCAAGCCCAACAGTCTCATTGACTTCTATGCCGCCCTCCCAAACGACACATATCCAAACATCAAAAAACACGCAATGAAAATGTCCACAGTTTTTGGCAGCACGTATATCTGCGAGAAAACCTTTTCTCGCATGAAACTGCTGAAAACCCCGATGAGATCAAGATTGACAGATGAACATTTGCATCAGTGCTTGAGACTGGCTGTAACTAGAATGGAACCTGATATTCAACTTCTCACCAGCCAGATGCAGGCCCACAGTTCACACTGATGAACATACATAGGTAAGCTCACTTTTCTGACTTGAATGAGTCATTCTGAGCATAAACAAATATAATCATAATAAAATCTACTGGGATAAAATCCATCTTTACAACCATACTGGTAGTGAAATGTATTGTGCTGTGTAGGTGCTGTATCACTTAGTTCAGTTTCTCAACCTGCTTCTTTTGTGGTTTTCACAGGGAAGTTGATGAGAGAGCTGCAAACAGCGGTGTCTACAAGCCTACTGGAACCTACAAAAGGATTATAAGGAAGGAACACAAGAACTTTAAGAGACTGCTCATATGTGTCAGAGAGATTCTGCTCTAACAACTGAGCTGAACTTTTATCTGTTAAGATTGTGCATGGCACGACAGAAAGTTAATGTTCCATGGCTTTATTTAGTTATTAGAGTTATTTAGTTATTATTTATTTCCTGTTTTTTCTGTGAAGAACTCAGAGAGGGTTATTTAGTTATTATTTATTTCATTAATAGTGTTATTATTTGTTTCCTGACTTTTTTTCTGTAAAGAACCTGGAAAGGGTTATTTGGTTATGTGTGGCTTTCTGGAAAACAATAAATTTTTTAAGCTCCCCTACGATCGTCACACTTTTTCTGTTACAAACTGACACCGGCCCCCCATCAGAGAAGGGAAAAGTTATGTGGCCCTCACAGGAACAAGTTTGGGGACCCCTGCACTAGATGGTGACTATAGTAGCTGCTATTATTTGTCCTGTTTCACACTTGTACATGTGTTTCTCACATATCCCAACACCCACAGAGAGCTGGGGTCTTTAGACAGGGTCAGACATTATCAACACCCACAGAGAGCTGGGGTCTTTAGACAGGGTCAGACATTATCAACACCCACAGAGAGCTGGAGTCTTTAGACAGGGTCAGACATTATCAACAGCCGCAGAGAGCTGGAGTCTTTAGACAGGGTCAGACATTATCAACACCCACAGAGAGCTGGAGTCTTTAGACAGGGTCAGACATTATCAACGGCATCCCTGGAGCAATTGAGGTTAAGTGCCTTGCTCAAGGGCACAATGAAAGAAAAATCAGGTAGCGGTTTATTATTTTTTATTTTATCTAGGTAAGTCAGTTAAAGAACAAATTCTTATTTACAATGACGGCCTACCCCGGCCGACGCTGTGCCAATTGTGCGCCGCCCGAACAGTACAGAACAACACTCAATCCAAGGTGTATTACAGAGTAGTGTACTAGACAGCTGACAATTCACCCAAGGCAATTTCCCCAATCAGAGAACACATTTATAGTAAATACATACGAATGTCTGCTGAAGTTGCATTGTCAGCTGTCTAGTGCTCTATAACACTCCTTGTATTGAATCCCAGCCTGTGTGTCTACACAGTATTGGATTGAATCCCAGCCTACAGTATGTGTCTATACAGTATTGGATTGAATCCCAGCCTGTGTGTCTATACAGTATTGGATTGAATCCCAGCCTGTGTGTCTATACAGTATTGGATTGAATCCCAGCCTGTGTGTCTATACAGTATTGGATTGAATCCCAGCCTGTGTGTCCATACAGTATTGGTTTGAATCCCAGCCTATGTGTGTCAATACAGTATTGGATTGAATCCCAGCATATGTGTGTCTATACAGTTGACCATAATTTCTCATTTTGATATTGGAGTCTCTTCTAGTTCTAAAGCACAGTTGCTGTTTTTTTTGCTGGGTTCTCCTGTGGTGAAGGAGAGTCAGACCAAAATGCGGCGTGGCTATTGCGATCCATGTTTAATGAAACAAAGTAAACACGAATCAAATACAAAAACAGTAAACGTAACACGAAAACCGAAACAGCCTAATACTGGTGCAAAGTAACACAGAGACAGAACAAGGACACTGAGGAGGCGCGGGTTCAGCCCGTAACGCCTGCTCGATGTCCGAGTCCACCTGCCATACCACTGGTGCTACCAGCTTTGAGGCGGGAATGATGGGAGTAGGTTCGGTGGACCCATCCTCCGTGTCGTAAAGGCGGGACAGTGCGTCAGCCTTTACGTTCTGGGAGCCCAGTCTATAAGACAAAGTAAACCGGAACCGGGTGAAGAATATGGCCCACCTTGCCTGACGTGGGTTAAGTCTACTAGCTGCCCGAATATACTCCAGGTTCTGGTGGTCGGTCCAGATGAGAAAGGGGTGCTTAGCCCCCTCAAGCCAGTGTCTCCACACCTTCAGAGCTCTAACCACTGCTAGCAACTCCCGGTCCCGCACATCATAGTTACACTCCGCTGGGCTGAGCTTCCTTGAGAAGAAAGCGCAGGGGCGGAGTTTTGGTGGCGTACCCGAGCGCTGTGATAGCATGGCACCCACCCCAGCCTCGGACGCGTCCACCTCCACTATGAATGCTAGAGAGGGGTCCGGATGCGCCAACACGGGCGCATCAGTGAACAGCGCCTTCAACTTGTTGAATGCTCCGTCCGCCTCTGCTGACCACTGCAACCGCACCGGGCCCCCCTTCAGCAGTGAGGTGATGGGAGCAGCTATCTGGCCAAAACCCCGGATAAACCTCCGGTAGTAGTTGGCAAAACCCCAAAACCGCTGCACCTCCTTTACCGTGGTCGGAGTCGGCCAATTACGCACGGCCCTAATGCGGTCACCCTCCATCACTACCCCCGAGGTGGAAATGCGATATCCCAGAAAAGAGACTGCTCGTTTAGAGAACACGCATTTCTCAGCCTTGACGTATAGGTCATGCTCCAGAAGTCTACCAAGCACCTTGCGCACCAGAGACACATGCGCGGTGTGAGTGGCCGAGTAGATCAGAATGTCATCGATATAAACAACCACTCCCTGCCCGCACAGGTCCCTGAGAATCTTGTCTACAAAGGATTGAAAAACGGATGGAGCATTTAACCCATACGGCATGACGAGGTACTCATAGTGGCCTGATGTGGTACTAAATGCGGTTTTCCACTCGTCTCCCTTCCGAATACGCACCAGACTATACGCGCTCCTGAGATCCAGTTTTGTGAAGAACTGCGCTCCGTGGAATGATTCCACCGCAGTAGTGATGAGAGGTAGAGCGTAACTATACCCCACTGTGATGGCGTTTAGACCTCTATAATCAATACACGGACGCAAACCTCCCTCCTTTTTCCTCACAAAAAAGAAACTTGAGGAGACGGGTGAAATGGAGGGCTGAATGTACCCCTGTCCCAGCGACTCCGTGACATATGTCTCCATTGCCAACGTCCCCTCAGTGTCCGGCGGGGCGAAGGTACGTGCCGCTTGGTGTTCGGGACAAACTGATTCGGTGGGCTCACGTCCTACCCTCCTCGGGTCACCCTGGGGTGACGAGGACAGTGGGGAGCCTTCAGGGGAGGTATTGGTGGCCTACTTTGGCTAAGGACATTAAGGGTTATGTCTCCTCCTGTTCGGTGTGCGCTCAGAGTAAGGCTCCTAGGCACCTTCCTAGAGGGAAGTTACAACCCCTCCCCGTTCCACAGCGGCCATGGTCACATCTGTCCATAGATTTCCTGACCGATCTTCCGCCGTCTCGGGAACACCACGGTTCTAGTGATTGTGGATCGGTTCTCTAAGTCCTGCCGTCTCCTCCCGTTGCCCGGTATCCCTACAGCCCTACAGACTGCGGAGGCGTTATTCACCCATGTCTTTCGGCACTATGATCGGGGCCCCCAATTCACGTCTCGGGTATGGAGAGCGTTCATGGAACGCTTGGGGGTCTCTGTCAGCCTGACCTCCGGTTATCACCCCGAGAGTAATGGGCAGGTGGGGAGAGTGAACCAGGAGGTGGGTAGGTTTCTGCGGTCGTATTGCCAGGATCGGCCAGGGGAGTGGGCACGATACATACTAACGTGTCCCCTTTTCAGTGTGTGTTGAGGTACCAGCCGGTCCTGGCACCATGGCATCCGAGCCAGACCGAGGCTCCTGCGGTGGAGGAATGGGTACAGCGCTCCAAGGAGACCTGGAGGGCCGTCCGGGAATCTCTACAACAAGCGAGTGGACATTTAACCTATCCTAGGTATTCCTGAAAGAGGTGGGGTTTCAGGTGTCTCCGGAAGGTGGTGATTGACTCCGCTGTCCTGGCGTCGTGTGGGAGTTTGTTCCACCATTGGGGGGCCAGAGCAGCGAACAGTTTTGACTGGGCTGCGCAGGAACTGTACTTCCTCAGTGGTAGGGAGGCGAGCAGGCCAGAGGTGGATGAACGCAGTGCCCTTGTTTGGGTGTAGGGCCTGATCAGAGCCTGGAGGTACTGAGGTGCCGTTCCCCTCACAGCTCCGTAGGCAAGCACCATGGTCTTGTAGCGGATGCGAGCTTCAACTGGAAGCCAGTGGAGAGAGCGGAGGAGCGGGGTGACGGAGAGAACTTGGGAAGGTTGAACACCAGACGGGCTGCGGCGTTCTGGATGAGTTGTAGGGGTTTAATGGCACAGGCAGGGAGCCCAGCCAACAGCGAGTTGCAGTAATCCAGACGGGAGATGACAAGTGCCTGGATTAGGACCTGCGCCGCTTCCTGTGTGAGGCAGGGTCGTACTCTGCGGATGTTGTAGAGCATGAACCTACAGGAACGGGCCACCGCCTTGATGTTAGTTGAGAACGACAGGGTGTTGTCCAGGATCACGCCAAGGTTCTTAGCGCTCTGGGAGGAGGACACGATGGAGTTGTCAACCGTGATGGCGAGATCATGGAACGGGCAGTCCTTCCCCGGGAGGAAGAGCAGCTCCGTCTTGCCAAGGTTCAGCTTGAGGTGGTGATCCGTCATCCACACTGATATGTCTGCCAGACATGCAGAGATGCGATTCGCCACCTGGTCATCAGAGGGGGGAAAGGAGAAGATTAATTGTGTGTCGTCTGCATAGCAATGATAGGAGAGACCATGTGAGGTTATGACAGAGCCAAGTGACTTGGTGTATAGCGAGAATAGGAGAGGGCCTAGAACAGAGCCCTGGGGGACACCAGTGGTGAGAGCGCGTGGTGAGGAGACAGATTCTCGCCACGCCACCTGGTAGGAGCGACCTGTCAGGTAGGACGCAATCCAAGCATTCCCCATTTCTCCTTCTCCCAAATCCGTTCAGCTGATGTTCTGAAAGTGCTGCAAAATCTGGACCCCTACAAATCAGCCGGGCTAGACAATCTGGACCCTTTCTTTCTAAAATTATCTGCCGAAATTGTTGCCACCCCTATTACTAGCCTGTTCAACCTCTCTTTCGTGTCGTCTGAGATTCCCAAAGATTGGAAAGCAGCTGCGGTCTTCCCCCTCTTCAAAGGGGGGGACACTCTTGACCCAAACTGCTACAGACCTATATCTATCCTACCATGCCTTTCTAAGGTCTTCGAAAGCCAAGTCAACAAACAGATTACCGACCATTTAGAATCTCACCATACCTTCTCTGCTATGCAATCTGGTTTCAGAGCTGGTCATGGGTGCACCTCAGCCACGCTCAAGGTCCTAAACGATATCTTAACCGCCATCAATAAGAAACATTACTGTGCAGCCGTGTTCATTGATCTGGCCAAGGCTTTCGACTCTGTCAACCACCACATCCTCATCGGCAGACTCGACAGCCTTGGTTTCTCAAATGATTGCCTCGCCTGGTTCACCAACTACTTCTCTGATAGAGTTCAGTGTGTCAAATCGGAGGGTCTGCTGTCCGGACCTCTGGCAGTCTCTATGGGGGTGCCACAGGGTTCAATTCTTGGACCGACTCTCTTCTCTGTATACATCAATGAGGTCGCTCTTGCTACTGGTGAGTCTCTGATCCACCTCTACGTAAACGACACCATTCTGTGTATAATGTGTATAAACCTGCTGTCTGACTCTCTGACATTTAGTTTTCAACAGCAGAGATGTGTATAAACCTGCTGTCTGTCTCTCTGACATTTAGTTTTCAACAGCAGAGATGTGTATAAACCTGCTGTCTGTCTCTCTGACATTCAGTTTTCAACATCAGAGATGTGTATAAACCTGCTGTCTGACTCTCTGACATTTAGTTTTCAACATCAGAGATGTGTATAAACCTGCTGTCTGTCTCTCTGACATTTAATTTTCAACATCAGAGATGTGTATAAACCTGCTGTCTGTCTCTCTGACATTTAGTTTTCAACAGCAGAGATGTGTATAAACCTGCTGTCTGTCTCTCTGACATTTAGTTTTCAACAGCAGAGATGTGTATAAACCTGCTGTCTGTCTCTCTGACATTTAGTTTTCAACAGCAGAGATGTGTATAAACCTGCTGTCTGACTCTCTGACATTTAGTTTTCAACAGCAGAGATTTGTATAAACCTGCTGTCTGTCTCTCCGACATTTGCAACATTGTTTCAATATTCAAATTCGATCTCCAGCTATCCCATAATATTGAACGTGTCGGGAGTCGGGACAGACAGGCAGGCAGCGTTTATCAATGAGTCAAATTCATGAATCAGCTGGCATAATTATTATGGATATATACAAAGAAATTGGAAAAAAAAGGTAAAATGAAACAAAGTGCAGCTAGTTTGCCGTCTTTCCAGCTTCAGTTTGAAGTGATTCATTTAACTGTTGTTGGCTAGTGTTGCATCCCTGGTTGAGATAAGTGGGTTCTTTTTAGTTATATTAAAGAGAAACTCGACAGTATAAGCATTAACATCACAAAGAGGTTTATTTCCAAGATGACAGCGGATACTACTGTTGTGTCTCCACTATCCTTAACTGAAGTCTAAGTTTTTAACAAAGATTCTCTGTCATTATTATTACGCGATTAAACTGATCAATCATGTAACTGTAATTAACTAGGAAGTCGGGGCACCAAGGAAAATATTCAGATTATAAAGTTATAATTTTCCTAATATAACTTTTCAGATATTTTATATCTGATCAATTAGTCTTTGAATTAATGAATTATTTACTTTACCTCACATAAGTCTCATTCCAAATCTCGTAAATTGTTGGTTATCTGCACGAACCCAGTCTTCACTATGAGTCATCCATACATCAATTGTCTTAAATCATTTATTTATTAACTAACTAAACAATCACAGAAGTGCAGTAACAAACAAAGGAAATATGGTTACAAGAAATGATAGGGGGATGTGCCCTAGTGGGCTAAACCTGCTTGGAGGCTTGGTGTACAAAAGGGAAGTGGGGGTCGACTGAGAAAAGACAACACACAGTTGATAATTATAACAATTGAAATGCTAATCCTTTGCACATGAACGCTCACTCATTCAGGAACAATTGCAATCTATATATATATTTACACTCAGTGTGTCGGGATCTCTGCTGAAAAGTTAGTTACTGTTGGAGAGTTTCCGTCCTCTCTCTCTCTCTCTCTCTCTCTCTCTCTCTCTCTCTCATGGTTAGAGTGGATAGTTCAGAGTGACATTCATTCATGTCGTTATGGATAGATGTGTCGGCGGTTGTCGTTCTTCGCATTCAATGATACCGAATTCCTAGCTGTAGACTAGTAATTAAAATCAAAGACTTGTTCTTATTCTGTCGGTATCGATAGTCTAAGAGTTTAACCACGTGGGATGGTTAAAAGATTCAGCAGTCTGGTCTCAAACCTTGGCCCTCTCGTTATCGAGGTAAGCTGGTCTGCATCCTTTGTCCTCTCGTGATTGAGAGAAAACATGGTCTGTTGAGACATTCTCAAAGTTGGGGTTTTATTTGGGAGTTGCAGAAAAGGGCCTGCCCCAGGATGCCCGACCCTAACTGGGCTCATGGGCGGTCCTCTGATTTAGTTAAACTAAAAATGGATTTGGAGTTTCCTTCAGTTCTTCACCGATCTGTTATACCTTCTCCGGAACATAAATGTTTTTCGGACCTTAAGTTCTGTGAGGTGGAAGAAATTCCTTTGTTCTCTATGAAAACTCACTCTGTCTCCATATTGTGGCCATGAGGAGATCATCTCCTCAGGAATTTACGACCTCTCTCTGACCACAGCAGCCTGTGTGTAGGGGGCAGAGAGAGAGGGTGGGGCTTGCTGTACCCAAAGAAGGCAACGTCATGACACTATCTATCTATATGGAGAGACCACTGTCTGTCTGGATACTACCTATCTATGTGGAGAGACCACCGTCTGTCTGGATACTAACTATCTATGAGGAGAGACCACTGTCTGTCTAGATACTAACTATCTATGAGGAGAGACCACCGTCTGTCTGGATACTAACTATCTATGAGGAGAGACCATCGTCTGTCTAGATACTATCTATGAGGAGAGACCACTGTCTGTCTGGATACTAACTATCTATGAGGAGAGACCACTGTCTGTCTGGACACTAGCTATCTATGAGGAGAGACCACTGTCTGTCTGGATACTATCTATCTATGAGGAGAGACCATCGTCTGTCTAGATACTAACTATGAGGAGAGACCACCGTCTGTCTGGATACTATCTATCTATGAGGAGAGACCACTGTCTGTCTAGATACTAACTATCTATGAGGAGAGACCACTGTCTGTCTGGATACTATCTATGAGGAGAGACCACCGTCTGTCTGGATACTAACTATCTATGAGGAGAGAACACTGTCTGTCTGGATACTAGCTATCTATGAGGAGAGACCACCGTCTGTCTGGATACTAACTATCTATGAGGAGAGACCACCGTATGTCTAGATACTAACTATCTATGAGGAGAGACCACTGTCTGTCTGGACACTAGCTATCTATGAGGAGAGACCATCGTCTGTCTAGATACTAACTATGAGGAGAGACCACCGTCTGTCTGGATACTAACTATCTATGAGGAGAGAACACTGTCTGTCTGGATACTATCTATCTATGAGGAGAGACCACTGTCTGTCTGGATACTATCTATCTATGAGGAGAGACCACCGTCTGTCTGGATACTAACTATCTATGAGGAGAGACCACCGTCTGTCTAGATACTAACTATCTATGAGGAGAGACCACTGTCTGTCTGGATACTACCTATCTATGAGGAGAGACCACTGTCTGTCTGGATACTATCTATCTATGAGGAGAGACCACCGTCTGTCTGGATACTAACTATCTATGAGGAGAGACCACCGTCTGTCTAGATACTAACTATCTATGAGGAGAGACCACTGTCTGTCTGGATACTACCTATCTATGAGGAGAGACCACCGTCTGTCTGGATACTATCTATGAGGAGAGACCACTGTCTGTCTGGATACTACCTATCTATGAGGAGAGACCACTGTCTGTCTGGATACTATCTATGAGGAGAGACCACCGTCTGTCTGGATACTAACTATCTATGAGGAGAGAACACTGTCTGTCTGGATACTATCTATCTATGAGGAGAGACCACCGTCTGTCTGGATACTAACTATCTATGAGGAGAGACCACCGTCTGTCTAGATACTAACTATCTATGAGGAGAGACCACTGTCTGTCTGGATACTACCTATCTATGAGGAGAGACCACCGTCTGTCTGGATACTATCTATGAGGAGAGACCACTGTCTGTCTGGATACTAGCTATCTATGAGGAGAGACCACCGTCTGTCTGGATACTACCTATCTATGAGGAGAGACCACCGTCTGTCTGGATACTATCTATGAGGAGAGACCACCGTCTGTCTGGATACTATCTATGAGGAGAGACCACTGTCTGTCTGGATACTAACTATCTATGAGGAGAGACCACCGTCTGTCTGGATACTAACTATCTATGAGGAGAGACCACTGTCTGTCTGGGTACTAGCTATCTATGAGGAGAGACCACTGTCTGTCTGGATACTACCTATCTATGAGGAGAGACCACTGTCTGTCTGGATATTATCTATGAGGAGAGACCACAGTTTGTCTGGATACTAACTATCTACACCTGAGGAGTGACCACTGACAGTGATTAGGAACTTTTGATTCTTTGACCTTTAGTACTCTGACTCCTGACCTCTCATTGAATTGCAGTGTTCACGTTCCAGTCAGAACTAGTAAACTTTGCTAACCAAGGCGGAATATCCGGATCCCAAGATTCCCACTTTGGAGGAATCATCCAGCTGTAGGCAAATAAGTTAGTTGTGAAAAAAATTATATGAATCATTAAAAGGCCATAGTTGAAGTATTGTGATTAGAAAACATTTTTACACCAAAAGCTTTTAATTCTCTGTCAACATTAAATTATACACTGATTGTCCAAAACATTAGGTACACCTTCCTAATATTGTGTTGCACCCCCTTTTGCCCTCAAAACAGCCTCAAGTGCATGTTGACTCTACAAGGTGTCTAACGCATTCCACAGGGATGCTGGCCCATGTTGACTCTACAAGGTGTCTAAAGCATTCCACAGGGATGCTGGCCCATGTTGACTCTACAAGGTGTCTAACGCATTCCACAGGGATGCTGGCCCATGTTGACTCTACAAGGTGTCTAACGCATTCCACAGGGATGCTGGCCCATGTTGACTCTACAAGGTGTCTAACGCATTCCACAGGGATGCTGGCCCATGTTGACTCTACAAGGTGTCTAACGCATTCCACAGGGATGCTGGCCCATGTTGACTCTACAAGGTGTCTAACGCATTCCACAGGGATGCTGGCCCATGTTGACTCTACAAGGTGTCTAACGCATTCCACAGGGATGCTGGCCCATGTTGACTCTACAAGGTGTCTAACGCATTCCACAGGGATGCTGGCCCATGTTGACTCCACTGCTTCCCACAGTTGTGTCAAGTTGGCTGGATGTCCTTTGGGTGGTGGACCAGTCTTGATACCACAGGAAAGTGTTGAACGTGAAGAAGCCAGCAGGGATGCAGTTTGACACAAACTGGTGACCCTGGCACCTACTGCCATATCCCGTTCAAAGGCACTTCCATCTTGTGTCTGGCCCATTCACCCTCTGAATGGCACACATACACAATCCATACCTCAATTATCTCAAGACTTACAAATCCTTCTTTAACCGGTCTCCTCCCCTTCATCTACACTGATTGAAGTGGATTTAACAAGTGACATCAATAAGGGATCACAGCTTTCCCCTGGATTCACCTGGTCAGTCTCATGGAAAGAGCAGGTGTCCATAATGTTTTGTCCACTCAGTGTATAAATCCCTGTAGAGTCTATTGGCGCACTGGTGCATCAATCTAAGTCCCATAATATAAAAAATCCCCCGCAAAATCCCCATTAAAATCAGTTTAAGCTAAAGATATGTTTGTTTGTATAGTTTTTTTGTCCATGCATGTGTTTCATTCCACCGCATCTCCTTCTGCATCTGCAGTGTAAGGTGGCCGGGCCACAGAGGTGTTTGTCAGACCATGAGACTTCCCAATAATCGCTCTTCTCACTAAAACGTCTGTAGCATAGGAACGGTTTGGCCTACAAACTCTGTGGAAAGATCAGACTCTCTTTTTTTGTCCGGTTTGGTCTACAACTCCCACAAGCCCCAGAGGACTCATCTGAAGTTGATACCATCGATGTGCCATCTTCTGTTTGTAGGGACGGTAGAGGGAAAGGATATTATAGGAATGTTGGTATTTATATAACATTTCCCATAGAATAACAATTATTCGGAGAAAACCCACCAATGCAGCACTGTGTCCATTCAGAGGGAGCTGGTCTCTGTATTACTGAGTGTTCATACCACTGACATACTATTATGAGCTGTTCTGACTGCAACTAAGCATTTATATAAAGTCATTTAAATGTTATACATGGTTATACCTAGTTATAACCACTGATAACCATAGGCATTTTGATCAGAACAAGTTGGTTGACAAAGTCATGGAAGTTTTTAACAATTGAACAACTGAACAGCTCTGCCACCTTCCTCTGTGGATGACGTGTATTGAGAAACAGATCTCTACCTTAAGCAGAAAGGTTTTAATGGGGGATTTTGTATTATTATGCTAATTAGATCATAGAAAATAAATGTGTGAAGCTTGAATTCAATTGCACACACTATGCATTCATTCTCCCTGTCACAAAGGGATTCATGGCTGATTTAAGATGAAATCGTCAACCCTGTCTTAGTCAACCCTGTTTTAGTCACCCTGTCTTAGTCAACCCTGTTTCAGTCAACCCTGTTTTAGTCAACCCTGTTTTAGTCAACCCTGTTTTAGTCAAGCCTGTTTTAGTCAAGCCTGTTTTAGTCAAGCCTGTTTTAGTCAAGCCTGTTTTAGTCAACCCTGTTTTAGTCAACCCTGTTTCAGTCAACCCTGTTTTAGTCAACCCTGTTACTTTATTTGGCACTTAATAGGCACTTTGAATGTTAAAATTAGGTGAAATAATAATATTAAGTAAGAGAGAATATAGTAGACGGCAC
This sequence comes from Oncorhynchus nerka, assembly GCF_034236695.1. Taxonomy (NCBI): domain Eukaryota; kingdom Metazoa; phylum Chordata; class Actinopteri; order Salmoniformes; family Salmonidae; genus Oncorhynchus; species Oncorhynchus nerka. The sequence goes on from NC_088410.1 coordinate 15,903,366, forward strand.
GCGTCAAAATGATTGATTGATGACCGTACGTCATGATGACGTGTACATGTCTGAATATGGGCCTCCGGCCCGTCCCCCCTATTCGTGTGGTCATGTGTTAGAGGGTGTGTGTTATTTTATATCTCTATGGTAGGCTTTGAAGTAGTCATGGTGCTTGATGTCTAGGGGGGCTGGTTGAACTGGGGAGGGTGGGGGTTGAGTGTTTGAACTTTTGGGACCGTGTATGTCCCCCACCCCCAGCTTTATCTCCCTTATGGTTGTTATCTATGAAGCAGGAATATCCCGGGTTATGGATCTGGGGCATAGGCATTATAAATGTCCAGAACAAGCCATTTTTAAGACCTGAATATGTGTGTGTGTGTGTGTGTTAGAAACAAGGAATGTGTGTGTGGGTGTTAGAAACAAGGAGTTTGTGTGTGTGTGTGTGTGTGTTAGAAACAAGGTCCCTTGGCATTGTGTCCATTTCAGGCTTTAAACAACAATTAAACAGCCATCTAAATAATGTTTCTCAGCCTAGTTTCCTATTTAGTTCTCTTTATATGTACAGGCACAGAGCTTCCAGATGGCTCCAGCCTAAGGATTTTCAGTGCATGTACACCTGGGGAGATTAGAACCCCAAAGAAAAGATCCTAAAGGTAATTTCAGGTTTATCATGACAGCCACTTTATGAAAGGCATTTACTTATGGCTAAACAGCTTCTACACAGCTTATTAATTAATGCTGTGGGATGAAATTAGGTGTTTCTAGGAGGGCTTAAACAAATCTACAGTGAAACAAACATGTACACTTTACACACATTTTTATTGACTTTTAAAAAGACCACAGTAACATGACAGAATTTGTGCAAAGGCAACGAAATCTGCTAGGGGATATTAAATGTACAACAGTAGTATTCTGTAACAAGCAATACGTGTTAAACATGAGGCACATGCAATCATGACAGCCTCTTTATGAAGGCCTTTCACAATGCCGGAGGCCCATATTCAGACATGTACACGTCATCATGACGTACGGTCATCAATCAATAATTTTGACGCGTGCCGTCTACTATATTCTCTCTTAAGTAGTTTTCTTTTTACCAAGTTGCACTTCTCAAAAGGTGCCATATTGGTATTATTACATAGTTACAGTTTCAAGTCATGAAGATTGAATTAATTAATTGATTTTATTTGACAAATGTAAAATACATTTAATGTTTCCTTAGCTGAGTAGAATATATGTATATAAAAAAATCATAGATGATTAAAAACACAATTGTCTAACAAAATGTCCATATATCCATTTACATTAGAAGTTCACCTCTTTAACCCTTTTTGAATCACAAATAGATGAATTAAATGACCTCAAAAAGGTTGATCTGATTTTTTTATTCATAATCACCTACAGTATACATGTTATTATGTATCACCTAATGTGTTTATAAATTCATCAAGGACCATGTTTAACATTAATATTGAAAGTATTACAGCTCATTTCCATCTTTTTTTACCGTCTTCGCTTCTTTATCCAAATGACAAGAGCTGCTATACCAAAACCAGCTGCCCCAACCAACAGAATTGGTGCTGCTATCACAGCCACTACTGGGACTACAGCAAGTACTGTAGTCCCAGCTACTACTGCCCCAACAGCTGCTGCTGAAGTTAAACCTATCGCAATATTTTCTCTTTTTGCTCTTTCCCGTCTCCTCTTTTCCTCCCGTCTTCTCATTTCTTCTTCCCGTCTCCTCCTTTCTTGCTCCCGTATCTCATCCTCTCTTCTCCTCCTCTCTTCCTCCATCTCCTGTCTCTTCCTCTCCTCCTCCTCTTCGATCTTCCTCTGGGCCTCCTGGTACATCTCATTGGTGTAGTGCTCTCCTCCATTCATCTTCACCATCTCTTCTATCTTCCTCAGCAGCTCATTGACGTGAAGACGGTCATCCCTCTGACCATTATTGAAGCAATGGTATCTTCCCCAACAACTTTTGATCAGTTCCTGAATTGAAACACAAGGATTCAGACATTCCTCAACTGCTTTCCCCTTCAAATGATCTTTACCGGTGAACAGAATGATGGTGTACTTTGATGCTTCTTCTCCAAAGTTCTCCTGGATCCACTTCACAGTGTTCCTCTCCTCCTCTGTGAACCTCCCCAGTCTGATCACCAGCAGGAAGGCGTGAGGTCCTGGGACTGACATTTCTATACACCTGACTATTTCACTTTTCATCTCTTCTTGAGACATGGCTGTGTCAAAGAGTCCTGGGGTGTCGATGACATCAATCTTACTCCCATTGACCACTCCACTCTGTTTCTCACACTGTGCCGTTACAGACACAAGAGAGGCCTCTTCTGTAAAGGCATCTTTCCACAGGATGGTGTTTCCTGTTGCGCTCTTCCCTGCTCCAGTCTTCCCCACCAGAACTATCCTCAGATCAGCTGGCTGCTCTGAATCGGTGGAAATACAAACTGTAATACAGTTTCATCATTGTTTGTTACTAAATTCATTCAATTAGATTCACAGGAATCATATTCAGCTAACAGCAACAGTGAAGACTAGCTATTGCATCACTAGGTTTATTTGTCCAATACTGTTATCTTACCTGCAGGGCTGTCATTCTCCTCGGGATAGGGTGATGAAACAGCTATGGGTGTGGATCTTTCACGTAGGCAGAATCCATCTACAGAACCTGAAATGAAATGTTTTGTCCTAGTATCTTTGCAACATTTATTCAAGGATTACATAGTATACTCTGAAATATGTATTATTCATGAGATAATAATGTGATCTGGATTTCTGTACATTGGTTGTCTTGGTGACGCTGTGCATATTCTGTATGCTCTAGTATAACATAAGGTTCACCATTTGCTGTTTGACAACAGAGGGAATTGTGGTTAATTCATTATATGATCATCGTTCTGACCATAAAGGAATGGAGTCTTACTCACCAAAGCCTGATGTCTCTGCCTCCTTTAGTAGAGGAACTGTAGTAAACATAAAACAATACATGTATAATTATATAACAGTTTTTCTTATTTATTGTAACTTTTCAAAAAGTTTTCACAAATCACTTCATATGTTGTAAAGCTGGTATTAAGTACTATATAACCATATGAAGATGTCATGAAGTACTATATAACAATATGAAGATGTCATGAAGTACTATATAACAATATGAAGATGTCATGAAGTACTATATAACAATATGAAGATGTCATGAAGTACTATATAACAATATGAAGATGTCATGAAGTACTATATAACAATAGTAACCTGTTATTAAGTACTATATAACCATATGAAGATGTCATGAAGGACTATATAACCATATGAACCTGTTATTAAGTACTATATAACAATAGTAACCTGTTATTAAGTACTATATAACCATATGAACCTGTTATTAAGTACTATATAAACATATGAAGATGATATGAAGTACTATATAACCATATGAACCTGTTAAGTACTATATAACAATAGTAACCTGGTATTAAGTACTATATAACAAAAGGAACCTGGTATTAAGTACTATATAACCATATGAACCTGGTATTAAGTACTATATAACCATAGGAACCTGGTATTAAGTATTATATAACAATAGGAACCTGGTATTAAGTACTCACCACGTTCGTCTGCCATGCTGGTTTTTCTATCTCACATTTGGGGAATTAAGTTCATCCCACGAAAGGTCCTTCAGCTCTCTTCTCCGCCTCACAGAAGTCCAGGTGAAGTTGAATGCGTCACTCTCTTGCCTTTAAGAAGTAGGAATGTGTTGTGGGAGGTACATGTAGCGTTCTTCCCAAATGGCACCCTGTTCACTTTATAGTGAACTACAATAAAGGGAATATGATGCCATTTGTGACACATCTTTCCTTCTTTCTCTTTAGATACCTATCTGGTCTTTTACCATTCCAGCTTTATGGAATGTATTTTGATGTTGTTTTGAAGACAACATGTCTATTCATGTTTCCTAACAGGGAAAGAGAAACTGTAGATACTCAACATGATGATAATAGATAAAACATGAGGTTATTTCAGATCAGGCTCACTAGCATGGTGACTACTATAGTATTACAGTGCATTTGTAAAGTATTCAGACCCCTTGACTTTTTCCACATTTTGTTACGTTACAGCCTTATAGCACTCTAACAATCAGGCCTTTATGGTAGAGTGGCCTTGAGATGTCTATATAAGCGTCGACAGTGCATGTCAGAGCAAAAACCAAGCCATTTGTCACAACTTCTGCCGAAGTCGGTCCCTCTCCTTGTTCGGGCGGTGTTCGGCAGTTGACGTCACCGACCTTCTAGCCATCATTGATCCATTTTTAATTTTCCATTGGTTTTGTCTTGTCTTCCTTCACACCTGGATCCAATCCCATAAATTACATGTTGTGTATTTAACCCTCTGCTTCCCCTCATGTTTGTACAAGTCATGTGTCGGTGTGCGATGGGTTTTGTACCCACTTAAGTTTTTTTTGTATATTTTGGCTTTTGGAGTTGTATTTTTTTGGAATTTGGATTATTAAACAACTCCGTTAATACCAAGTTTGTTTTCCTGCGCCTGACTTCCCTGCCACCAACACGCACCCATTACAACAGGTCAAATGAAGTGTCCGTAGATCTTCCAGACAGGATTGTGTAGAGGCACAGATCTGGGGAAGGGTACAAAAAAATGTCTGCAGCATTGACTGTCCCCAAGAACACAGTGGCCCCCCAAAAAATCATAAAATCCTGTTTTTGCTTTATCAAGATGGGATATAGTGTGTAGATTGATGAAGGGGAATAAAAAATAAAAATCCAATTTAATCCATTTTAGAATACTTTCCGAATGCACTGCATATTTGTCCAATATAACTCTTGTTATTTTATTTATTTTTATTTAACCTTTATTTAACCAGGAAGGGCTCATTGAGATTGAAAATATATTTTTCAAGAGCGTCCTGGCCAAGATAGGCAGCACCAAGTCATTGCAAAAATTACAGACAAACAACATGAAAAACTACAAGTAATCTAGTAAAAACCATAGAAATCACAAGAGTATAACCAAATCAAAAACAGCTAATTAAAAATATTGACAGGTCAGGGAATCAGTCTCAAGATCATTCATCAGTGATTTAAAAATACCAATCGGGACAAGTTCTTCCAGTTTAAAAGTATTTTGTAAGGCGTTCCAAGACGATGGTGTAGAGTACATAAAAGCCCTTTTACCAAATTCAGTTTGGACATTTGGAACAGTTAGCAGGATAAAGTCCAGCGAACGAAGAGAGTACCCACTACATTTCTGAACAATAAAAATGCCCAAATAAAAAGGTAGTAAACCCAAAATGGCTTTGTAAATAAAAGTATACCAGTGACTGAGCCTACGAGGGACTAGAGAAGGCCAGCCAACCCTGGTATACAAAGTGCAGTGGTGCGTAAGGGTTTTGCAGTTTAAAATACATCTCAAAGTGCCATGGAAAGGGTGTCAATTGATCTCAAACACTGAGCGGAAGCATTCATGTATATAAAAAAAATCCCCTTAGTCTAGTAAAGGCATAAATGTAGCTGATACTAGCCTCCTTCTGGCTTCAAAAGAAAAACAGGCCGTATTCCTAAAATAAAATACCAATTTCAGCTTCAATTGTTTTGTAAGTTGTTGAATATGCAATTTAAAAGAGAGGCCGTCATCAATTAAAATGTATATGAGGTTACAACCTCAATCTCCTTGCCCTGACAGGTAGTAATAGGTGAAAGGTTCAGAGTTCTATTATTTGCTTTAGAAAACACCATTAGTTTAGTTTTGTCAGTATTGAGGATAAGCTTCAGTTGACACAAGGTATGTTGAACAGTATAAAAAGCAGTTTGCATGTTCTGGAAAGCTTTTGTAAGAGACGAGGCACAACAGTAAATAACAGTATCAGCATAAAAATGAAGTTGTGCATTTTGGACATTTTTGTCTAAATCATTTATATAAATAATGAATAAGAGAGAACCAAGTACAGAGCCTTGGGGCACACCATTAAATACAGACAATTTAACAGACATAAGCCCATCACATTGAGTGCACTGAGTTCTATCAGACAGATAGTTAGCAAACCATGCAACTGCATGCTCCGAAAGACCTACACTCAACAATCTCTGCCTTAGTATAGCATGATCAACTGTATCAAAAGCCTTAGAGAGATCAATAAAAAGGGAGACACAGTGCTGTTTTTGTCAATGGCTTCAGTGATTCATTAATGATGAATGCAGAGATTGGCTCAAGCATAAATTACCTTTAAAAGATGCATTGTCAGCTATCTCGTGAGCTGCTCTACAATGTGCCAAATCAAATCAAATTGTATTTGACACAAACAAATGGTTTACAGATGTTAATGCGAGTGTAGCAAAATGGTTGTGCTTCTAGTAAGTAATCTAACACATTCACAAGAACTACTTATACACACAAATGTAAAGTGATTGAAGAAGAATATGTACATAAATATATATGGATGAGCAATGGCCGTGCGGCATCGGCAAGATGCAATAGATGGTATGAAATACAGTATATACTATACATATGAGATGAGTAATGTAGGATATGTAAACATTATTAAAGTGGCATTATTTAAAGTGACTTTAGTAAATCCATTTATTAAAGTTGCCAGTGATTTGGATCTGTATGTTGGCATTAGCCTCTCAATGTTAGTGGTGGCTGTTTAACAGTCTGATGGCCTTGAGATAGAAGCTGTTTTTCAGTCTCTCGGTCCCAGCTTTGATGCACCTGTACTGACCTCGCCTTCTGGATGATAACGGGGTGAACAGTCAGTGGCTTGGGTGTTTGTTGTCCTCGACAATCTATTTGGCCTTCCTATGACATCGGGTGCTGTAGGTGTCCTGGAGGGCAGGTAGTTTGCCCCCGGTGATGCGCTGTGCAGACCGCACTACCCTCTGGAGAGCCTTGCGGTTGAGGGTGGTGCAGTTTCCATACCAGGCAGTGATACAGCCTGACAGGATGCTCCTGATTGGGCATCTGTAAAACTTTGTGAGGGATTTAGGTGACAAGCCAATTATCTTCAGCCTCCTGAGGTTGCAGAGGCGCTGTTGCGCCTTCTTCACCATGCTGTCTGTGTGGGTGGACCATTTCAGTTTGTCCATGATGTGTACGCTGAGGGACTTACAACTTTCCATCTTCTCCTACTGTCCAGTGCATGTGAATAAGTGGGTGCTCCTCTGCTGTTTCCTGAAGTCCACGATCATCTCCTTTGTTTTGTTGACGTTGAGTGAGAGGTTGTTTTCCTGACACCACACTCTGAGTGCCCTCACATCCTCCCTGTAGGCTGTCTCGTCTTTATTGGTAATAAAGCCCACTACTGTTGTGTCGTCTGCAAACTTAATGATTGAGTTGGAGGCGTGCATGGCCACGTAGTCATGGGTGAACAGGGAGAACAGGAGAGGGCTGAGCACGCACAGGAACCATATTCAGCTAACAGCAACAGTGAAGATTTACTATTTCATCGCTAGTTTTATTTGTCCAGCACAACTGTTATCTTACCTGCATGGCTGTCATTCTCCACGGGATAGGGTGATGAAACACCTATGGGTGTACTCCATCTACAGAACCTGAAATTAAATGTTTTGTCCTAGTATCTTTGCAACATTAATTCAATGATTCCATAGTACACTCTGAAATATGTATTATTTAGAATAATGTGATGTAGGTTTCTGTACTTTGGTTGGCTTGGTGACGCTGTGCATATTCTGTTTGCTCTAGTATAAAAAAGGTGAACAATTCACTGTTTGACAACAGAGGGAATTGGGGTTTATTAATTCTCTGACCATAAAGGAATGGAGCCTTACTCACCGAAATCTGTCGTCTCTTTCTGCTCAAGTAAAGGAACTGTAGTAGACATAAAACAATACATACATGTCTAATTATATATCAGGTTCAGATTGATATATGTACAGTTTTTCTCATTTAAAGGAATTATTCTAAATGTTTTCATACATCACATGTTATAAACGTTATAAAGCTGTTATTAAACACTCACTACGCTCATCTGCCATGATGGGTTTTCTATCTCACGTTTGAGGACTGAAATTCATCCCATGAATTTCACTTCGGCTCTCTTCTCCGCCTCACAGAAGTCCAGGTGAAGTTGAATGCGTCACTCTCTTGCCTTTAAGAAGGAGGAATGTGTTGTGGGAGGTACATGTGGGTTTCATCCCAAATGGCACCCTGTTCACTTTATAGTGCACTAGGGTCCTGGTCAAAAGTGGTGCACAATAAAAAAAAAAAATTTAATGTAACAAGGCAAATCCATTAAGAAGAAATTCTTACTTACAATGACTGCCTAGGAACAGTGGGTTAACTGCCTTGATCAGGGGCAGAGCGACAGATTTTTACCTTCTCAGTTCGGGGATTAGATCTAGCAACCTTTCGGTTACTGGCCCAAAGCTCTAACCACTAGGCTCCCTGCAGCCCCATACCAGTTGATGTGCCATTTGTGATACATCGTTCCTTCTTTCTCTTTAGATACCTATCTGGTCTTTTACCAGTGATACATCTTTCCTTCTTTCTCTTTAGATACCTATCTGGTCTTTTACCAGTGATACATCTTTCCTTCTTTCTCTTTAGACACCTATCTGGTCTTTTACCAGTGATACATCTTTCCTTCTTTCTCTTTAGATACCTATCTGGTCTTTTACCAGTGATACATCGTTCCTTCTTTCTCTTTAGACACCTATCTGGTCTTTTACCAGTGATACATCGTTCCTTCTTTCTCTTTAGACACCTATCTGGTCTTTTACCAGTGATACATCGTTCCTTCTTTCTCTTTAGACACCTATCTGGTCTTTTACCAGTGATACATCGTTCCTTCTTTCTCTTTAGACACCTATCTGGTCTTTTACCAGTGATACATCGTTCCTTCTTTCTCTTTAGACACCTATCTGGTCTTTTACCAGTGATACATCGTTCCTTCTTTCTCTTTAGACACCTATCTGGTCTTTTACCAGTGATACATCGTTCCTTCTTTCTCTTTAGACACCTATCTGGTCTTTTACTGGAGCTGTATGGAATGTATTTTGATGTTGTTTTGAAGACAACATGTCTGGTCATGTTTCCTAACAGGGAAAGAGAAACTGTAGATACCTGACATGATGATAAGATTAAAACAACATGAGATTATTCAGGTCAGGCTCACTAGCATGGTGACTATAGTATTATATTTGTCCTATTTAACTCTTGTAGTGTGTAGTAGTGTGTAGTAGTGTGTACTTGTGGGAATTTGAATGTGTTTGTTGCATATCCCAACTCCCCCTGAGACATCTTCGGAGAGTGGGGTCAAAGCCATGGTCAGCAATTTTTCTGGCTGACCAATGAATCCCAGCCTGTGTGTCTATACAGTATTGGATTGAATTCCAGCCTGTGTGTCTATACAGTATTGGATTGAATCCCAGCCTGTGTGTCTATACAGTATTAGAGTGAATCCCAGCCTGTGTGTGTCTATACAGTATTGGATTGAATCCCAGCCTGTGTGTCTATACAGTATTGGATTGAATCCCAGCCTGTGTGTCTATACAGTATTGGATTGAATCCCAGCCTGTGTGTCTATACAGTATTGGATTGAATCCCAGCCTGTGTGTGTCTATACAGTATTGGTGTGAATCCCAGCCTGTGTGTGTCTATACAGTATTGGATTGAATCCCAGCCTGTGTGTCTATACAGTATTGGATTGAATCCCAGCCTGTGTGTGTCTATACAGTATTGGATTGAATCCCAGCCTGTGTGTGTCTATACAGTATTGGAGTGAATCCCAGCCTGTGTGTATGTCTATACAGTATTGGATTGAATCCCAGCCTGTGTGTGTCTATACAGTATTGGAGTGAATCCCAGCCTGTCACGCCTTGGTCATTGTATTTTGTGTTTTCATTATATTATTTGGTCAGGCCAGGGTGCGACATGGGTTTATGTTGTTGTATGACGTATTGGGGTTTTGTATATTTGGGATCGCGGCTGAGTAGGGGTGTTGTATAGGCTAGGCTGCCTGAGGCGGTTCTCAATCAGAGTCAGGTGATTCTCGTTGTCTCGGATTGGGAACCGTATTTAGGTAGCCGGGGTTTCACTGTGTATTTCGTGGGTGATTGTTCCTGTCTCTGTGTAGTGTTCACCAGATAGGCTGTAATAGGTTTCACGTTCCGTTTGTTGTTTTCGTATTTAGAAGTTATTTCATGTATCGTCATTTCTTCATTAAAGACATGAGTAACCACCACGCTGCATTTCGGTCCTCTCTTTCTACAAACGAAGAACGCCGTTACACAGCCTGTGTGTGTCTATGCAGTATTGGATTGAATCCCAGCCTGTGTGTGTCTATACAGTATTGGATTGAATCCCAGCCTGTGTGTCTGTCTATACAGTATTGGAGTGAATCCCAGCCTGTGTGTCTATACAGTATTGGATTGAATCTCAGCCTGTGTGTCTATACAGTATTGGATTGAATCCCAGCCTGTGTATCTATACAGTATTGGATTGAATCCCAGCCTGTCTGTGTTGATACAGTATTGGATTGAATCCCAGCCTATGTGTGTCTATACAGTATTAGATTGAATCCCAGCCTGTGTGTCTATACAGTATTGGATTGAATCTCAGCCTGTGTGTCTGTCTATACAGTATTGGATTGAATCCCAGTATGTGTGTGTGTCTATACAGTATTGGATTGAATCCCAGCCTGTCTGTGTTGATACAGTATTGGATTGAATCCCAGCCTGTCTGTGTTGATACAGTATTGGATTGAATCCCAGCCTGTGTGTGTCTATACAGTTGACCATAATTTCTCATGTTGATAGTGGAGTCTCTTCTAGTTCTAAAGCACAGTTGTGTTCTAATATAATGGAACCCTTCTACTTTACAATGGGAGTGTAACAATGGAGCAGAACGTTCTGTTTTCTCTTTTCCAAACTGGTTGAACGGCTATTTAACCCTGTAACCCAGCAACAAGTCTGGATGATACTAAGTCTGGCTACTCAAAGTCCTGCTGACTTCAGTCTTGAAAGGCTATTTTGATGTTGTCGGTATGATGACAAAGCACATTTCTCTCTCACTCATTTCTCGCTCTCTCAAATGTGAAATAAATCTGTTGTAAAGATTTTGTTCTTTGAAAGAAATGTGAGGAAATGATTTTCTGGATTTCACATAGTTTAAATCTGGGAAATCAAACATGCAACAATTAGTTAACACTAACGACTAAAGGTTGTCCATCAAAGGTCCATCAAAGATTGATACATCATAAAACATTATACAGCACGACACAAAATACTAATAATCAAATTGATAGACTTCTATAATTATACAATATATAATCCCTCTATATCCCTTTCAGTAGGTCTACGATACAAAATCCCTCTTTGTAATTGTTAAAGTAATGTTCTTGTTCCAAGTACAGTAGAAATACAGTAATGAGGTACAGTATAAATACAGTAATGAGGTACAGCAGAAATACAGTAATGAAGTACAGTAGAAATACAGTAATGAGGTACAGTAGAAATATAATAATGAAGTACAGTAGAAATACAGTAATGAAGTACAGTAGAAATACAGTAATGAGGAACAGTAGAAATACAGTAATGAAGTACAGTAGAAATACAGTAATGAAGTACAGTAGAAATACAGTAATGAGGTACAGTAGAAATACAGTAATGAAGTACAGTAGAAATACAGTAATGAGGTACAGTAGAAATACAGTAATGAGGTACAGTAGAAATACAGTAATGAAGTACAGTAGAAATACAGTAATGAAGTAAGTAGAAATACAGTAATGAAATAAAGTAGAAATACATTTGTGACGTACAGTACATTACAACATTACTTATTGTGTTAATCATGTGGTGTTTTACCCTAAGTCTGACACAAGAGGTAGAACAGACCAGGGAGGAAGAACAGAGGGAGTACATAGACTAGGGAGGGAGGGTAGAGGGAGAACACAGACCAGGGAGGGAGAACAGAGGGAGTACATAGACTAGGGAGGGAGGGTAGAGGGAGAACACAGACCAGGGAGGGAGGGTAGAGGGAGAACACAGACCAGGGAGGGAGGGTAGAGGGAGAACACAGACCAGGGAGGGAGGGTAGAGGGAGAACACAGACCAGGGAGGAAGGGTAGAGGGAGAACACAGACCAGGGAGGGAGGGTAGAGGGAGAACACGGACCAGGGAGGGAGGGTAGAGGGAGAACAGACCAGGGAGGGAGGGTAGAGGGAGAACACAGACCAGGGAGGGAGGATAGAGGGAGGGTAGATGGAGAACACAGACCATGGAGGGAGGGTAGAGGGAGAACACGGACCAGGGAGGGGGGGTAGAGAGAGGGTAGAGTCAGAACACAGACCAGGGTGGGAGTGTAGAGGGAGGCTAGAGAGAGAACAGAGACCAGGGAGGGAGGGTAGAGTGAGGGTAGAGTGAGGACACAGACCAGGGAGGGAGAGTAGAGAGAGCCTAGAGGGAGAACACAGACCAGCGAGGGAGTGTAGAGAGAGGCTAGAGGGAGAACACAGACCAGGGAGGGAGGGTAGAGGGAGAACAGAGACCAGGGAGGGAGGGTAGAGGGAGAACAGAGACCAGGGAGGGAGTGTAGAGAGAGGCTAGAGGGAGAACACAGACCAGGGAGGGAGGGTAGAGGGAGAACAGAGACCAGGGAGGGAGTGTAGAGAGAGGCTAGAGGGAGAACACAGACCAGGGAGGGAGGGTAGAGGGAGAACAGAGACCAGGGAGGGAGTGTAGAGAGAGGCTAGAGGGAGAACACAGACCAGGGAGGGAGGGTAGAGAGAGGGTAGAGGGAGAACAGAGACCAGGGAGGGAGGGTAGAGAGAGGATAGAGGGAGAACACAGACCAGGGAGGGAGTAAAGAGGGAGGCTAGAGGGAGAACACAGACGAGGGAGGGAGTGTAGAGAGAGGCTAGAGGGAGAACACAGACCAGGGAGGGAGGGTAGAGGGAGGGTAGAGTGAGAACACAGACCAGGGAGGGAGGGTAGAGAGAGGGTAGAGGGAGAACAGAGACCAGGGAGGGAGGGTAGAGAGAGAACACAGACCAGGGAGGGAGGGTAGAGAGAGGGTAGAGGGAGAACAGAGACCAGGGAGGGAGTGTAGAGAGAGGGTAGAGGGAGGGTAGAGTGAGAACACAGACCAGGGAGGGAGGGTAGAGAGAGGGTAGAGTGAGAACACAGACCAGGGAGGGAGTGTAGAGAGAGGGTAGAGGGAGAACAGAACCCAGCGAGGGAGGGTAGAGGGAGAACACAGACCAGGGAGGGAGGGTAGAGGGAGAACACAGACCAGGGAGGGAGGCTAGAGGGAGAACACAGACCAGGGAGGGAGGGTAGAGAGAGGGTAGAGGGAGAACACAGACCAGGGAGGGAGGGTAGAGAGAGGGTTTAGGGAGAACAGAGACCAGGGAGGGAGTGTAGAGAGAGGCTAGAGGGAGAACACAGACCAGGGAGGGAGGGTAGAGAGAGGGTAGAGGGAGAACACAGACCAGGGAGGGAGGGTAGAGGGAGGGTAGAGGGAGAACACAGACCAGGGAGGGAGGGTAGAGAGAGGGTAGAGGGAGAACAGAGACCAGGGAGGGAGGGTAGAGAGAGAACACAGACCAGGGAGGGAGGGTAGAGGGAGAACACAGACCAGGGAGGGAGTAAAGAGGGAGGCTAGAGGGAGAACACAGACCAGGGAGGGAGTGTAGAGAGAGGCTAGAGGGAGAACACAGACCAGGGAGGGAGGGTAGAGAGAGGGTAGAGGGAGAACACAGACCAGGGAGGGAGGGTAGAGAGAGAACACAGACCAGGGAGGGAGGGTAGAGGGAGAACACAGACTAGGGAGGGAGTAAAGAGGGAGGCTAGAGGAGAACACAGACCAGGGAGGGAGGGTAGAGGGAGAACACAGACCAGGGAGGGAGGGTAGAGGGAGAACACAGACCAGGGAGGGAGGGTAGAGAGAGGGTAGAGGGAGAACAGAGACCAGGGAGGGAGGGTAGAGAGAGGGTAGAGGGAGAACACAGACCAGGGAGGGAGGGTAGAGGGAGAACACAGACCAGGGAGGGAGGGTAGAGGGAGAACACAGACCAGGGAGGGAGGGTAGAGGGAGAACACAGACCAGGGAGGGAGGGTAGAGGGAGAACACAGACCAGGGAGGGAGGGTAGAGAGAGGGTAGAGGGAGAACAGAGACCAGGGAGGGAGGGTAGAGAGAGGGTAGAGGGAGAACACAGACCAGGGAGGGAGGGTAGAGAGAGGCTAGAGGGAGAACACAGACCAGGGAGGGTAGTGTCGTGGAAATTTCCTCTATTTACCTAATCATGGGAGCAAACCACACACACACGTCAGAGTTAGTTATAAAAGTCCATCTTTAATTATATGAGCTCTTATCACAATCCTGTGACTCTCAGATAAATTCAGTGTCTCCCCAGTGAATTTTCTGAGAGTCCCCTTACAATGCAACTGAGTTCCTTTAATAGCAAAGACACCCATAGTCAGACAGCATAGACATAATTCATCGTTCAGCTTTGTCTCCTTCCATAAACCAAATCCTCCATATCAACAGGCATATATCAAATTGTCATTTAGATACAACCACTCTAAACACAAACTCCTGGACAAACTCACGGATAGGAGAGTGACCCTACAGGTCAACAAAGAGGGAGCATAGAATGATTCCAGACACTGCAACCCCTCCTTTCCCCACTGGGAAAGTTAGGGAGTATAAGATATGTTTACACATGATGACACTTTGACCTCTCCCCTCTCATGTGGCCCATGCAACTTAGTCCTGACATAGAACAGATAACTGCCAATGGCTACCACTATAGTACAACAAAATACATTCTTATGAGAAGTAACTTACACACATTTGATGAATATTAAACATCTTACAAATGTTACCAACATATTCTGATAATTCCACGACAGTAGAGGGAGAACACAGACCAGGGAGGGTAGAGGGAGAACACAGACCAGGGAGGGAGGGTAGAGGGAGAACACAGACCAGGGAGGGAGGATAGAGGGAGAACACAGACCAGGGAGGGAGGGTAGAGAGAGGGTAGAGGGAGAACACGGACCAGGGAGGGAGGGTAGAGGGAGACAACGGACCAGGGAGGGAGGGTAGAGGGAGGGTAGATGGAGAAAACAGACCAGGGAGGGAGGGTAGAGGGAGGGTAGATGGAGAAAACAGACCAGGAGGGAGGGTAGAGGGAGGGTAGATGGAGAAAACAGACCAGGAGGGGGGGTAGAGGGAGGGTAGATGGAGAAAACAGACCAGGAGGGAGAGTAGAGAGAGAACACAGACTAGGGAGGGAGGGTAAAGGGAGAACACAGACCAGGGAGGGAGGGTAGAGGGAGAACACCGACCAGGGAGGGGGGATAGAGGGAGAACACCGACCAGGGAGGGAGGGTAGAGGGAGAACACAGACCATGGAAGGAGTGTAGTAATAAACATGTTAAATAACTGATCATATTATAAAGTGATGAACAATCCCTGATGGTTGTCATTGTACAGGATTAATATATTCTACTGCTGCTACTTGACATTAAGATGAGGAAGAGAGTGGTACTTCACACTGCCACCTCTTCCTCATTTTTACTTAATTGGAATATTGTGAAATAATCAAATGCACATTCAACTGCCTCTTTTGCAAGTACAGCACCTCCAACTGCAATAGCTGCTGGTCCTGAAACCAGCGCTGTGACACCAGTTGCTAACAGTCCAACAAGTTTTCCTGATATGTCCTTTAACCTTTTCAGTCTCTCCTCTTCCTTCTTCCTGATCTCCTTCTGTCTCTTCCTTACCTTTCTCGCCTTCTCTACCCGTTTTCTGATCTCCTCCTCCTGTTTCTTCTTCGCCTCCTGTCTCTTCCTTTCCTCCTCTCTCGCCTTCTCTACCAGTTTTCTGATCTCCTCCTCCTCTCTCTCCTTCTTCTCCTGTTTCTTCCTCACCTCCTCCTCTTCGATCTTCCTCTGAACCTCCTGGTATATCTCATTGGTGTAGTGTTGTCCTCCATTCTTCATCACCATCTCATCTATCTTCTTCAGCAGCTCTGGGACCTGAGTGTTGTCATTCTTCTCTTTATTATTGAAGACATGATTTCTGCCCTTAAAGACATTGATGAGTTTCATAAGCTCCTCACTCGTATTCAGAAAGTCCACCAATGGTTTGTCCTCCAGCTGGTCTCCTCCGGTGAACAGAATGATGGTGTACTTTAAGGCTTCTTCTCCAAAGTTCTCCTGGATCCACTTCACAGTGTTCTGCTCCTCCTCTGTGAACCTCCCCAGTCTGATCACCAGCAGGAAGGCGTGAGGTCCTGGGACTGACATGTAGATAGACTTTTCTATTTCACTTTTCATCTCTTCTTTAGACCGTTTTGTGTCATAGAGCCCCGGGGTGTCGATGACATCAATCTTCCTCCCATCCACCTCCCCACTCTGTTTCTCACAGTGAACAGTGACAGACCCAGCGGTGAAGTCTACTTTAAACCCCCCCATCTTTCTCCCCAGGATGGTGTTTCCTGTTGCGCTCTTCCCTGATCCAGTCTTCCCCACCAGAACTATCCTCAGATCAGAGGGATGCCCTGAATCTGTGAAAACAGACAAGTGCTTGAGTTGAAAGTGATTGTCTTGATGAAAAGCTAATGAAATGTGTGTTTGTGTATCAGGCATGTGGATCTACAGAGCAGATGCCCCTTTGTCCCTCCAGTCTCCCTTCTGGGTTGTAGTATCATTTTAAAATACATGTTTCTGTCATTGTTGTTCAGAACCCACTACTCGCAAGTTGTTGTCAAATTCGTCACCCTCCACCCCATACGTAGGTTGCACCTGTTCACCAGTCTGCCCTGTAAGGAGATTGAACCTGTTCACCAGTCTGCCCTGTAAGGAGATTGAACCTGTTCACCAGTCTGCCCTGTAAGGAGATTGAACCTGTTCACCAGTCTGCCCTGTAAGGAGATTGAACCTGTTTACCAGTCTGCCCTGTAAGGAGATTGAACCTGTTCACCAGTCTGCCCTGTAAGGAGATTGAACCTGTTTACCAGTCTGCCCTGTAAGGGGAAGAAGAGACTTCAGTCTGAATGGCTGATAGGAGCAGAAAGAGAGGAAGAAGAGACTTCAGTCTGATTGGCTGATAGGAGCAGAAAGAGAGGAAGAAGAGACTTCAGTCTGATTGGCTGATAGGAGCAGTAAGAGAGGAAGAAGAGACTTCAGTCTGATTGGCTGATAGGAGCAGAAAGAGAGGAAGAAGAGACTTCAGTCTGATTGGCTGATAGGAGCAGAGAGAGAGAGAAAGAAGAGACTTCAGTCTGATTGGCTGATAGGAGCAGAAAGAGAGGAAGAAGAGACTTCAGTCTGATTGGCTGATAGGAGCAGAGAGAGAGGAAGAAGAGACTTCAGTCTGATTGGCTGATAGGAGCAGAAAGAGAGGAAGAAGAGACTTCAGTCTGATTGGCTGATAGGAGCAGTAAGAGAGGAAGAAGAGACTTCAGTCTGATTGGCTGATAGGAGCAGAAAGAGAGGAAGAAGAGACTTCAGTCTGATTGGCTGATAGGAGCAGAGAGAGAGAAAGAAGAGACTTCAGTCTGATTGGCTGATAGGAGCAGAAAGAGAGGAAGAAGAGACTTCAGTCTGATTGGCTGATAGGAGCAGAGAGAGAGGAAGAAGAGACTTCAGTCTGATTGGCTGATAGGAGCAGAAAGAGAGGAAGAAGAGACTTCAGTCTGATTGGCTGATAGGAGCAGAGAGAGAGGAAGAAGAGACTTCAGTCTGATTGGCTGATAGGAGCAGTAAGAGAGGAAGAAGAGACTTCAGTCTGATTGGCTGATAGGAGCAGAAAGAGAGGAAGAACAGACTTCAGTCTGATTGGCTGATTGGAGCAGAAAGAGAGGAAGAAGAGACTTCAGTCTGATTGGCTGATAGGAGCAGAAAGAGAGGAAGAACAGACTTCAGTCTGATTGGCTGATTGGAGCAGAAAGAGAGGAAGAAGAGACTTCAGTCTGATTGTATTTTCTTCTTCTCTATGCTCCTATCAGCTAAAGGTACATCACAACCAGTAAAATAAATAAAGCTAACCAGCAGATTAACATCAATCATCAACATCCATGATCAGCTGATAACCCACCCTCTTTTCCCCCTGTCAATCATGTCTTTAGGAGGCACTGAACTGAGTGTGTCGCCCTTTTTTCATTTTGAGCACCTGCCCCTGAAAGGTCTGTGCACGGCCCTGGTGTGTGTTTCAGCAGCATGTATATATGCACAGCCCTGGTGTGTGTTTGAGCAGCATGTATATATATGCACGGCCCTGGTGTGTGTTTGAGCAGCATGTATATATTTACGGCCCTGGTGTGTGTTTGAGCAGCATGTATATATGTACGGCCCTGGTGTGTGTTTGAGCAGCATGTATATATGTACGGCCCTGGTGTGTGTATGTGCATGGCCCTGGTGTGTGTATGTGTATGGCCCTGGTGTGTGTTTGAGCAGCATGTATATATGTACGTGTGTGTGTGTGTGTGTGTGTGTGTGTGTGTGTGTGTGTGTGTGTGTGTGTGTGTGTGTGTGTGTGTGTGTGTGTGTGTGTGTACCTTGGCATTGACCAGTGAAGGCTTGCAGACAGAGTGTCAACAGGAACAGAATCTTCAGAGTCCCTCCTCTTCCTCGTTCCATCTCTGCTACAGTCGGCCAATCAAAAACATAGAAACAGACGATGACCTTATTACAAAAAACAAAGTCCACATAAACGAAATTATAATTTATTCTCAGCCGCTTCACTTTAAACCAATATGAACTATAAGAAGAGTAATGCTATGTGGTGTTATTTGACTTTAAACCAATATGAACTATAAGAAGAGTAATGCTATGTGGTGTTATTTGACTTTAAACCAATATGAACTATAAGAAGAGTAATGCTATGTGGTGTTATTTGACTTTAAACCAATATGAACTATAAGAAGAGTAATGCTATGTGGTGTTATTTGACTTTAAACCAATATGAACTATAAGAAGAGTAATGCTATGTGGTGTTATTTGACTTTAAACCAATATGAACTATAAGAAGAGTAATGCTATGTGGTGTTATTTGACTTTAAACCAATATGAACTACAAGAAGAGTAATTCTATGTGGTGTTATTTGACTTTAAACCAATATGAACTATAAGAAGAGTAATTCTATGTGGTGTTATTTGACTTTAAACCAATATGAACTACAAGAAGAGTAATGCTATGTGGTGTTATTTGACTTTAAAACAACATGAACTATAAGAAGAGTAATGCTATGTGGTGTTATTTGACTTTAAAACAATATGAACTATAAGAAGATGCTATGTGGTGTAACTGTTGTAAAACAAAGTACATTCCCTAACAAGGTAACCAGCATCAGGTAAACATAATGTACTCATATAGGGGGTGTCAAATTACATCCTAAACATGCTTATCATTCTACAGTTGACATTCTGCTACATGGTGGGACCAGATAGACCAGTTATTGTACACCAGGGAGGCAACTCCAGTTTTCTGGGGCCTGATTGGTGTCACACGTTCCCCCAGTCCTGTAGCTAAAACACCTGATTCTGAAGACCATCATTAGTTGATTATTGGAGCCAGGTGTGTTAGCTGGGGATAAAGTATGATCGTGGTTCCCTGCACAGGAGTTTCATTGCATTAACCAATGGCTGCATGCCACATCCTCAACTGTGCTGTCGGGCTATAGCATATGATGTGGATATCTGCTATCAGTGGAGGCTGGTGGGAGAAGATATAGGAGGAGGGGCTCATTGTAACGGCTGGAATAGAATCATTGGAACGGAGTCAAACACGTTGTTTCCATGAGTTTGATGTGTTGGTACCACTAAGTTTGATGTGTTGGTACCACTAAATGTATGTATGTAAATTCATACATAAATGTATGTATGTAAATTCCATTCCAGCCATTACAATAAGCCACCCCTCCTATGGCTCCTCCCACCAGCCTGCTCTGTCTGATATGTAAAATACCTATCCAGCCATTACAATACACCATCCCTCCTATGGCTCCTCCCACCAGCCTCCTCTGTCTGATATGTAAAATACCTATCCAGCCATTATAATAAACCATCCCTCCTATGGCTCCTCCCACCAGCCTCCTCTGTCTGATATGTAAAATACATATCCAGCCATTACAATAAACCATCCCTCCTATGGCTCCTCCCACCAGCCTCCTCTGTCTGATATGTAAAATACCTATCCAGGCATTACAATATCTGTCATACATCATCAATGTAGTTGCAACAAACCACCGTGCATACCACCCTGCATACCACCCTGCATACCACCCAGCATACCACCCAGTATACCACCCTGCATACCACCCTGCATACCACCCAGCATACCACCCTGCATACCACCCTGCATACCACCCAGCATACCACCCAGTATACCACCCTGCATACCACCCTGCATACCACCCAGCATACCACCCTGCATACCACCCAGCATACCACCCTGCATACCCTGCATACCACCCAGCATACCACCCTGCATACCACCCTGCATACCACCCTGCAAACCACCCTGTATACCACCCAGCATACCACCCTGCATACCACCCAGCATACCACCCTGCATACCACCCTGCATACCACCCTGAATACCACTGCTGGCTTGCTTCTGAAGCAAAGCTGGGTTTGGTCCTGGTCAGTCCTTGGATGGGAGACCAGATGCTGCTGGAAGTGGTGTTGGAGGGCCAGTAGGAGGCATTCTTTTCTCTCTTCTAAAAAATATCCCAAAACCCCAAGGCAGTGATTGGGGACACTGCCCTGTGTAGGGTGCCGTCTTTCGGATGGGACGTTAAACGGGTGTCCTGACTCTCTGAGGTCATTAAAGCTCCCATGGCACTTATCGTAAGAGTAGGGGTGTTTATCCCGGTGTCCTGGCTAAATTCCCAATCTGGCCATCAAACCATCACGGTCACCTAATAATCCCCAGTTTACAATTGGCTCATTCATCCCCCTCCTCTCCCCTGTAACTATTCCCCAGGTTGTTGCTGCAAATGACAATGTTTCTCAGTCAACTTACCTGGTAAATTAACAAATAAATAAATAGTCAGTCAGGAATGTACTCAAGGTCACCAAACAGGTCCCAGATGAATGGAGATGCCCATCCCTGCTGTACACGGTGGTATAATGACCTGTCACTCAGTACCAAGATACCTGCAGGTCAGTCCCTCACAGCAACAACCTGCTGTACACTGTGGTATAATGACCTGTCTCTCAGTACCAAGATACCTGCAGGTCAGTCCCTCACAGCAACAACCTGCTGTACACTGTGGTATAATGACCTGTCACTCAGTACCAAGATACCTGCAGGTCAGTCCCTCACAGCAACAACCTGCTGTACACTGTGGTATAATGACCTGTCACTCAGTACCAAGATACCTTCTCTGCTATAAGCTGTGTTGACTCAAGTTTTGCCCACTTCAATTAGATATATAGCAGGGTTACCCAACTCGCGGCCCACAGGCTGAATTTGGCCTGCAGGTGGTTTAATTTGGCCCACCAGAACATTAGGACTGAAACAACACGAGGACATTTTTATTTAATAAATCTGTTCCCAAGTATTCCCACGTATAATAGAGAGACGTGATCGTACACAAATGTAAGTCAAACATATCTGTTTAGGCTTCTTGCGGTCAATTTGCAGTCTACAAATTATTTGTAATTATTTTTTTCCGGCCCCCCGACCATCCCCTCCAAAACAAAACAATCTGACCGTGGCTGAATATAGCTGACGATCCCTGCCGTATAGGCTACTTAACCCTTGAACTCTCTTAGGTCAATATCATAGACCCAGACCTGTGCTACACTATCTCATCCTCTGGTTTCTATTAAATTACACAAGATAAATGTTTCAGGTAAAAGTGAAAAACATAATTCTCCTTTCATTGTTATCCAATATTAAACCACATGTATAAATACAAACAGAAGAATGTGATTGTTGACTTTCCAAGAAACTTGTTTATTTTGATTAAATTGTCTTGACATGTCTAGTGATGTCATTGTTTGATTATGTATGCATCAATGTCAACAAACCTGGTATAAATAAAATGTTTACTCCATATTGTACTACAGTTATTACAATACATTGTTGTACATTTCATTAGTAAGGTAGTTAAGTTGAATACTCACATTTAGTGTAGTTGCACGTGTCTGTTAATTGTCCCCTGTTGTGACTGTGAGAGCTGAAGCTATGTGCTGCAACTTATAGTCAGAGTTAAGTTTCGTTTCACCTGTAACTAGTCATTTCTAGCCAATGAGATGAGTTATTCACCTCAGGACAGACAGAGGCTGAATTCTGATTGGGTGTCACTATTATCAACCTCCTCTGACAACTCAACCTTGGATGAGCCACAACTCTGAGTCAAATGAAATGTGTTGGACACAGACCTCTTCTTCTGGGAAAAAGGTTCAAATTAAAATAGCAAATGAAACATTTTCAAATGTAACTATGTAGTTGTCTAACCTGGTCCCAGATCTGTTTGTTCTCTTTCCAACTCCATTGATCACTATATACTGTAGTTGCCTAGCCTGGTCCCAGATCTGTTTGATCTCTTTCCAACTCCATTGATCACTATATACTGTAGTTGTCTAACCTGGTCCCAGATCTGTTTGTTCTCTTTCCAACTCCATTGATCACTATCAAGCCATGACAATGAGTGACAAGTAGCTGTAAAGAGGGCACTCACAGACTGGTACTCAGGGTATTAGTTGCCTAGGTCTTCTAATGTAATCGTTGTACATAATTTAGTTAGTAAGGTTGTTATGTTGAATAGTCACCGTTAGTGTAATTGGACAAATCTGTTAATTGTTCTCGCCTGCTGAGAGGTGAAGCTATTAGCTGGACTTCACAGGTAACTGACAAAATAAAGGAAACACCAACATAAAGTGTAGGCTGTTGGGCCACGAGCCGACAAAACTGCTTCAATGCTCCTTGGCATAGAATCTACACGTGTCTAGAAATCTTTTGGAGGGATGCAACACCATTTTTCCATGAGAAATACCATCATTTGGTGTTTTGTTGATGGTGGTGGAAACGCTCTCTCAGGTGTTGATCCAGAGTCTCCCTTCAGGGTTCAACTGGGTTGAGATCTGGTGACTGAGACAGCCATGGCATATGGTTTACATAGTTTTCATGCTCATCAAACCATTCAGTGACCTCTCATACCCTGTGGACGGGGGCATTATCATCCTGGAAGAGACCACTCTTATCAGGATAGACATTATTCACCACAGGTTGAAGGTGATCACTCAGAATGGCTGAGTATTTACTGGTGTTTACCTTGGTCTCTAAGTGGTTGAGTGGACCTAAACCACGCCAGGAAAATGCACCCCACAACATAACAGAGCTGACAGAACCCTCAATTACTCAAGTGTTTCTTTTATTTTGGCAGTTACCTGTACATTCCTAGTTAAGTTTCGTTTCCCCTGTAACTTGAGAGAGTGTTACTAGGCAAATAATAATTCAACTCAGAACACGCAGAGTCTGAATTCTGGTTGGGTGTCACTATTACCAACATCCTTCTGACAATTCACAACATTGGCTGTCTGCCCAGAATCAGAGTTGAGAGCAGAAGAAGTGTTGTTTGAAGATGAAAGCACATTGAGAACCATTAGTGAGAAGGATGGGGGGACAACAGTGAAGTCCAAGAATTGAACAAAAAGGGCAGCAATTGTTGTGGAAAATGAGTCTGTTGAATCGTTGCTTGTCGGAGTATGTTGTTTTTTGATAAAGATGTTTATTTGGGGAACTCGTTTGAAGTCACAAGGATGGTGAAGAAGCTTTGGGAAAAGTGGATGCAGTCAAAGTAGATGTTGTCACTTTAATATAGTACCTTGCATTACTCATCTCATATGTATATACAGTATTCTATACCATCTACACAGAACCCAAACCGGCTGTGCGACATCGTGTATACATTTATTTCGTCCCCCCACACCACACGCAGGTTAAAATATCAAAACAAACTCTGAACCAATGACATTCATTTGGGGACAGGTTGAAAAGCATTAAACATGTATGGCAACTTAGCTAGCTGGCACTTGCTAACTAATTTGTCCTATTTAGCTAGCTGGCACTTGCTAACTAATTTGTCCTATTTAGCTAGCTTGCTTATATATTCTTATTCCTTTCCTTTACTTAGATTTGTGTGAATTAGGTATTTGATAGATATTACCTGTTAGATATTGCTGCACTGTCAGAACTAGAAGCACAAGCATTTCGCTACAATCGCAATAACATCTGCTAACCATGTGTATGTGACCAATAACATCTGCTAACCATGTGTATGTGACCAATAACATCTGCTAACCATGTGTATGTGACCAATAACATCTGCTAACCATGTGTATATGACCAATAACATCTGCTAACCATGTGTATGTGACCAATAACATCTGCTAACCATGTGTATGTGACCAATAACATCTGCTAACCATGTGTATGTGACCAATAACATCAGCTGAGGCAACACGATGCAATGCAAGAAATGTACAAGAATTACAAGAATATACAAGAATATATAAAGCTGTATAAGATACACTGATGCAACACAATGCAATGCAAGAAATGTACAAGAATTACAAGAATATACAAGAATATATAAAGCTGTATAAGATACGCTGATGCAACACGATGCAATGCAAGAAATGTACAAGAATTTGCCACGTTTCAAGTGTTTGCAGACGGAAGGATTATGTTATTGAAGAGTCTGTGAATGTAAAATGTTGCAAATCTGGTGTGGATCATATTCCCTAATTCCCAGAGTGCCCTGTCAGGGTGAAAGAGGTTGAGGGGTCAAGGATCAGGGCTGTAGAGCAAATCTCCTATGTGGAGGCAGTGACGAGTTGAAAGGGCAAGAGGTCACAGTTCTGAAGAAGAGATGGAGGATGATGCACCGTAAACAGTTGCAAATGTTATACAGTGGGGCAAAAAGTATTTAGTCAGCCACCAATTGGCAAGTTCTCCCACTTAATGAGATGAGAGGCCTGTAATTTTCATCATAGGTACACTTCAACAATGACAGACAAAATCTGAAGAAAAAAATTCCAGAAAATCACATTGTAGGATTTTAATGAATTTATTTGCAAATGATGGTGTAGGGTGCCATTTGTGACTCATGCTACATGTGTCGATGTCTCTTTAGATAAATATCTTATAAATATCTTATATTTAGCAGTGCACTAGGGTCCTGGTTAAAGTAGTGCACTAGGGGCCTGGTAGAAAGTAGTGCACTAGGGTCCTGGTAGAAAGTAGTGCACTAGGGGCCTGGTAGAAAGTAGTGCACTAGGGTCCTGGTAGAAAGTAGTGCACTAGGGGCCTGGTAGAAAGTAGTGCACTAGGGTCCTGGTAGAAAGTAGTGCACTAGGGTCCTGGTAGAAAGTAGTGCACTAGGGTCCTGGTAGAAAGTAGTGCACTAGGGGCCTGGTAGAAAGTAGTGCACTAGGGTCCTGGTAGAAAGTAGTGCACTAGGGGCCTGGTAGAAAGTAGTGCACTAGGGTCCTGGTAGAAAGTAGTGCAATAGGGGCCTGGTAGAAAGTAGTGCACTAGGGTCCTGGTAGAAAGTAGTGCACTAGGGTCCTGGTAGAAAGTAGTGCACTAGGGTCCTGGTAGAAAGTAGTGCACTAGGGTCCTGGTAGAAAGTAGTGCACTAGGGGCCTGGTAGAAAGTAGTGCACAATTAACGGAATATGGTGCCATGTGTGACTCATGCTACATGTGCCGATGTCTCTTTAGATAAATATCTTATATTTTTACATGTTCATTGTTATCCAATGGAACGATGATGAATTAGTTCAGCATGTTTCCAAACAGGGAAAGAGAAACTGTAGATAACTGCCATGATTAAAACAGTCATGAGATGTTCAGGGTTATTTCAGGTCAGACTCACTAGATGGTGACTATAGTAGCTGCTGTTATTTGTCCTATTTCACACTTGTACATGTGTTTCTCACATATCCCAACACCCACAGAGAGCTGGGGTCATTAGACAGGGTCACACATTATCAACACCCACAGAGAGCTGGAGTCTTTAGACAGGGTCAGACATTATCAACACCCACAGAGAGCTGGGGTCTTTAGACAGGGTCAGACAATATCAACACCCACAGAGAGCTGGGGTCTTTAGACAGGGTCAGACATTATCAACACCCACAGAGAGCTGGGGTCTTTAGACAGGGTCAGACATTATCAACACCCACAGAGAGCTGGGGTCTTTAGACAGGGTCAGGCATTATCAGACATTATCACACCCACAGAGAGCTGACAGTCTTTAGACAGGGTCAGACATTATCAACACCCACAGAGAGCTGGGGTCTTTAGACAGGGTCAGACATTATCAACACCCACAGAGAGCTGGAGTCTTTAGACAGGGTCAGACATTATCAACACCCACAGAGAGCTGGGGTCTTTAGACAGGGTCAGACATTATCAACACCCACAGAGAGCTGAGGTCTTTAGACAGGGTCAGACATTATCAACACCCACAGAGAGCTGGGGTCTTTAGACAGGGTCAGACATTATCAACACCCATAGAGAGCTGGGGTCTTTAGACAGGGTCAGACATTATCAACACCCACAGAGAGCTGGAGTCTTTAGACAGGGTCAGACATTATCAACACCCACAGAGAGCTGGGGTCTTTAGACAGGGTCAGACATTATCAACACCCACAGAGAGCTGGGGTCTTTAGACAGGGTCAGACATTATCAACACCCACAGAGAGCTGGGGTCTTTAGACAGGGTCAGACATTATCAACACCCACAGAGAGCTGGGGTCTTTAGACAGGGTCAGACATTATCAACACCCACAGAGAGCTGAGAGGGTCTTTAGACAGGGTCAGACATTATCAACACCCATAGAGAGCTGGGGTCTTTAGACAGGGTCAGACATTATCAACACCCACAGAGAGCTGGAGTCTTTAGACAGGGTCAGACATTATCAACACCCGCAGAGGGTCAGCTGGGGTCTTTAGACAGGGTCAGACATTATCAACACCCACAGGCTGGGGTCTTTAGACAGGGTCAGACATTATCAACACCCACAGAGAGCTGGGGTCTTTAGACAGGGTCAGACATTATCAACACCCACAGAGGGTCAGCTGGGGTCTTTAGACAGGGTCAGACATTATCAACACCCACAGAGAGCTGGGGTCTTTAGACAGAGACATCAACACCACAGAGAGCTGGGGTCTTTGACAGGGTCAGACACCCCACAGAGAGCTGGGGTCTTTAGAGTCTTTCAGAGCTGGGGTCTTTAGGGGTCAGACATTATCAACACCCACAGAGAGCTGGGGTCTTTAGACAGGGTCAGACATTATCAACACCCACAGAGAGCTGGGGTCTTTTGACAGGGTCAGACATTATCAACACCCAGAGAGCTGGGGTCTTTAGACAGAGCTTATCAACACCCACAGGAGTCTTTAGACAGGGTCAGACATTATCAGACACCCACAGAGAGCTGGGGTCTTTAGACAGGGTCAGGCATTATCAACACCCACAGAGAGCTGGAGTCTTTAGACAGGGTCAGACATTATCAACACCCACAGTCTTTGAGAGCTGGCTGGAGTCTTTAGACAGGGTCAGACATTATCAACACCCACAGGGAGCTGGGGTCTTTAGACAGGGTCAGACATTATCAGCACCCACAGAGAGCTGGGGTCTTTAGACAGGGTCAGACATTATCAACAGCCGCAGAGAGCTGGGTTCTTTAACACCCACAGACAGGGTCAGACATTATCAACACCCACAGAGAGCTGGGGTCTTTAGACAGGACATTATCAATACCCACAGTCTTTAGACAGGATCAGACATATCAACACCCACAGAGAGCTGGGGTCTTTAGACAGGGTCAGACATTATCAATACCCACAGAGAGCTGGGGGTCTTTAGACAGGATCAGACATTATCAACACCCACAGAGAGCTGGGGTCTTTAGACAGGGTCAGACATTATCAACA